>NC_042620.1:311572917-311906426 GCF_901001135.1 Rhinatrema bivittatum | reverse complement strand
TGGGGGAGAGATGAAAGGGATATGAGCAAGAGTTGGCAGGACCGGGGTGGGGGCTAAAAAGAAGAGGAAGAACATGTGTAGTTGCACAAGGTGGTAGTTTCGGGAGGGGAGGGCAGCAAAGAGCTGTACCAGTCCACAGCAGAAAAAGTTCTGACAGCCATGTAAACTGAAAAGTGTCATCAGCATTTAAAATTACTTCGCGTTCACATGCAGGGTGTGTACAAATAAACAGCTGCAGCAAGCATTGGTTTTCCCCATGGTTTTACTTATTTTTAGGCATTCTTTATAGCAAAACACTGTAAGGATATCTTCTGTCGGACCATCTGTGTAATTTTTCACCGTCACATGTGTAATCTGTCTCCAGTGGAAAGTCAAGTTTTCATGCATGAACACATGAAAAATTATACATACGTTGCCCACACCAACAGACATGTTCTTCCTTGCTCATAGTTTTTCTAAAACACAACCTACTACTTAGCACAATTAAAGTCTCACAAACATGCACACATACTACCCTCAAATGCATCTCCTACACAGTCTTAAAACACAATACTCCCCCTCCCCCCCCCACACACATAAAATCCATTATATTCAAGAGACACACGTGTCTCCACAAACACAACACATCCACATTCCCCCTGCTTGTCCCCCCAACATACATAGTCCTCTCATCAGCACCAGCCCCAAAGAGAGACCTTCCTCCACACACACATATCTTCCTAAAGAAAAAGCTATCGCACTACAAATCACACAAATCTGCTTTAGTCACACATGCATGCATACATACACTTCCCAAAATAAAATAAAAAAATACGCTAGCAAAAATATATGGCGAGTGCATTTCACACCTGATAAATAATTGCTGGAAAATTTGTGTTCTCCATGGGGTTTTATGTTTTTTGTCTTTTTTTTTTTTTTAGTGGTTTGACTTTTTTTTTCTCTATATCAATAACAGGACCCTTAGTTGCTAGCTTTCAGCTTTGTACTGTTTCCGAGGGCTTATGGAGTTAGATTAAGTTTCCCCCTGTAAAGGGAGAGTGTAGAAAAGTTACATATACTAATGTAGGAAATCTTCTTCTCTTCCCTCGGCCAGCTGCAGTCACTGCAAAAGGAATTGTATAACAAAGGATAGTGTGTTCTCTTTTATTTCCCCTTTCTGCTTTAGTACTGCTGCAGAAGTGTTGCTATGTACTTTATTTTTATTCCAATCTTTTATATACCATACACATAGCAAATGCTGACAGGAACTGTGCACAACCACCTTTTCAACATCCTGTTTCCAACAGTGCCCAATCCAGGATACTAGTACCTGGCAAGTACCCAAACATTAATTAAGGTACCATATTACTAATGCCAGTAATAAGCAGAGGATATTCCCTACATCAACTTGACTAATGGCAGTTTATAGACTTCTCCTCCAGGAACTTATCCAAACCTTTTTTTAAACCCAGCTACACTAACTTCTGTAACTACATCATCCCGCAATGAATTCCAGAGCTTAATTGTGGGTTGAGTGAGAGAGAATTTTCTCTGATTTGTTTTAAATGTGCTACTTGCTAACTTCATGGCATGCCACTTAGTCCTTCTATTATCTGAAAGAGTAAATAACCAATTAACGTTTACCCGTTCTAGACCTCTCACGATTTTATAGGCCTCTACCATGGCCCATCTCAGCCATCTCTTCACCAAGCTGAACAGCCCTAACATCTTTAGCCTTTCCTCATAGGGGAGCCATTCCATACCCTTTATCATTTTGGTCGCCCTTCTTTGTACCTTCTGTAGTGCAAGTATATCTTTTTTTTTTTTAATGCAGCGACTAGAATTGCACACAGTACTCAAGGTGCGGTCTCACCACGGAGAGATACAGAGACATTATGACATTCTCTGTTTTAGTCACCATTCCCTTTCTAATAATTCCTAACATTCTGTTTGCTTTTTTGACACTGCAGCACACTGAGCTTAAGATTTCAATGTGTCATCCACTATGACTCCTAGATCTCTTTCTTCGGTGGTATCACCTAATATGGAACCTAACATTGTGTAACTATAGCATGGGTTATTTTTCCCTATATGCATCACCTTGCACTTATCCACATTAAATTTCATCTGTCGTTTGGATGCCCAATCTTCCAGTCTCGCAAGGTCCTCTTGTAATTTATCACAATCCACATGCAATTTAACTACTCTGCATAATTTTGTGTCATCTGCAAATTTGATCACCTCACTTGCTGGTCCCCTTTCCAGATTATTTATAAATATATTAAAAAGCACTGGTCCAAGTACAGATCCCTGAGGCACTCCACTGTTTACCCTTTTCACACTGTGAAAGCAGATCATTTAATCCTACTCTCTGTTTCCTGTCTTTTAATCAGTTTGCTATCCATGAAAGGACATCGCCTTCTAACCCATGACTTTTTAGTTTTCTTAGAAGCCTCTCATGAGGGACTTTCTCAAATGCCTTCTGAAAATCCAAATACACCACATCTGTTGGTTCATCTTTATCCACGTGTGTATTCTCACCCCTTCAAAAAAACAGGCAGATTTGTGAGGCAAGACTTGCCTTGGGTAAATCCATTCTATGTTCCATTAAATCATGCCTTTCTATGTGTTCTGTGATTTTGTTCTTTAGAATAGTTTCCACTATTTTTCCTGGCACTGAAGTCAGGCTTATTGTTCCATAGTTTCCTAGATCACCCTCTGGGTTGTATTAGCCACCCTCTAGTTTTCAGGTGCAATGGACAATTTTAATGATAGGTTACAAAGTTTTACTAATGGATCTGAAATTTCTGTGATGTGCTGCCAGTTTCTTATCGAGGGGCTCTCACCCGCTGTGTCCCACTTGGTGAGGCACTCCTTGGTTTTTACAAAATTATTTAGCTCCCCACCTCCTCTCTCCATATAACAGAAGATTCGGTATATGCCAGAAGGCAAGCAATACTGTAATTGGGAGAAGAAAACCATTAAAGTCAATCAGCTCAAAATAGCAGAAAAGATGACTAAGAATAGCAGCAATCCTGGGGAGACGAGTTGGAAAGCTATGACCACAAATGCTCATAGTCTGGGCAATAAAATCCCAAACCTGCAGGCCTTAATGCTGTAAGTGAACGTGGACATAGTTCTGTCACAGAGACCTGGTTCACCGAGTCTCCTGATTTGGGATACGGCCATTCCGGGCTATAACTTAGGGAAAGAGAGAGAGGACAGAAAAGGGGGAGGAGTAGCTCTTTATGTGAAAAACAATATCCAAGCAACTGGACTGCAAGAAATGTGGGCTAGAGAAGAAGCAGTATGGGCCGCCCTAGAAAAAGATGATGGTGCATGCATTTTTACTGGAGTGGTTTACAGGCCTCCAACTCAAACAGAAGAACTAGACAGAGATCTGGATGAAGACATCCAAAAGGTGGGAAAGAAGGGAGAAGTGTTGCTTGCTGTTAGATTTTAATCTGCCGGACGGAGGCTGGAGAATCCCTTCTGCAGAATCTAACAGAAGTAGAGCGATAGTGAATGCCCTGCAAGGGGCTCTGTTCAAACAAATGGTAATGGAACCCACGAGGGAGGGAGCTATACTTGACCTAGTGTTCACTAACTGGGATAATGTCTCTAATGTCTGGGTGGGTGCCCACCTCAGCACCAGCGATCCATCAAACGGTATGGTTTGATATCACAGATAGGATACAGAGAGGTCACACGAAGACCCGAGTTTTGAATTTAAAAAATACGGACTTTGTGGAAATGGGGAAGTACCTGGAGGTTAGAACTAGAAGACTGGGAGAAAATGGGAGAGGTGGAACAGCACTGGGCCAAACTAAAAGGAGCAATTACAAAGGCAACTAATCTGTGTTAGAAAAGTAAAAACAAGTGATAGAAGTAAGAAACCAATCTGGTTCTCAAAGGAGGTGGCTGATAAAAGCAAAAAGAACAGCGTTCAAGAAATATTAAGGATCCCAAAGGGAGGAACACAAGGAAGAATATCTGGTGAGACTTGAGGGAGATGAAGAAAGAAATCAGGAAAGCAAAAATTCAGGCAGAAGAAAGGTTTGCCAAAGAAGTAAAGCGAGGTGACAAAACATTTTTCAGATACATCAGAGAAAGGAGAAAGGTCAGAAGTGGCATAGTGAAATTGAAAGGTGACAAAAATCAGTGTGTGGACAGAGATGAAGAAATGGCTGAAATATTAAACAAATACTTCAGTTCAGTGTTCACTATAGAAGACCCTGGAGAAGGATAGTTGCTAGTTGACAAGACTATGGAGGGGAGTTAGGTAGATGAAACTTCATTTACAGAAAAGAATGTATAGGAAGAGCTAGGAAAACAAAGTGGAGAAGGCCATTGGGCCGGATGAGGCCCATCCCTAGATACTGAGGGAACTCAGAGATGTGCTGGCGGGGCCGCTGAAGGACCTGTTCAGTAGATCCCTGGAAATGGGGGTGGTGCTGATGATTGGAGAAGAGCAGTGGTGGTCCCGCTTCACAAGAGTGGGAGCAGAGATGAGGCTGGAAACTACAGGCCGGTTAGCCTCACCTTGGTGGTGGGAAAATTAATGGAGACTCTGATGAAGGAAAGTGAACTATCTACAATCTGGTGGGTTGCTCGACTCGAGGCAGCACATATTCACCAGGGTAAGGTCCTGTCAGACAAATCTGATAGACTTTTTTTTTGATTGGATGACTAGAGAATTGGATAAAGGAAGAATGCTCGATGTGATCTACTTAGCTTTTAGTAAAGCTTTTGATACAGTCCCACAAAAAAAAAAGTTAAATGGAAGGAATGCCTTGAAAAGAAGTGAACAAAATGAGAAGCTTGGGAGTGGGTGCCAAGATAGTAGCATGTATTACAAACTGGTTGACTGACAGGAGACAGCATGTGATGGTAAATAGAACCTACTTTGAAGAGACAATGGTGTTTAAGTGGAGTACCACAGGGATTGATTTTGGAACTGATTCTGTTCAATATCTTTGTGAGCGACCTGGCGGAAGGGGTAGAAGGTAAAGTTTGTCTATTTGCGGATGATACTAAGATCTGCAACAGAGGGGACACGCCTGAAACATAGAAATGACGGCAGAAGAAGACCAAACGGCCCATCCAGTCTGCCCAGCAAGCTTCGCACTTTTTTTTCTTCTCATACTTATCTGTTTCTATGAAAGAGAAGAGAGAATGAAAAGTGTATTAAGAAAGCTTGAAGAGTGCTTGAAGATTTGGCATTCAATGCCAAGAAGTACAGATTCATGCATCTGGGGTGCAGCAATCCAAAAGAGCTGTATGTGATGGGCGGTGAAAGACTAATGCGCACATGGACCAGGAGAGGGACCTTGGTGAGATAGTGTCTCATGATCTGAAGGCGGCGAAGCAATGTGACAAGGTGATAGCTAAAGCCAGAAGAATGCTGGGCTGCATAGAGAGAGAGGAATAACCAGTAAGAAAATAAAGGTGATAACGCCCTTGTACAGGTCCTTGGTGAGGCCTCAACTGGAGTACTTCATTCAGTACTGGTGCCCGTATCTCAAAAAGGATAAAGACAGGATGGAGGCGGTCCAAAGAAGAGCGACCAAAATGGGGAGGGGTCAGCACTGGAAGATTATGAGGAGAAGCTGAAGTATCTGAGTATGTACACCCTGGAAGAGAGGAGGTGCAGGGGAGATATGATACAGACCTTCAGATACCTGAAAGGTTTTAATGATGCAAAATCATCAAACCTTTTCCATTGGAAAGAATCAATAGAACTAGGGGTCATGAAGTGAAACTCCAGGGAGGACAACTCAGAACCAACGTCAGGAAATATTTCTTCACGGAGAGGGTGGTGAACGCCTGGAATGCACTTCGGGAAGAGGTGGTGAAGATGAAAACAGTGAAGGAATTCAAAGGGGCACAGGATAAACACTGTGGATCCCTAAAGGCTAGAGCATGGAATTAAAGAAAAGCGTGCATGGGGGTAACTGGGGGTAACTTGCTGGTGTGGCAGTTGCTGCCCTTAACAAATAAGCCTTGATACTGTTAATGCAGCTCCTTCATTGCTCTCTGCTTCAACGGCAATGAGAAAAGGGGAAATGGATTCAGACAACAACCAACAAGGGCCCCAGTGTTTTACAGTTTGGGGAACAAATAAACATGGGGATAACTTGCTGATGCGGCTTTTACTACCCTTAATCGCTAAGCCTGATACTTTTAATGCAGCTCCATCATTGCTCTCTGCTTCCATGGCAAGGGTTAAGGGAAAATGGATTCAAACAGCATCGGAGGACCCTGACTTTTACGGTCTGGGAAACTGATAAGCATGGGGGTAACCCGAACAGTGCAGCAGAGATACTGGCATAAGTTTGCTGGGCAGACTGAATGGATCATTTGGTCCTTTTCTGCTGTCCTTTCTATGTTTCGTACAGCTACCTGATCACTGGGTTGCATATTCCAATCACTAAATTTTGTTACCTGTGTGGTGTTTCTTTTGCATTGGTCTTTGTCACTTTTTTCTGAATCTCTGCCAACAAACAAGGATGAATTGGCCATGATATATGGGTGACATTATCCAATAGTGTCGAATGGACCCATCTCTCTAGCTCAGTAATGTTTTACTACCGAGCACGTGTGGGAGTTCCTGTGCACGTTACCTCGTGATCTCCTCTGCCTTGTATATCCTTTTTCTCTACTTACCTTTTTCAAGTTTTCTGCTTTTGCATTCTTTTCTCTTTACTTATTTTTGTATTGTCTCGCTGCCTCAGCAGCCCCTCAATAGCACTTTTCAGTGCTAAGAAAACTAACTCAATGTGTCTGGCTCCAAGAAAGCCGCACCCACTGATTTACAAGACGGTGGCTACAAGATGTCTATCACCAATGGCCATGATATCTGTTACATGTGCCTGGGACTTGATCACAGCTCGGCTAGTTGTTGTAACTATAATCAGATGTCGCTTAGATCCCAGCAGAACTGGGCTTGGGCTTGGAAGATAGAGGACTTCTTTTTGCAATGGGGTTTCCTTGGTCTTCCTTAGTGCTGAGACGAGAAAAAGCTCCTTGGGCAGGTCTCCCTCCAGCTGTGGTGCCAGACTCCTGATCCATCGCAGCCCAGGAACCAGCATGCGCCCTGGTGAATTCTCAAGCCTCTTTCCCCTCTAAATGGGGCTCATTCTCAGGCAGCATTGTTGCGCTGGAGGTGGACCCTTGGGCCGAGGTGGGGGTTGTCATTACCCATAGGAGGGATCCTACGGGTCCCCACCATCGGCAGGTGGAGTGGGCTGAAGGACGGAGGTTGGCTGGCACTTCACCAATACCAGCCCTCGTTCCCCACGGGTTGAGCCTTTGGGTATCGGGGCTGGCTGGGTTTAGGTGGGCCCCCATATGTCATCATCGTTGTCGATGGAAAGGCAGAGAGGTCAGCCCAGAGGCGGCAACAGTAAAATAGACAAGTCTGTACTGTACGAGGCGGAGTCCCAGAGACCCAGGTGCCAATAGAACCAAAGTCAGGCAGAGGGCACCCGAGCAAGAACAGGCCGAAGCCTGAATATGCCAAGTCCAGGACGTAGACTGAAGAGGCGTCGTAGAGCAAGCTGGAGTCAGGGCTGACGGCAATCAAGGAGCGGTGGCAAGGCAAAGCTGAGGTCTGGGCGAGGAGAGAGTCAATGGCATAGTCAGGCAATGCAGAGGTCCGGGCTTGGAGAGCGTCAATGGCATAGTCAGGCAATGCAGAGGTCCGGGCTTGGAGAGAGTCAATGGCATAGGCAGGCAATGCAGAGGTCCGGGCTTGGAGAGAGTCAATGGCATAGGCAGGCAATGCAGAGGTCCGGGCTTGGAGAGAGTCAATGGCATAGGCAGGCAATGCAGAGGTCCGGGCTTGGAGAGAGTCAATGGCATAGGCAGGCAAAGCAGAGGTCCGGGCTTGGAGAGAGTCAATGGCATAGTCAGGCAATGCAGAGGTCCGGGCTTGGAGAGAGTCAATGGCATAGTCAGGCAATGCAGAGGTCCGGGCTTGGAGAGAGTCAATGGCATAGGCAGGCAATGCAGAGGTCCGGGCTTGGAGAGAGTCAATGGCACAGGCAGGCAATGCAGAGGTCATGTCCGAGAAGGCAGTACAATGAAGGGCTAGGAATCAGGAATGCAGGGACGACGGAGAACAGAAACAGGAACTTGCAGGAACCAGGAAAGCAGGAGAATCACCAGGAGGCAATGAGTACACGACCAGTGTGGAGACCTGTTGCAAAGGCGATCATTGGAAGCCGAGCCTGGCCTTAAATACTGGAGCTTCAGCGATGTCATCATCCAAGGCCGCAGCCAAGTTCCCGCCGCGGGCCCTTCATAAGTGTAAATGATGTGTGCGCGCGCCTAGGGAGGGGCGCAGCGCTGAACGGCAGCGTCTCTCCGCGGAGCACAGAGGTCTGTAGCTGAAGTTGAAGCACTGGGGGCAGCCCGAGGACGGAGCCGGTGGCCCACTGCTGCCAGAGATGAGGAACTAGGCACTGGATTCGCCAGAGAGAGGTGAGGGGGCCGGGCCACGGGTCTGCCGCGGCCAGCCCACGCAACACACATGTCACTGGCACCATGTACTCACATTCTCCAGTTCTCAGCACCATCAACCTACTCTGTGCCGCAGCAGGGAGCATAGTTGAGGCTTATGTCAGTTGATATAGCTCAATAGATGAAACCCCTCTCTGAGCTGCTCGAATCGGCTCCTTTGGCGTGTCTTATTGGGAAGTTGATAGTCATAGTCGTTATTACTATTCCTGGAAGAGTCGGCGAGCTGCAAGCATTAGTTTCATACTCTCTGTATCTGTAGTTTTTTCATAATAGGATGGTGCACCACACTCTCCCCTAAGTTTCTGCCTAAAGTGGCTTCTGCTTTTCATTTGAATCAAGCCATTATTTTGCCTACATTCTTCCCAAGACCTCAAGTGCATAAAGGGGAGAAAAGGCCCTCCATTCACCGGACTGTAAAAGAGCCTCAGCCTCTTACCTGAGGAGAACTCAGATGTGTCAGCTATTCATTTCCTACCATCCTAATAGACTGGGTGAGGCTGTTGCCAAATGACCTTTGGATCACAGAATCTGTCAAGGCTCATCAAGTAAGAATCGGCGCTAAATCAGTGGCTCACTTAAGAGCTGTCTCCATTGAAGACATTTGCAAAGCTGCAATTTGGTCATCAGTTCACCCCTTCACATCTCACTACTGTCTGGATGAAAGTGACAGTAACTTTGGGGAAGTAGCTTTGTGCAGTCTGTTCAACCAGTAGCCCCCTCTCCACATGGTGGTCTGAGTTTCTGATTCAGTAAGTGCTCTGCTATGCAATGCTCAGCTTAGGACTTCCCTTGTGTCATGGCTAATTCAGCCCTGCTTGTCAATGGAGAAAGCAAGTTTGCTTATCGTAAATTTGGTTTTCCGTAGACAGCAGGATGAATTAAGCATGCTTAATACCTTCTGCCTTCTCGGAGAGTTGACTACCTATCTAAAGCTAAGCTCACAATTAACTGAGTGGCTCACGAGGCCTCGTGAGGGAACTCCCATTCAGTAGTAAAACCTTAGTGAGCCAGAGAGATGGGTCTGTTCAACGCCATCAGATGATGGGTCATGACTAATTTATTCTGCTGTCTATGGAGAATCCGGTTTACAGTAAGTAAACTTGCTTTTTCTCGTTTGTCTTCTAACTTCTGTTCGAGGTACTCCTTCCATTTTACTTTTTTTTTTCTGTCTCCTGTCTTCATCACTTTCTCCCATCTCCTGATATCTATCTTTCTCTTTCATCCAGTTTTTCTTCATTTCTCTCTTTTGCTTCTAAATTTCTCCCTTACTACACTATCCTTTCACATGTGGATATCATCCCTTCTTCTCCCTCAGTTGTTTTATGTCCTTCATCTTTTACCCTCCCTGTTGCAGACCTCCATATCAATCTCCTGTTATCTGGCTCCCTTCTTTCCCAGCAGCCACGCCCTTCATCATTCTCCACCATCCCCATACTGACCCTCTCATTCCCTCTCAACCGTTTCATTCCACTCGGCATCTCTCGTGTTCTCCCACCCCCTCCAGTTTGTCTATTCATATCATCGTCTCTGTTCAGACTCTCTTAGCCCTCAATTATATCCCCCCCCCCCCATATTTCTCCCCATCATTCACCTTTTCCTCCTCCCCCAGTTGCCCCCTAACTCTCCCCTCCTCCCAATATCGTCTGTGGCTCTCTGTCATGCATGTTTCCCCATTACCCCTTGTGGCTCTGACATATCAACCCTGCCCTTTTTTCTCCCAATCATTCAGTCTCTCACCATCCCTTGCTCATCTCCATAACACATCTGGATCTCCCTCCCAGCCCCCATCACCTTCTCTAGGTTTCTGTCATCATCCCACTTCTCACCATCCATGGTTCTGTCACTCTTCCTCCTCCTTCAGAAACTCAGGCTCTCTCACACACACACTCCATTGCCACCTCTGCCCCACACTGCCCCATCTCTGTCTTTCTCTTACACAGATTCTCTCCCTCCAGCTCTTTTGTATCCCCTCACCTAGGAATTTGTTGTAAACTGTGAGGTTTGGGTGGACCCTTGGACACTGTGGCAGCTGACCACGCCCATGGGGGGAAGTCCCGTGAGGGGCCACAGGTCAGGCTTAGCTCAGGGGACACAAAAAAAAAAAAGTTTGATCTTTTATTAGACTGTGTAAGGAAGCCACCAGAGGTGGCAGTAGTGAGCAACTGGAATAGCCTGGCAGGGCTGGTATCCCTCAGGCGCTGGAACAGCGACTCCTCTGGTAGCGGTTCTGTAGTGGAAAGAACTGAGAATAATGAGTACAGAGGAGAATATACAAGATCCCAGTATGGAGATCCCCAGGGTAGGGAGAGCAGACCTTCGAGGAGCGAGTACCTGATCCCTGAGAGCTGGGAGGCTTGCAGATGATGGACTCACGCAGCGGTTCCACGGAGATGGCACTGGGGCTGGAATGGAGGCAGGCCCTCGAGGAGCGAGTGCCTGGTTTCAGGGAACAGCTCTGAGGTGATGGTAGTACTCACTGGTGTTGAAGATTAGCGAATCCTTTCAGGCAGAAGAGAAGGTAGGAGTAGGCAGCGAGTCAGGGAACATGGGCCCTCGAGGAGCGAGTACCGGTTTCCTGATAGCGACCTGGAAAGCAAGTGAGGCCCCAGAGGAGCGGGTACCCCGTTAGCGTTAGAGAGTCCAATAGAGATTGGAGAGGCAGAGTAGCTGGGTACGGACAGCGACTCACATCCGTAGGATTCCCGCAGGATTACCCTTGCTAACTCAAAGGCTAGCAAACATTGTAGGCTTTAAATATCCGGGCAGCATGACATCACAGGGAGACGCCCCGGAGGTTCGCGCCAAGTAGGAAATAAGGAGGACTGCGCAGCGTGCGCGCCCTATGGTACAAGCGGAGCATGGCGGGAGGCAGTGCCCAAGCCGGTCTGGGGATGCCGGAGAGGACGGCAGGCAGACGCCGCGGTAGCCAAGCGTCCACCCGCAATATGAGGAGGAGCAAACAGAGAGGTAGGCGGAGTGAAGCCGTCGGAAAGGGACGGTTGCAACAGAATTGTACCTCTGCACTTCCACACACACATCCCCTCTTACTACATGGCTTTCATGGACCTCCACACCCTGGCTTTCTCTTATCACCTTGAACAGCTTAAGTTTGCATTGCTGGCTTTATGGAGATGGGGGGGGGGGAGAGAAACAGCGTCCCCTCCCATTCTCCTGCTCCCCTCAGCTTTCAACCTCCTTTTCACCTCCCCAATATTCACTCCTTTCTGGGCCATTCCCTCCTCACCTTCCCCAACGCTCATTCCCTCTTACACTACAAGTATTCAAACCCTACCCCCGCTTCATCTCATCTCCTATCACCATTTACCTCCTTGCCCTCCCCATCAATTACTTATAGCGTCCCGATCGTGCTCCAGGACGCCCCTTTCCTCCTCCCACACTCATCTCTCTGAGTCCTGGCATCAAAGGCCGTGGCTGTGCCTGCTCCAGTCCCTCTCCTCCTGTTGAAATGAAGGGACCCAGCAGAACAGAAAACAATTGCTCTGTTCCCTTGTCCGAGTCCTCCCCTGTTTCTCCCCGGGTGTTGCCTGCAGTGGCTGCATTCGGTCTCCCCCCCCCCCCCCCCCCCCGCCTCCTGTGGGGAGTATGGAGCAGGCACAGGAGAAAACAATCGCTCTGCTACCTTCTCAAGCCCCCTCCCTTCTTTGTTCTTCCCTGCAGGGGAAGAGGCTGGCGTGGCAAACAGATTGAGACTGGGGCACTGGCCAGTAGATTCCGGGGCATGAGCCCAGTGTGCCAGCCACGGCTAGTGATGCCCCTGCACCCCTGTAACCTTCCTAACTGCAGCCACCTCAGAGTCTTCCCGGGAAATCTGGTCCCCCTCTTGTTGATTTGTAGTAGAAAAGCCTCACAAAGGAGGTAAGTGGTAGAGGCAGGAATAGCTGTGGAATGAAAGGAGATGGGTGAAAGTAAAGAAGGTACTGGGAAGAGGGCATCCAGAGAGAGGAAAGGCAGCAGGATAGAAGGAAGCCAGGAGGGGCAGAGGGGAATAGTGGTTTTTAAGGGAGGAGGGGGGAGATGGACAGAAAATTGCCACAAAGGGGAGGATATAAAGACAAAACTGGGGTTACAAAGGAGGCAAAAAGACAGAAGGTAGGAGTGGAGAATGGCAGAGGTGGGGGGGGGGGGGGAGCCATGGGGGATAGGAATAGGAACAGAGGGGATGGAGGTAGGGAATGAGAGAGAGAATCAGGAGCTTGAGAGCGCAGGGGAAATGAACATGGGATACAAGGGGGGGGGGAGAGAAATGGAAGATTTGGAGGGGTTAAAGGAACGTGGGCTGATGAGGCAGATGACTGGGTAGTAGTGATAGACAGTGGGAGGGTGGGAATGGCATGATGGATTAAAATGGGGATGGTTTAAAAAAAAAAACAGAGCTGCAAAAAAAAGAGGTTGAGGTGGTGATGATAGAGGGCACAAGTGACATGAAAAGGGGGAGAGCCGAAAGGTAAAAATATTTTTTCAACTTAAATATCTAATGTGACTTAGGAAAGCATTTAATTATCGTATGTATGCAAAACATACAGTATATGCCCCAACCTGTAGCTAAAATCATGGCAGAGCTACCAGATATCAGATCGCACTAAAACGTTTCTCTCTCTCTGCGTACAGCACCCTGTCTCCCGGAAGTCCACGATCCCAAACTTGGACTATCTGAATGGGTTGTACGGTTTCCCCCTCAGAGCCGGTGAGTTCCAAGTGGCAATCCTGCCTTCTCCGGCCACCTTATTCGGCAGCCCACTTCCTCACACCCCCTTCAACAGCACCCCCTAGCTCCTCAATGCCTGTGCCAGGCAGCCCTGGTTCAGGCTGTGAGCGGCCACATGCTCACAATCTCTGCTACACCACAGCCCCTCCCTCCTGGGCACCCTTCCCAAGTAAGGGGGAGGAGGCAGGGCCGCGTGGCTGCGAGATTCCCGCAGTTACAATTTGTGAAATATTTGCATACGTTTCGATCCGAGAAAAGGGTTAATTTGCCTAATTTTGACTCTTCTGAAAGCCAGGCCTGCTTGGAGCGCTCGGGGGAACTGGAGTTTTCCCCGTTAAAGTTTTCTGCTGCCACCTAGGAATATTTGTTTTGGGGATTTATGTGAGCCTTTATTCTCAGCTGCCCAGAGATTTCCCCCCCCCCCCCCCCCCCCCCCGCGATTTACAAATTCTCCTGTCTCCCTGTCTAGAGCAACCATCTGCCAGGGACCAGGTCTTAGAGAGGGGCCCATATACCATGACTTTTTCTGAAACCGAGCAAATGTGCTCCCGGAGTCTGGCCACTGGGTTTGGCCAGCAGTTAGAAGACTTTCACCCCAGGTCCCCTCAGTATGTACACAGTCTATGTAGCATCTCCAAGTCTGCTTGACGCAAGCTCAGGAATCAAACCCAGGTATCCTACATGCAGAGCTGGATTTTCCAGCTCTGCATGTAGGATTAAGGAGGGGGGGGAGGGGCAGCATTAGCTGAAGATGCAGGAGTGATGGGCATGGGGAGAGTATGTGTGTGTATGTGTGCCTTAAATGATGCTTCAGAGTGGATTACATTCAGGTACTGCGGGTATTTCTCTATCCATAGAGGCCTCATAATCTAAGAACATGAGAGATACCATACTGGGTCAGACCAAGGGTCCATAAAGCCCAGTAGCCAATCCAGGTCACAAGTACCCAAACATTAAATAAATCTCAACCTACTATTGCTTATTAATTAATAGCAGTTTATGGATTTTTCCTCTAGGAACTTATCCAAACCTTTTTTAAACCCACTTACACTAACTGCTGTAACCTCATCCCCTGGCAATGAATTCCAGAGCTTTACTATGCGCTGAGTGAAAAAGAATTTTCTCTGATTTTTTTAAATGAGCTGCTTGCTAACTTCATGGAGTGCCTCCTAGTCCTTCTATTATCTGAGAGAAAATAACTGATTTACATTAACTTATTCAAATCCTTTCATGATTTTGTACACCTCTATCATATCCCCCCTCAGTCGTCTCTTCTCCTCCAAATTGAAAAGCCTTAGCTTCTTTAGCCTTTCCTCGTAGGGCAGCTGTTCCATGCCCCTTATCATTTTGGTTGCCCTTCTCTACACTTTCTCCATAGCAACTATAACTTTTTTGAGATGCAGCGACCAGAATTGTACACAGTTTTCAAGATGCGGTCTCACCATGGAGCAATACAGAGGCATTATGACATTCATCATTTTATTTTCAATTCCCTTCTTAATAATTCCTAACATTCTGTTTGCTTTTTGATAGCCAAAGCACACTGAGCCGACGATATCAGTGTATTATCCACCATGATGTCTAGATCGTAACTCCTAAGATAGAACCTAACATTGTGTAACTACAGCAAGGGTTATTTTTCCCTATATGCATTTCTTTGCACTTGTCCATGTTAAATTTCATCTGCCATTTGGAAGCCCTGTTTTCCAGTTTCGCAAGATCCTCCTGCAATTTATCACAATCCGCTTGAGATTTAACTACTCTGCATAATTTTGTATTTTGATCACCTCACTCGTCATACCCCCTTTCCAGATCATTTATAAATATATTAAAAAGCACTGGTCTGTAGTTTCCCGGATCGCCCCTGGAGCCCTTTTTAAATATTGGGGTTACATTAGCTATCCCCCAGTCTTCAGGTACAATGGATGATTTTAATGATAGGTTACAAATTTTTACTAATAGATCTGAAATTTCATTTTTTAGTTCCTTCAGAACTCTGGGGTGTATACCATCCGGTCCAGGTGATTTACTACTCTTCAGTTTGTCAATCAGGTCTACCACATCTTCTAGGTTCACCATGATTTGGTTCAGTCCATCTGAATCATTACCCATGAAAACTTTTTCCGGTACGGGTATCTCCCCAACATCCTCTTCAGTAAACTCTGAAGCAAAGAACTTGTTTAATCTTTCCACGATGGCCTTATCTTCCCTAAGTGCCCCTTTATCCCCTTGATCATCTAACAGTCTTGACCGACTCCCTCACAGGCTTTCTGCTTCGGATATATTTTTAAAAAGTTTTTATTGTGAGTTTTTGTCTCTGCGGCCAATTTCTTTTCAGATTCTCTCTTAGCCTGTCTTATCGATGTCTTACATTTAACCTGTCAATGCTTTTGCTTAATCTTGTTTTCTTATGATCGATCCTTCTTCCAGTTTTTGAATGAATACAAAACACACAAACTTCTGTTTTTTGCCTGCCTTTCTGACTAAGTTTGTATCTGAACATGTGCCATGTCAAAACGAGCGCTGCCCATTGGGTCCCAATGTCACTTTCTCCCAAGCACCGGTCAGCCTGAGAGGCAGCCTCCTATCAGACCTGCCTCCTTAAAGGCACGGGAGGGGGCTGGCGGCATTCCTAGTTTACAGTGCTCTGAGTGCCATCAGCCCGGGAGGCCTTGTGTCTTTAAGCGAGTGGTCTGATGTGATGCTGCCTCTGTGGAGCTTGTGACAAGAGTACTGCCGGAACAGAGGAGGCGGTGGTGCGCCTTTCAGCGTGGTGCTTGTAGGCACCTGCCCAATTTACCATGTGGAAAATTCAAGCCTGCCTATATGATAATGCAGAGGACTATCACTGAGTCACCAGCTGGCCCTTTTGTTTTCCTTGTATTGGGCAGACTAGATAGACTGTATGGTCATTTTCTGCTGTCATATATTTTTTTTTTTTTTTGCCCTGAGATTCTGTAGTGCTTTCTCATTCTTAAGAGATACCAGAGCCAAGGCTAAGGCATATTGATGTAGCAGTGTGGGGAAGCTTGCACGTCTGCCTGTACGGTGGTGGGGCAGTGCCTTATCTGTGGGGATATTTATTTATTTAGGATTTTTATATACCGACCTTCTTAATACAAGTATCAAATCAGGTCGGTTGGAGGACATCTCTTTCGAGTGCTGTCGCTGTATCACCTTTTGGTGAATGCTACAAAAATTCATTAAGGGAAAACCCAAAAAAGAGAATTAGAAAGATGGTCATTTAGTTAACATTAGTGCTGTGTGTTTTTTTTTTTTAATTTTTTATTTATTGAATTTTTCAAATATTTCAAAACATTGAAACTTTAACAAGTAAGTAGGGAAAAAACAAATACAACTTTCTCAAGTAATACATTTCCAAAAAAGCAAATAATTCCCATATTATAAGTAAATGGGAGACCCAGGAAAATATAGCGAATAATAGAGGCAATTTCCAAATAATATTAACGCACGGTTATTTGCTGAATATACTACTTCAAGCTAACACTTCAGGATATTAATCAGAGTGAGAGTCTAGATATACACGCAATTGTTCCAATTCAGTAAATACATATCTATTATTGTTGTGTACCAAAATACACCGACAGGGGTATTTTAAGAAAAATTTTGCACCCCTAGCTACTATTTCATTCCTCAAGGAAAGAAAGGCTTTTCTTTTTTCTTGAATTTTTCTTGTGACATCAGGGAATACTCTAACTTGGTATCCATAAAACAATTCAGACTGTTTCTTAAAGGATCTCCTCAGTACTTCATCTCTATCTGACATTTGTAGAAAGGTTAAAGAAACAGTTGCTCGTTCTGTAATTCTTGCTTCATAAGATTTTTCAATAAAGTCTGTTAAATTATCAGGGGAGATAATTTCTTCTGACAAGGCTTCTTGATGTTCTCTCTCTTTCACTTTCCCTCCAAAAGTGTAATACATTCTTGTCACGGTTGGTAATTCTTCCGTAAAAAGTAAAACATTTTTAAAGTAACTTTTAATTAAGTCCCTTAATGGTAGCCATTTTGTTTTTGGAAAGTTTAGTATTCTTAAGTTATTTCTTCTTAGTTGGTTCTCCAAGAAATCTATCTTTCCATTAACATATGAATCTGATTTTATTAAGTTGGTATTCACTTCCTTAATGTTACTGATATCTTGCTCCAGCGATACAATATGTGAGTCATGTTTCTGCACTTCTTTCTCCAAGCATTTAGATGTTTCTATATTCTGTTTCACAACGTTAGTTAAATCTACTATAGCTTTATTCATTTGCATCAACACCTTCCAAATTTCTTCAGATGTAATCTTTTTGGGGGTTATTAAAGAATGTTGTAATAATACGTGTAATGTCTTTTCCTCACCTCCTGTATCCTGAAGGTTCCCCTCATCTCTCTCCTCTCGTTCTGAACCAGGCGTTCCTCCCCTGGAGCCTGCACTTTCTAGGCTCTCCGAAGCCGGTAGAGTGTTCAAACCGCTTCTCCGGGGATCCTCCGATGTTCCTGGAGTGCTGTGTGTTTTAATGAACTGCTGGAGAGATCTTTGCTGGCTTGGTTTTGCTTTCTCAGAATGCTTTGAGGGGACTGTGAAATGGGCTCTTCAGCTAGGTCGGTGAGTGGCATGGTGCCGAAAATCAGTGGTAACCATTAAACCCCTCTCCCAGTTTACATCTGTCAGTAGTTACTAAGATTTCTGGACAGTGCAGGGGAATTCCAGCAGCACAGCAGTGAGTGCAGCAGTTTTTATGAAGCGCTGACCAGAGGGGATCGGTGTGGTGCTTTGAGGATATGAACCTGCTCCTGGAAGCCTCCCGTCGCTGGGTTTTTGTGGCATGATGAAGGCTGCTTGTTGGCTTTCTCACTTTTTTTTTTTTCTCTCTCTCAGCTGTGAAAGAGTTGGATAGACCAGAGGCTAGTTCGGTTTGTTTGGTGCTCAGCAGTTTACCACTTTTGAATTGGGCTTCATACGAGGTTTTTTTTTTTTTTTTTTTCCATTAAATGTGTCCATACCCAGGGATTAAGGGCAACCCACATTAAAAGTATGTGGTTGGGAAGGAAGCCAGGAGCTTTTCTGAAAGGCACTGTGTAGGTTACCAGTTGATGTTTTTTCAGTAGGGTCTGTGTTCCAACTCCCAGTGTGTGTCTTGGCACTGTCATGGTAAGGTTTACAAAGTCAAGTATTTCTGAAAAGTTAAAAACAATTTATAAACAAGGAAGGGGTGAACAGGGCCTGCCACTTCTGCAAAGTAACTATTTCATTTTTATCTAAGTGAAGGGAGTTGTGCATTTCTCCCTCTGCACTTTTTATGAGAATTATCAACATTACAAAACATTAAGTTCATTAAGTCTCTTGTGTTTAAGTGATTTCTGCTCTGCCATAACTGACTTGTTGGCTATTATAGGATAAAAGGTGGCAAGTGATATATTCTGGCTATTTTCTGATTTTGCTAATTTTTTTTTTTCTGTTTAAAAGATTTGCACTTGCTTCTCTCTGCTATTTTTTGTCCATTAGCCATGTAGCTTAATTATATCAGCACAGAAGAGTGGTTTGCCACTTAGTCCCACCTATCCCAAGTTCTGAATTTTATTTTTTTTTTATATTTAATCTTTATTAGGTTTTATAATAAACAAAGACAATATCAACTTGTCATGGAATTTCCAGGGAATATCATTACACACATTTCTCCAATAAACAATCCACTAATAAGTGGTATACGTATCTTTAACTTATCCCTGCGGTTACTATGGAAATGGGAGAACAAAAAGAATTTTGGAGCCATCGTACAATGTATATCTCAAAATCAGGAAAGAGAGAAATTGCGGTACTTATTGCACACTGGCATTTCTAACAGAATCATCCCCATTTTCCCCACGTGAACTTAAAAATTTCTCTAACTGGTCAGGTTCCATGAGGACATAACGTACATCGTTTATTTTCATAATACATTTGCAGGGAAATCTTACAGTTATCAAAGCTCCCATCTGGCGAGCTCTGGGACACAGTGCCAGAAATTTTTTCCGTTGTACTTGTGTAGATCTCACTATATCGGGATAAACCCAAATTTTTTCCCTCAAGTACATTTTATTGCAATTTCTAAGAAATAATCTTAACACGCTGTCACACTCCGTGGGTATCATAAATCTGACAATTAAAGTCCCTCTTTTTTTCTACTTGTTATTCTTGTGTAGTTTCTAAGAAGCCGGTTAAATCTCTTAATGGTGACTCCATCTGAGGCAGTTCCATTTGAGTATTCACATTTATACCATCTTGTCTTTGATCGTTAAGGAAATAAATTTTTAGAATATTCAGTGTTTCTCCATTAGGCCAAGACAGTACATCTTGTAAATACTTTTTAAACTGCTCTTTAGGGGATATTAACTTGCATTTTGGAAAGTTAAGTAACCGCAAGTTATTATAGCATGCATTATTTTCCAAATTCTCCATCCGCTTTTCATTTCTTGTATCTCCTTGTATTAGATTAGCTTGCACAGATTTAATCTGTTGGATTTGTGAATCCATCTCTTGGATCTTATTTGAGTGATTCAACACCACCGGATTCACAGTATTTAGTTGTGTTTGTGAGTCTTTAATCACAGTGGTTAAAGACAAGATTGCATTTTCAAGCAGAGTTAAAGCACTCCACACTGTCTCCAGAGTCACTACCGAAGGTTTTTCAAGTAATTTTAAAGGCCAACCTTTTTGTTGATCCATGGGTTCCTTAGGATGTTCCGTTTGACTCCTCTCTTGTGTAGGTCCCACTGGAAAACTTCCATCAGCACTACTTAAACCTCCAATATTAGCCTCACACAGGGCGGTCAGCACATCACCGTCTTGGGACTGCCCCACTGGGTGGACAGCTGGGACCCCCTCGATGGCCACTTCCCCACCAAATGACATCCATCCGTGGTTTGGGGTCGGGCCCAGCGGGCTAGAATGGACAGGAGGAGAGGGAGTTGCTGGGGCTTCAGAGCTCAAGGATATCTCACCGAGCAGCATTAGAGCCTGCTCCCCATCAGACGCTGCAGCTGGCTCTCCCGGAGCATTTCCTGCAGCGGTAAAGAACTTCCTTATTCTCGTCTGTTGTAAGGTAAGGCGCCTGGGAGGTCGAGGATCCCTCCCTCACCTTTCCCTTTCTTTTTGTATGCTGCATATTCGGATAGCAGGTAAAAAATACTGACGAGTCAGGAGAGCCCTCTAAGCACGTCTTTCTCTCACGGCGGCCATTTTGTTCTCTCCAAGTTCTGATTTTATTATATAGTCTTCCAGCTGCACAGGTCAGATCTTCTGAAGCCTTGCTCAGTTTAAGTGATAACCTAAAAGATATTGGAGGTTCTTTACAAAAATACAGGTGTTTCGCATAGAAATAAAAGATTGGCCCAGTCAGACCCATGCAATACAGACATGCTAAAACTGTGCGTCCAAACTGGGCACCCGCTTTCCTAACACGTGCCCATCCACCTCTCCTGGGCATGCGATGCAGTAGGCATGTAAACTGCTACGTTAAAAGGAGGCGCTAGGGGAGATTGTGCATCCCTAGCTCCTCCCTGGCATCAGGTGCCCAGAGAAGTGGCTTTGCGTGGGTTAGAAAATGGAAGCTCCATTTTTACGAGTGCCCGTTTTTTTTTTTTCCTAACCTGTGCACAGCCACGGGTTAGGAAAATGGACACTCATTAATTGAGCGTTTTTCCTAACTTGACTGCCAGCAAGATATTAAACATTTTTTTTTTACCTTACTCTTTTTGGTTCTTCTGACTTAAAATTGCCACGATATTAAGTCTGAGGAACTACAAAAAAGTAGTATTTTCTGTTTTTCTGTTAACTTTAGGAGCTTCAAGACTTAACGACTGCTCCAGGGCAGGCATTAATTTTTGAGAGTAAAAATGTGCGCGTCAGGCACACAATTATGTTTTACATAAATGCATAATAGCTAATAGCCTCATCAACATGAATTTACATGTGATGAGTTCTGTTACCTCGCAACTGGTTTGGACGTGCGTTTTGGACATGCTAATCTCTTTATTACATAAGGGATTATGGTTGCGCATCCAAAACACGCGTACAAGTGCTCATTAACCTGTGTGCTAGGCTCAGCGCATGATGATATTGCATCAGCCTGAGTGAGTATTATTCAGTGTAATAACTGTTGGTTTGTAGTCTTTAGGCAGACCATCTAGCGAGCTTGCACTATTTGTCTGCATCTTTCTGCAATGAAGGAGTTGACTCAGTTTAAAGAGGAACTGGAAAAATTAGAGTTACCTCTCTCCATATACAGCTTTCAGAAAAATTGCCTACACTCCCATAAAGGATCTGGAAAATCAGGAATAGAAAGGTTACAGAAGTTATCGTAGGATAAGGCCTGTGATGCAGAGGCCCCTCCCCTTCACCCTATTCAAAAAGAAGATAAAGATGATCCCTATACAAAATGTCTTCATCGCATTGGAAACAGATGATAACTCCAGAAAAAAGAGTTGAAGAAAGCAACCCATTATAAATAACAACCCAAAGGCTCTATCAAAAGATCCTGTTAGAACAGAAAACTCACAGTGGAGGACTCTTATCAAAGGCATTAACTTATGAGCACATTTGAAGAGAAACTAAAGGGTAAATGTGTACTGTGAGCATTGGCAAGCAAGAATATATATCAGAACGAAGGGATTCTGAAATGGATATCAGAGTCCATTTGGGGACCAATGATGTGGCTAGAAATAGTTGGTATAGTACAGGAGGATTTGAAGGGCTTAGGCACCTGGCAAAGACCATAGCATTTTCTTATATATATTATCTGTTCATGGTAAGGGGAAGGAAAAGCTATGACTTATCACAGACTTCAGTATGTGACACCCAACCTGGTATAAAGAAGAGGGGTTTAGATATATTTGGTGCTAGGGTGGTACATGGAACAAAAAAAAAAAGCTATAGTGTAATGATAACCCATATCTCTCTGTGAGAGGAAAAAGGATCCTAGGTGAGTATTTTGGATCATGCATTGACAGGTGTTTAAACTCGAGGAGGGAGTGGCAGAATGGAAGCTGATCTGAATAGGGTTGCCATCCCTGATAAACAAATGAGAATAGTGGAGAAACAAAAATGATGATCTTACAAAGCTATCTTTGAGCAACAGGGTAGACAAAGAGAATAGGCCATAAAAAATATAGATAAGGTAAGGAGAAATACCTGTGAACATAAATGTTCTTAGTCTAGGCAATACAGTTCTAGATTTTTCAGGTCTTTATAGTGGAAGTAGACCTGGAAATTGCTGCTATCATGGAGATGTAGCTCATTGCCTCTTGAATAGGATACCACCATAGCAGGCTATAATTCTATCAGTGAAGACAGAGAAGGTGGAAAGGGGGGAAGCGTAGCTCTTTATGTAAAAGAAAATATCAAAACAGCTGAGACGCAGGGAGGCATTGAGTTGTGGTTTTATCTTTGGAAAGAGAAGATAACATGAACATTTACACGGCTGTGATCTACAGGTCTCCAAAATCGGAGAACTGTGTTGACTGTGTGGGCAGAGATACAGCAGTATTTGGATATTTATGGCAGAACTATTCTATATTTTTGTTTTTAATTTTTATTTATTTATGATTTTATTTGTACTTAATGATGTTACTTATAAAATGCTTACTTGTTTAGTTTTATTTTGTTATGTTTTATGTGATTTTATTTTGTATGTTTTAATTGATATGATTAAGAATGTTATATTGGAAACTGCCTATAAAAGTCCATAGATGGTTTAGAAATTTAAAATACATTAAAATAAATGAACTGGATGGTGATAGGGTCAAAGATATCCAGAATCGCATTCTATGATTTCAAGATAGTAAAAAGTGTAACAACAAAGTGGCCAGGGCAGAAGAGATGCTAGAGTGGATGGGGAGGCCTAGCTGGTAGAGAAAAGGAAGGGATGACATTGTTGTACAGTAGGATGGCTGTTGTGTTGGTCCATATGAAATAAAGGTTAACAAAAGTTATATAAGGTGATATAAATATATTTTTAAATTTTTTTATTTAAAAAACAGCTTACAGAATACATTGCAAAAAGCAAACAAGACAAGGCTCCATATGGGAAACAAATAGGTATGTAAAGAAAAAGTTTACAGAGTTTTCTCCTGCAAGTCCAGTATTTTTGCCAAATGCACTCATATCTGTCCAACTTGGGTACTTGCCAGGTGCTTATGGCCTGGATTGGCCACTGTTGGAAACAGGATGCTGGGCTTGATGGACCCTTGGTCTGACCCAGTATGGCATGTTCTTATGTTCTTAACTTCTTCCTAAGGCCACAGTAATTCTCTTGAGGATGGCGATCTCGGCAACTTGTCTGCGCCAAAATTCTAGCTGAGGATCCGTCTTCCAAAATCGGGCTGCTTGAATCAGATGAGACAACTTGTGATGAGATATGGGGGTGTCCAAAGCGTCCCAGTGCCCCAACAAGCAAACAGGAATGAAGGTGAACACCACCCCCGTAATTGCAGTGCACTCATTCAATTCCACCAGACACCAGAAAGTTTGAACATGAGGACGTTGCCACCTCATGTGGAAGAAAGAACCCACCATACCACAGCCCCTCCAAAAGAGAGGACTAGAGCTATTGAATCTAAGATACCAAACTGGATATAGATATGTCTGAAGAATATGAAACAATTCCTGTTGACGAGTACAAATAGAGATCTTATGGGCTACAAGCCACAACTTGGGTCAGTCATTCTGATCCAAATTAATCTGGCGATCAGTATTTCAGGGTCGTCTCCTCTCCAACCAAAAAACACCTACAGATTTCTGTAGCCATTTATATATATTTTTTTCAACTAACTTTATTTAAAAACATTTATTATCCGCTTAGAATAGCATCATAACACAATTTCATAAAAAGAATACATTTCTTGACTGGCCTTTGAGAGTTAATACTCTCTTCATTATCCTGCTAGACCACGTATGGAATTTCCCTCCACCACAGCTGATGGGGACAGAGGACACTCCTCTTTTATGACCTCACTCTGGGCTATATGGGAATTGTGGTCCTGTTCAATTGCCAGTGGCCTCAGTCTCCAGCGGTTGTGGACACATAAAGAGAACGTTGGCTCGAGTCTAGTTCCGTTCCGACCTGATTGAGCCCTGTTACTCCTGGGACAGCAACCCTTAAGGGTTGCTTCTCCTAGTGGAAGCAGTACTGTTAGGCTAGCTCCTGGTTGAGTTTCTGGCAAGTAATCACAGTATCTTGAGGGGTCTGAGATTCCCCAGGAAAGGGTTCCTTTGGTGGCAAGGAACCTGTAGAGTGAGGGCCCCCCCCCCCCCCCAAAAAAAAGGTGTTTCAGGACCATTTTCCTATCCCTCTTTCTCTTTTTTCCCCATC
This sequence comes from Rhinatrema bivittatum, assembly GCF_901001135.1. Classification (NCBI taxonomy): domain Eukaryota; kingdom Metazoa; phylum Chordata; class Amphibia; order Gymnophiona; family Rhinatrematidae; genus Rhinatrema; species Rhinatrema bivittatum. Next base: position 311,881,847 of record NC_042620.1, on the reverse strand, counting down.
CCCTTCCTGATGTGCTCTGCCAGTGGCACAACAAAGTTTAAAAATAAAGCATTGGGCCTGGAGAAGCAGTGGCACAAACACCCTGGAGATGGTGAGGACCTGGGGAACAGGCTCCAGGGAAGAGAGGAGCAGTGCCTTCATGGTGGGTGGTTTGGAAGCTGAGGACACCTCGTTTCCGGTGGAGGGACGGAGGCTTGTTGTATTGTGGCAGTAACACTGTGTGCACAAAGAGAAAGCAATTTCAGAATTTAGTCTCCCTGTGGCAGTGGCAGGGGAGAACACTGTGGGTTACAGGAGCTGCAACAGGGGAGTGCAGTGGCCTCCTTTAGCAGCGTCCACTCTAATCGCAGTAGTGGCAAAGAAACCACTGTGGGCTGCAGGATAGGTGTTGCAGCCCCTCTCTTACCACTACAGCAGCATAAGCTTTATGGAGAATGGCACAGATATAGGATAGCGTAGCATATCCCTCCCATCCATCCCCTCGGCAGGTGAGGTAAGAGCCACCTCTTTCAGAGGGCCAGAAGAGCAAAGATAAAGCCCCTGGCAGCAGGGGCCAGTCACTCAGCCGAATGATATACAGTAGGTTCCTCCATCGATGATGGGCAGCTGCCTGTTGAGGTACCACGGAGAATGTACCCAAATTATGACAGACCAGCGGGTCCTAGACATTGTGCAGGAGGGCTATGTCCCTGAATGCGCGAAATTGGTCCCAAGAGTCTTTATGGTTTCCCTATGTGTGTCTTCACTCAAAAGAGAGAGACGGTAAAAAACACTGGTGAAGTTGCATCTTCAGGTGTTTGTGCCAGTACTCTCACATAAATGAGAAAAGGGCACCTATTCAATATACCTTGTACCAAAAAAAAAAAAAAAAGACTGTTCTTTCCGGTGTTGGACCTAAAAATATCAATAAATGTATGCATATGTCTCACTTTCAAATCGAGATGTTATAGTAGGTCAAGACTTTGCGGGAAGGAGAATATTTGGCTTCTATTGATTTGGCAGAAGCATGATTTCACGTTCCTTTGGGCATCCCATCAGAACCTATGATTCTGCATTTTGAGCAAACACGTTAAATTCCAGGCATTTCCCTTTGGCCTAGCAACAATGGCTCCCAAGACCTTTATCAAGGTCATGGTGGTGGTAACGGAAACATTACGCAAACAGGGGATCATGGTTTATCCTTGCCATTACCTCTTGCCGTTGAAGCAGAGGGCAATGATGGAGTTGCATCAAAAGTATGAAGGCTTATTGGTTAAGGGTATAAACCGCAGCACCAGCAAGTTACTCCCATGCTTATTTGTTTCCCCAGACCATAAACGTCAGGGTCCTTGTTGATTGCTGTCTGAATCCAATTCCCCTTTTCCCCCTGCCATTGAAGCAGAGAGCAATAATGGAGTGGTATCAACAGTATGAAGGCTTATTGGTTAAGGGTAGTAACTGTGGCACCAGCAAGCTAAACACCCCCCCCCCCCCCCAGCCTTTAGTGATCCACGGTGTTTATCCCATGCCCTTTTGAATTCTTTCACTGTTTTTGTCTTCACGACCACCCTCTGGAAGGGCATTCCAAGGATCCACCACCCTCTCCATGAAGAAATATTTCTTGATGTTGGTTCTCAGTCATCTTCCCTGGAGTTCCATTTCGTGACCCCTTGTTCTATAAATTGCGATGGAGAAAGTACGGAGAAGGGCTATCAAAATAAGGGGAATGGAACAGCTCCCCTATGAGGAAAGACTAAAAAGGTTAGGACTTTTCAGCTTGGAGAAGAGACGGCTGAGGGGGGATATGATAGAGGTGTTTAAAATCATGAGAGGTCTAGAACGGGTAGATGTGAATCGGTTATTTACTCTTTCGGATAATAAAAAGACTAGGGGGCATTCCATGAAGTTAGCATGTGGCACATTTAAAACTAATCTGAGAAAGTTCTTTTTTTACTCAACGCACAATTAAACTCTGGAATTTGTTGCCAGAGGATGTGGTTAGTGAAGTTAGTATAGCTGTGTTTAAAAAAAAGGATTGGATAAGTTCTTGGAGGAGAAGTCCATTACTTGCTATTAATTAAGTTGACTTAGAAAATAGCCACTGCTATTACTAGCAACGGTAACATGGAATAGACTTAGTTTTGGGGTACTTGCCAGGTTCTTATGGCCTGGATTGGCCACTGTTGGAAACAGGATGCTGGGCTTGATGGACCCTTGGTCTGACCCAGTATGGCATGTTCTTATGTTGTACCGATTTCTTTTCCGATGGAAAAGGTTTATTCGTTGTGCTTCATTAACATCTTTCAGGTATCTGAAGGCCTGTATCATCTCCCCCCTGCACCTTCTCTCCTCCAGGATATACATATTTAGGTCCTTCAACCTCTCCATCAAATGACTTGTGAGGAGATCCCCCACCATTTTGGTCACCCTTCTCTGTACCACCTCCAACCTGTCTCTATTCCTTTTGAAATATGGTCTCCAGAACTGAACATAGTACTCCAGGAAAACAAAAAAGGAAATCATGAAAGCAAAAGGTCAAGCGGAAGAAAGGATTGCCAAAGAGGGAAAGCGATATATGTCAGATATATCAGAGAAAGAAGCGAGGCCTGAAGTTTTATAGTGAAATTGAAAGATGACAAAGAGCAATGTGTAGACAGAGATGAAGAAATGGCGGAAATGTTAAACAAATACTTCAGTTCGGTATGAAAAGGATAACTGGTTGAGAAGACTGTAGATGGGAGTGGGGTGCACAAAACGTTAATAGAAGAGAATGTATGGGATGAGTTAGGAAAACTGAGAGTGGATAAAAGCCATTGGGCTGAATGAGGAACATCCCAGGATACTGAGGGAGCTCAGAGATTTGGTGGCAGGTCCGCTGAAAGACCTGTTCAATAGATTCCTGAAAATGGGAGTGGTGCTGCATGACTGGAGAAGAGCAGTGGTGGTCCCGCTTCACAAGAGTGGTAGAGAGAGGAGGTTGGACACTACAGGCCAGTTAGCCTCATCTCAGTAGTGAGAAAATTAATGGAGTCATTGCTGAAGGAAAGGATTGTGTCTATCTACAAACTAATTGGTTGCTGGACCTGAGGCAGCATGGATTCACCATGGCAAAGTCCTGTCAGATAAATCTAATTGACTTTTTTGATTTGGTGACTAGAGAGTTAGATCAAGGAAGAGCGCTCAATGTGATTTACTTGGATTTCAGAAAAGCTTTTGATATAGTCCCACATAAAACACTTGTGAATAAAATGAGAAGCTTGGGAATCAGCACCAAGATGGTGGAGTGGACTACAAACTGGTTGACTGACAGGAGACAGCGTGTAATGGTAAAGATGGTCTTCCATTTCAAGAAGCAGGCTACGCTAGTGAGACTGGCCAGACATTAAAGGCAAGGATCAGTTTACACAGAGACAAGATCAAACACCACAGGGAAGACCAAAGTGGTACACCATGGGAGAGCACTTTTCGGAAACCGACCACTGAATCAATAAGCCTACGATTAGGATAATTAAAGTAAAAAGTAAAGCAATTCAGGAATGCAAGACGTTTGAAGTTAAAATGTTCAGATACTTTGGAAATAATGAGAGGACTCAAATTAGACTTAGGTTTCTTCTCACATTATAAGCTATAAAATGATACTTCTTGTCACCTTTTGATCATCCCTGCCCTATCTCCCTATCATGCCTTTATTTTTAATTTAACTTTTTTTTTTTTTCTGTGCATTGTTGTGCAGATCATTGAGTGAGACCTTGCTTGTTTTGTATCTAGTTCAGGAAGCTGGCTGTTCAGTAGTATAGACAGAATGGATGCAGTCTAGAGAAGGGCTACCAAAATGGTGCACCAAAAGCCCTCTCAGATGAGACTCAACAGGGGTGTGCTGAGGGAGGAGGATCTGTGGTATTGGGTGATGGAAGAGAACCAGATCACCTGCTGGGTGGAGGGTGAAGAGGAAGTAAGCCGGGGGACTGTTGTCGATGAATATCACCATCTGGGGATGGGGAGAGGGTAAGAGTAGAGCGAATGGGAGCATTGCCCTTGGATGAGGTGGAGGGGAAGAGAGTGGCTTGAGGAGGGCCTTGCCTACATTTAGAAGCCTAACGTATGCCATCCCCATTATTAGTACTTTTGCTGTTCATTGATTCAGGACATTTAATATAGGATTATTTTAAACTACAAAAAAGTGCTAGCAATTTTATTTTATTTAGAAATACTCTTGAAATTTGCGGTAGTAATTTCTAATGAACTTTGCAAGCGTCTCAGGGGGAATTCAGTGTAGCCAAATAAGGATTAATTTTGATTTTTAAGAACGTCCCAAAAGGATGGCACTTTGCCCATGAGTCAGAAGCTTGCTTGTTGTACAAGCCTGAGGAAGTGATCCCAGTTTAAGGTTTTTGTAGCTTATATTCTTGGGAACATGGTCTGTGCCCGTGTTGCAGGAGGGGAGAGCGTGTTCTTTTATGATACGAGAGGAAGCAAGACGGCGGCTTACTCAGCAGCACTGCAGTTAACAGTGAATGGGGCTGGGGGAAGACAGCCCTATGCATCCCTGCTAGCGTGCAGCTTGTAAGCCACAGCACAGTGCTGCGGGTAGAGGGCATTTGCAGAGTTAGAGGAAGGGACAGGGGGTTGGGGAAGAAAAGAGAAAGGGAGGGAGGTAAGTTGGAGATGCTCGGCATTTGGAGGATATGTGATTGGTAAAAGGAGGAGAGAAGAAAGGGAGGGGGGAACCCAGGAGAATATCTGCTTTGTGAAAACTGCCAGCTCTTTTTAGGAAAGCAGTGGCGAAGAATATTTTGCTGTGTGTTTTTATTACAGGGACATTGACAAAACAGCTTTTTAAAAAGAAAATAAACCAGGCAAACTCTATTAATGAGAAGTTAATGAAGAGCTGGCCACATGGATGTGAGGAAGGGCACAGGTGTTGGAAGCCAGTGGCACGGCTGTTTTATTCTACCTGTGAGGCCTTGCCAAACTCTTGCCCTGGCTGTAAGCCAAGTTCCTGTTGACATAACAAGCACTCTAAGTGCTGCAGTTTCTTTTATTTTCTCTTTCATAAACAGAAATGAGTTCTTCAGTTTATAGTTTATCCTGCACGGTGTTTATGGTAGTTGGAGTGATCAGATGACTCCGGGTGCGTTGTACAGAGGGAGAGCACTGTTGCCAAGATTTTTTTTTTTTTCCCCCAAAGATTCTAGTGAGGTAGCTGGTATTAATCATCTGGATTTAAATAATACTGTAAACTCCTTGAGGATGACAAGGCAGCTTTCATAATGTTATAAAACTGGAACTTACACGGGATCCTGTTTGGACAGAAGAACACTTTCGTACTTCAGAAATGCATGTGCAGCCAGTGCGAGCTGAACGTGTGGGAGCAATTTTCTGGGGGTCTGGAATTTCAGGAGAGCTTCCAAAAGCAGAGGGGAGAAGGGACACAAGTCAACTGTGTTGACGATGATTGATAACGAAAACGAGGGTTGGCATGTATTGGCCATTTAATGCCCCTTTTCCCTGCATGGACAGTCAAAATACAGGCTTCCTGTCCTGGCATCCACCTACGCTCGGGCAATAGCTGTCGGTGCCATTGGACGGGGACAGGGTCTGCAGTCTCATCAGCGTCAGTATTTCTTCTAATACATCATGGATGAACACGGCAGTAAAAGCTGATCCCCCAGTGGTTTGTTGCTTGAGTTTTTGGGGATGGACCCCAGTGTGGTTTGTTGCTTGAGTTTTTGGGGATGGAAAAACTACAAAAAAAGTAACATGAACCTACATAGAAAATAAAGGACCACAAATAAGGGAGGTTGAGAAATCCTCTTGATATGGAGAGTAAAACCACCCCCAAATTCCCCTCCCTGGACAGCTGCAGTAAGAAGCAGGTTTTTACACTGTTTTTACTTTGCAGAAAGTCCCTTGATCTTAGTGGTCGATACCAGTGGCAGCTAATGAGATAAATATTTCTAAAAAAAAAATAGTTTCCTGAATTAATTTAATCTGTTTGTGTGTGTGGGGGGGAGGGAACCAGATAATATGCACCCCCTCTAGCTTTTTTCCCCCAGCAGAGATTCCCATCTCCACCCATCCTTCAGTCGCAAACTTACAGGCCGATACAATACAGTGCCGTGTGCTCAGGCTAGCGCACAGGTTAACATGCGGTTGGATGCGTGTTTTGGACGCTCGTCCACAAACCCTTATGCAGTAAAGGGATTAGCATGTGCAAAACACACATCCAAACAGCAGGTAGCGGATAGCGCTCATCACGTATGAATGCCATGTTGATGAGGCTATTAGCTATTACCCCCTTGTGTAAAAAAAAAAAAATAAATGTGTGCCAGACACGCACAGTTTTACCCTCCAAAATTAACGCCAGCCCCGGAGCTGGCATTAAGTCTTGAGGAGCCCCAAAAGTTAACAGAAAAGCAGAAAATACTGATTTTTCTCTAGTTCCTCCGACTATTGCATCGAGTGCCCAGGAGAGGTTATTGTACGCACATTAAAAAAAAAAAAAAAAGTGTGTCCAGTTTATACGCATGTTTTTAGCGTGTTTGTATTGCATCGGCCCTGTGTGGGCAGCAGTCAGGTGGATGCTGACGGGCAGATCTTTCCTTCGCTGCAGAGAAGGACCCACGCGATTCATTGGCAAGGTTTGGGTCTCAGGCTCTTCCTGTGCGGGCAGCGAGAGCAGTAGTCTTGTCGCCTAGTGGATGTGTCACAGAGAGGAGCAGGAAGGATGTATGTCGAGGCAGACTAGCCGTCTAAATAGTTAACTGACCTGCTGCAGCGTGTACTCCTGGGGGGGATTCTGTCTAGTGCGCAGAATTTACTTTGGGGCCCCAGAAGCGGTGATATTAGGGAAGAGGAGGGCTGGTCTGTGTTGGGCTCAGAGAGGAGGGAGACGGCAGCGCTGGCTGGAAGAAGAGGGGTCGGGCGGCGTCTGCCTGCGCGGGGCTTAGGGTGGAGGGAGGCAGCAGCAGCAGCTTTGGGCTGTGACCAGGACAGTGTCGGCCTGCGTGGGACTGGAAGAGAAACCTCCAGCTGTGCAAGCTGCAAGGCAGCTGTTTCCTGTTTCTTTCTTTTTCTGTGTGGGTTAGGACAGAGGAAGGAGTGGAAGAGCAAGAGAAAGCTGGGATGGAGGAGAGCGAGAACACTAGGAGTGGCTCGAGTGTAAGGGGAAGGAAGAGCAGAGTGAAATGGAGGGGTCAAGCCTGGGGAAGAGGAGGACGGAAGAGGGGAAAGCTTGGGGAGGGAGGATTCAGAGCAAGGGGCGTGGGGGTAAGCTGGGTGACCCGGGTGGGATGGGGAGGAAGAGTGAGCTGGAGGGGCCAAGGCTGGAGAGGTAGAGCTCTGTGGGAGGGGGTTTCAACGTGGGGGGAGAGAGTGCAGCCTGATGTACATTTGCAGTACTCCTGGGGGAATTCTGCATATTTATGTAATGATTACATTTTAAATTACTGAAAGACACCGATTTTATTGTGATGTTTTAACAAATGTCAGCAGGCATTTGCAGAATTTTTATTTTTGTGCAGAATTCCCCCCCAGGAGTACAAACAGGGAGATGAAAAAATAGTTACAAAATAAAAGTAGATATCAGATTGGATGCCCAGGCAGAAGACTGGTCTAATATAAAACCCTCCGCTTCCAATTTATTGCAAAGCCTTTCTGTTTGCAGATATTAATAAAACTCTTTAAAGTCATGGGAACGAAGTAATAAAAGCCTGCCCTGACTGGCTGAGGCGCTCTCTTATTTATTTATTTTTTTCTTTCTGCTCCGGGAGCCAGGATGACTCTGCAAGACAGGGTTTCGGATTCCCGCTTTAGCAGGATTAGGGTCTGCATGGTTGAGTGTGATTTATTTTGGCCCTCTTCCACTTCCAACAGATAACCCTGTCTCCCAAGCAAATATTTTTTTTGTTCTTTTATTTTCTCTCTTCTCACTGGCCCCTCACCTGGAAAGTGTCCCACCATGGCATGGGATTAAGTTTCCAGAAACAGTGTGAAGCTTAATTCCCTTCCTCTTCATCCTGGGAGCTGAAGGCTGCAAGCTAGACGGTTGGTTTCTACAAACGTTGCCGTGAGATGATTTAAGGGGAGCGAGTCAGGGGTGGGCTAGAGAAGAGGAATAGCAAGGAGGCAGTGTACCAAGACACTCCAAGAGTATATGGTACACGACTTTTATAAGGCTCTGTGTTCTTAGTGCAGACTTCCATTGGTCCGGGAGAGAACCTTTGCCGGTGTTGATATCTTTTTATTGGATCAACATAAGAATTGTCCAAAGAATGTCGCATGTGAGGTTTCAGGATCCCCCCTTATCAGCTATAAACAGTGTAACTTTCTCTTCGTGTTAACCAGTAGGGGAAAAATTGTCTATTGGCGCCAGAGGGATCCCCTCTCGTTCTGATTCTTCAATTTTTCAGCAGCTGCTTTAGGAAGTGACAGCCATGCCAGCTTGGCCTCGCAAAGTGGCAAGGTGTTCTCATGGCTATCTTCAAAGTTTTAAAAAAGTTGATTATAATATTGGCTTCTAAATCACTGCACCGACTTTCCCTCCTGCATCTTTCAGAGCTTTTAACAGTTTGCATTACCTTTCCGCGTGTACCTAGAAGTAATAGTGTGTGGCACCCCCAGAAACGTTTCCAGTACAACTGCCGGGCTCTGATTTTATACGTAGCAGGAATGCTGTGATATGAACTGCTGCTGCACCCGCTCCAGCAGGGGAGTGTCCATGCAGGGGATTGAAACAAAAACCTGAGGATTCTGCCCACTTCCAGGGAGTTGGGATTCTTTGCTGGTGGGAGTTATTTTAGACCGATGTTTGGATCCAGCAGCATTCAATCAGATAGCTCTAGAGCTTTGGATCACTAGTTGGACCCTGCAGGATAGCCAAAAACTGCTGGGATGGAGGAAATTGCAGCTTTTGTAATACATTTTATTAATTTTTAAAAAAACTTTATTTCTGTATTTTGCCACTCCGTGTATCTCTTGACTTGCTTGCTCTTTGGGCAATATACTCTGGTTAACAAGCTCTCTATGGCCTGCTGGTAGAATCCACCCAGATTTCAAGATGGGGGTTTTTTGGGGTTTTTGTTTTTTTTTTAGTTATGTCTTATCTATCTGTATATAGTTTAATACACTTGGACACAAAAAATAAAATTGATCACTGAGGTTTGTGATCCATGAGGCAGAATATATATTAAAAAAATGTAGCAACCCTTTTCCTGTGGATCATAAGTGGCTCATTTTAATAGCTATGCGGAACATAAACTAATTTTACAGTCTTCTCATTCAGCTGAAGGAAGGAGAGCGAGATCATTCTAATTGGCTGAGCAGTAGAGACTCTCCAAATTTTGAGCATGAACTTCCAGGCATTTTGTTCTAGTTTTTGGCTGACTGTATCCTTGTTTTGTTGTTTAAAAATAGCTTTCTATACACAACCTGCCTAATTTTATGAAAGGATCGCTTCGCAAAGTGACACGTGGTGTTAATTTTTGAAGTATTTTATTGCTGATTGCAGGGCTGGGTGATTTGGGGGATTCGAGTAGCCTCCCTCCTGCAGGATGCCCACACTGGTATGGCTCTTCTCCCTTCCTGCCTGTCCCTAGCACTGACCTCTGCTGGTGGCCTTTAGAAAATAATGCGGGCCAGAAGGAGAGATGAAATAAAACATGGAAAAGGGACAGGGAAGGAAAACTGCAGAAAATCAAATAAAAGAAACAAGAGCACAGAATTTAGGAGAGAGTATCATTCTGGTCTGCAGCGCAGAAGTACAGTATTATCTTCCTTTCTTGTCCATACCATTTTTTTAAAAACTTGACTCCTACATTTTGCTGTCATTGGGGAAATGGTAAACTGTTTCTGACATGAAACTTGGCAGCACACTTATGCATTTAGTTAACAAAAAAAATAAAGAAAATGCTTGTAAAATTATGAATCCAGCGATTACTTCTGCCAAGTCTAATTCCCATTTCAGCTAAAATTACCCTTTTAGAAAGCTCTCTGCTGCCTTCTTTTATTTGGAAATATTCCAGCAAAATCCCAATTGCGCATTCTTGTCCTGCGCCATACCTCACACACTCTGGTCTAGTTCTTTTGAAAGAATAGTTAGTCATAGCAGTTCTTGTGCAAGTTAGCTGGATAGGTTGGAGTTCCAACAATAAAACGTGTTGGAACTAAAAACCCATGATTGGTCTGGTGAAGTCTCCAACTTAGCTGGACAAACCATTTGAATATTGACCCCCCCGTGTTGCTACAGCTACTTAAGTGTTAAGACAATTCTCAAAGCTGTTGATGTGGGTAGATAGCGATTTCCCCACATAAATTAGCGCTTTGAAAATGTGCCCTTTTACCAGAGCAGCTGAAAGTATGCTTATCCACGTTTGGATGAGGCATTCTTGGGAGCATATTTAGGATGGAGGAAGAAAATAAGACATGCAAATTGCATTTTCAACTTTGTGTGTTACCTTCCAAGCAATATCTACCCACGCAGAAAGCAGGGGTGCAAAGGTCTCTGAATATTTTTTTAGCTGCAGCAGTTTTCAAAGTACATGCGTATTTCCTCTCTGAAATTTGGTGCCACATTGGCAGGTTAAAAGTACTTGGGGGTCTTTACCCATTACCCTATATGCAATGAGGCCAGAGATGATTGAATGTTAACAAGTCATAAAATGATTTGCTGCAAATCTGGGGGTGCTTTGATGCCTGCCTATCTGGGAATATGGTGCTAGCATTTGAATGTACTCTTACATCACACTAAGTTTTAGAAAGAATGTAAATGCTAATAAAAGCTGCCCAACTCTTTATTATTCAGATTGACTTTGCAAAGCACACCTTGCTGTAAAATTGCATTAACAAGGTGTGGGACCGAGCGATGATTCCCACAGGTCTGGAAGCATAAACTACTCTTGACTCCAGCCATTCTTAAAACACTTATCTTTATTACAGATTCACAATCACACAACAGTAGACTGTCTTCCCTTCAGAACAGTTCAGCTTTGTCACAGCTGTATGTTTGGGACAGTTTTAGTTTGCAGGAGCTGTCTTCCTCCTGGAGACCTTGGCCTGGTCTGGTTATATCCACCTGGATTCCAGCGCTTATTCCCCAGTCTCTGGTTACACCCTCTGAGCTCCACCTGCCCTGCAGGATCCCGCCCATAGAGTATACTCTCCTTAAGGAATTTAAGGTGGATCAGGAGTCTAGCCTGGTCCTGCACAGGTAAATAGATGAGCACTAGGGACACTGCCTCACACAAGGATACCTTTGTTTTTTGAGTATTACAGATGACTCAGAGTGATGAGGTACTAGGCATCCTCTTGTATTTGATGCTTCTTGATTGCCTAGAGCAGGGGTAGCCAACTCCGATCCTCAAGAGCAACAAACGATTTATTTTACTGGAATCCCTAGTTCTTTGTAATTGTTCTCTTCTGAAGCTCTGTTACTGTTCAATGTAATTGCTTTCATTTTCTGAAGCACTGTTACTGTTCAATGTAAACCGAACTGATTTGTAACCTTTTACAAGAATTTCGGTATTTAAAACTGTTAAATAAATAAATAAATAAATAAATAAACAGGCCTGGTTTTCAGGATATCCACAATAAATATATATTTGCATACAATGGAGGCAGCACATGCAAATCTGCCTCATGCATACTCATAGTAGAGATCCTGAAAACCAGGCCTGTTTGTGGCTCTTGAAGACTGGAGTTGGCCACCTCTGGCCTAGAATAAAACCAGAGGAGCAGATGATCTCTCTGAGAGGTTTCCAATGGGGCAATTTATTTAAACAACCCCTGACAGAGCTTCCCATTTTGGGGTTGGGGGATTTGGTTGCAAAAGTCACTTTCCTTTGTGTCCATGTAGGTGACAAGATGAAGTCCTCAAAAATAGTTTTTCATATTATAACAGCAGATAAGGACCCAAATGATCCATCCAGTCTGTTCGGCTACCTTTGACCATTTGGATCCTTACCTGCTGTCATTAACTGTTACCTGTAAAATAATAAATTCTTGTGTCTTATGTGTTCTCTTGGGTGGTCTTCTAACCAAAGAACCTGCATCTCTTCTAGTCTTCTGTGAATGTTATCCCTGTTCTAATGGCTGTATGACTGTTGCTTAATATACTCAGTGAATGGCAGTCCCCAGGAAGAGCAGAATGCCCTGACTTGTCCATATTTATTCAGTGTTAAAGGTTTGGTGAGCATGAGGAAATATACATTAAACAATGATTTATTTTAATAGTTCCCTTTTTTTTCAATTTCCTCTCATGCACTTAGTGTCATTAATTTTCTCAGTCTTCAGTTTTTCTTCATGGAAAACAAAAGAATTGTTGCAGCTTCTTAAGAAAATCATAATTGGCCTGCCTGCTAACATTGCTCAGATTCCCTAAAGTAGACTCTAGTAATTACCACTTCTGGTCAAGAAACGTTTTGGGTTTCTTGAGCCGTTTCGTATTCACTGTAATCTGTCGTCGATATAAAAATTGTATTCTTAAGCGGAAAACTCGAAGATTCTGCCGCAGTAAAGACTTTTTCTACAGCAAACTGTTCCCAGGCTGACCTTTGCTTCCTGGCAAAACACTGACTTGTCTGTAAAGAGCACGATTTTCTCTCTGCATCTTTACATGGAGGAGCAACGAGTTCCACTGAACTTCCTAGGGCCCCTTTACATACCAGCAGCAGAAATACCTTGTCAGCATCCGCTCCTAATGCCTTGGAAATGAGCCAGTCTGATTAATCTGATTGTGCTTACTGTGGGGCTCTGACATTTAATGTTACTCTATTAAACAGCTTTTGGGATCATGGGTGCCTGTTGCAAGTTGGCAAAAGGAATTCCAGGTGGGTGGTAGTTAAGTAACTTTCTGTGTATTGCAGTCCTACTCTCCGTCAGCTGCTTTCACAGTGAACTGTGGTTGCGTCCGTCGCTGCTCGACGCCCTCACTCTGCCCTCCTTACCTCTGTGGCGACTCCCTCCGGGCCTGATGGACGGTTTGCTGCCGCGGTGTCTTCTTGCCGTCTCCCTCCGGCGTCCCCGGACCGGCACGACGCAGTGGATCTGCCATGTTCCTGATGACGTAGGGTGCGCGCGCGCTCCGATTTATGTACCAGCAAGGGCGCGAACCTCGGGGGCGTCTCCCTGAGATGACATCATCCGCTTCCAATATATAAGGTCTCAGTATTTGCTAACAGATCAAGTTAGCAAGGGTTTCACTACCTAAGCTACTCTGCCTCCTCGGACTTACCAGGGGTACCGCTCCTCGGGGGCCTCGCTCTCTTTTCTTTATTTCATATTACAGATAGGCCCTCGAGGAGCGAGTACCAGTTCCTATGTTCCTGAACATTCTGAAGATTCTCTACTGCCTGGAAGCTATCACAGATACAGACATTTGTGAGTTACCACCACTCTCTCAGAGCTTTCTCTGGAACCAGGTACTCGCTCCTCGAGGGCCTAACCCTTTCCAGCTATTGAGCTTCTTAAAGACCTTATGTGAAACATAGAAACGACGGGAGAAGAAGACCAAACGGCCCATCCAGTCTGCCCAGCAAGCTATGCACTCTTTTTTTTTTTTTTTTTTCTTTCCTCTTACTTGTTACGCTTGGCTCTTAGTACCTTTTAGTTCTATTTCCCTTTCACTCCACCATTAATGTAGAGAGCAGTGTTGGAACTGCATCTAATTGAATATGTAGCTTAATTAGGGGTAGTAACCGCCTCAATAAGCAAGCTACACCCATGCTTTTGTTTACTCGACTATGTAATTCAGTTCTTGTTGGTTGTTGTCTATATATAGATCCTCTTTTCTACATTGTCCTTGCCGTTGAAGCAGAGAGCTATGCTGGATATGCATTGAAAGTGAAGTATCAGGCTTATTTGGTTTGGGGGTAGTAACCGCCGTAACAAGCAAGCTACACCCCACTTTTTTGTGAATGCAAATCCTTTTTTTTTTCCACATTTCCTCTTACCGTTGAAGCTTAGAGCAATGTTGGAGTCACATTAACAACGTGTATGTATATTGAATAAGGGTATTATCTCCAGGTAGTAGCCTTCATTCCCGCGAGCCACCCCCTCTTCTTTCACATCCTTTAGACTTGATGGATCCACAGTGTGAGTGTTGTCATCTAGTTCTGGCTTTGAACACAGCTTACCTTGTCTATTCACTATCTATAGTTTTCTCTACAGCTCAACCCTGGGATCGCTGTTCCAGTACCTGAGGGATTTCAGCCCTGCCGGGCGTAGCAGCTCACTACTGCCACCTCTGGTGGTTCTACTACCTGTCTAATAAAAGAATTATCTGTGCCTGTCTCCGTTCTCAAGCCTAGCCGGTGGTCCCTCTCAGGATATCCTCCTGGGGGCGCAGTCAACTGCCATCGGCCCAAGGATCCACCTATCTACATTCCTCTACAGCTGAATGCCCTCTCCAAGCACTCCGCTGGTAACAGATTGCTACTTCTCCATCAGGAGTCTTCAGCAGCAGACTCATATATCAGATTGCTACTCCGCAGTCTAAACCCATACAGTTTGCTAACTCCTCCCTCACAGGAGCCGAAGCATAACAAGATTACTAACTCCTCAAGGAGATCCTAACAGGTTGCTAACTCCCTAGCAAGAACCTAACAGATTGCTAATTCCTCCTCCCATAGGAGCCAGTTCACAACAAGATTGCAAACTCCTCCTTCTGTAGGAGCTAATTCACAACAACTGTTAGGCAAAGCGTCTTGGTATTCTGCAGTTAAATTTAGATCCTTTTAAGAGTTTGTTTACCATTTTGCAGTCTGATTTTTATTACCTTTAAAAGAAGTTTTTGGTAATACTTTGCAATTTTATTGCAAGCTCAGCATTTATATATTTATTTATTTTGAGGAATGAAATTGGAGCTTTAAAAGAGTACTTTTTTTTTTTGTGGATTTTGTCCCCCAACTCTTGCGAGAACATTCATAACAATAATAACCAGAAATTCAACACTCTGTGCTTTGTCAATGGCCCAAGACTAACAATAAAACCTGCAATAAAACTCTCTCAATATTGTTTTTTTCAGCATTTATATTGCTCCCTAAACCAGGGTGATTTACGAGATCCTGGCAAAGAGTTCCCAGTATAAGGGGCTACTTGTGATGAGAGATAGTTGTATGCCTGAGGTCACAAACGTCTGTGTCAGAACTAGGATATGAACTTGTCTGTTGGTTCCCAGTTCATCATTCTAACCACTAAGTTATCTTCTCTTTGCCATATGTTTGAATAAAAAGGAACAAAATATGACAGGTTTTCCTGTACGTACCTGGATCAGTCCAGACTGTGGAGTTGAGCCTCCTATCCAGCAGGTGGAGACAGACCAAAACTGAAAGGATATCCTATATGAGGACAGAGCCTATCCAGTATTCGTCTGTTTCCAGCAGGTGTAGCAGCTCACCCTTCGGTCTCCTGCTCCAGGCTAGTCAGCCTTTTTTCTGTTCTTCCTTACGGATCAAGCAAGTACTTATTCTTAGTCTTCTTTCCATTAAAAGAGATTTTTTCCTTTTTAGTGTCTTTTTCCTTTTTCTGTGTGGGAGACGGATCCGTCTCCCAGCTCTTGCCAGTCTCGGGGGCTTTGCCCCTTGCGCGCTGCATAGCCTGAGTCCGTACCCGCTTCCTGGTGTGGGGACTGAGGCTGTCCAGGTCTCGTCTCCCCCCCTTCTGGCTGCCAAGAGGGTTTAGAACCAGACTGCTGCGCTCAGTTTAAAATAAATAAATAAATAAATAAAAATAAAGGGAACTTAAAGTTTACATAAGTTGCAGGTATTCCCTACGTCTAACTTATTTACAGCAGTAGACCATCAATTTTTTCTTTTTCTGGTCTAAGGAGGCCTTGAACCAGCAGCCAGACAGGCAGGAGTCAGCAGGTTTCCCTCCTGCTTCACTCCGGATCTGCAGACTGTCAATCAAACTTTGTTTCAGATTTTTTTTCTTCAGTAGCGGCTCTTCTATGCTGCGGCAGACAGTCTGCCTCTCCTGTGGGCAGCCCTCTTCGCGATTCTCGCGTCAGGGCCTTTGCTCTGCTTGCCTGCCGGGTGGGGAAGGTCCCTCCTCGGCAGGGCAAGCAAATTTAGCCCGGGGATCGACTCTCTCCGGCATGGCCAGGCCGTTCCCGGGTCGGCAAAGCCCGGGAACGGTGGCCATTTTGGATTTTTCAGTGGCTCCGTTTTCGGAGCTCCCTGGGGCTGGGGGGCTGGATTTTTCAGAGATACCCCCTGATTTGAGCCCCGCGGGTCCCCAGGAGGGGTTCCCTGACCCCCTCGCTCCCCCTCTTCCCCCCCCCCCCCCGAGAAATCCAGGGCTGGTTTTTCAGCTGAATTCTTCGTCCTCATTCATAAATCTTATCTCGCTAGCCTGCAGGAGGAGGACAAAAGCCCTCCCCTTGACCCTCCCCCCCCCTCCAAAAATCCCTTGCTCCGCACCGTTGACTGCTGGCCCAGCTGCGGAGTCCCAGGGGCCAGTTCGGGTGTGGGTGGTCCTGGGGGTGCCCCCCCTCCCTGATCCCCTGGTGGGTCCTGGGTTCCCAGATCCCACCACTCCCCCGGATCCAGAGGGGTCCTTTCCTCTGGAGGGGGAAGACCCTAGAGCCCTTTGCTTGTTCCGCAAAGAGGAGTTGGAGCCCCTCATCCCCTTTGTCCTCCAGGAATTGGGGTTGGAGGGGCTCGCTGCGGATGACCTGTTGGCCTCTTTGCCTAAGGATATGGACCCAGTCCTGGGGGGTCTCAGGGCTCCAGCTACCGCATTTCCCTTCCATCCCATGCTAAAACTGCTGATCCTACGGGAATGGGAGGCTCCCGAGGGGGCTCTCTGGGTGGGGTATGCTATGGACAAACTCTATCCCCTCCCGGAGGAATGCTTGGAAATGTTAAAGAATCCCTCGGTGGACTCCTATGTTTCTGCAGTCACCAAGCATACCATGATCCCGGTGGAGGGATCTACGGCACTCAAGGATGGACAGGATGGTAAGCTGGAAGCTTACATGAAGCGCATCTTCGAAGTCTTGGCTCCCGGAGTCTGGGCGACTTGCTGCAGCAGTCTCATGCTGCGGGCAGGCCTCAGGTGGGTCCAACAATTACTCTGCACCCAGGACCTCCTGCCTGCAGAGGCGGAGCAGGCTGAGCGTCTGGAAGCCATAATCTCTTATGGGGTAGACGCATTCTACGATCTGGTTCGTGTTCAGGCAAAGGCGATGGCTTCGGCGATGTCTGCCCGTAGACTCCTCTGGCTCCGCAATTGGTCGGCTGATCAGTCTTCCAAAACCCGGTTAGACACGTTGCCTTTCAAAGGTAAGTTGCTTTTTGGTGAGGACCTTGAGAAGCTTATGGACTCCTTAGCGGACAACAAGGTCCAAAAGCTCCCAGAGGACAGTCCTAAACCATCCCGGTCCTACACACCTTATCGTCCTTGCTTCCGGGGCCAGCGTCGTTATACTCCGTGCGGCCGGGGAGGTTCCTCGAGGGGTTATTCTTCCTGCTCGCAGCCATTTCGTGGGCGGCGGCCCTTTCGCGAGGGCCAGACCGCGCGCTCCACCCCCAAGCCTACCACACAATGAAGTTCAGCTGACTCATTCCTCGGTCCCCTCCCTAGGCGGCCGCCTCTCCCTGTTTTTCGAGGAATGGGTCAAGATCACGTCGGATCAGTGGGTCCTCGATATTATCAGAGACGGGTACGCCTTCGAAATTGTCTGCGATCTTCCGGATCTCTTTCTCTTCTCTCCATGCAGGCGGTCCAAGAGGGACGTGATAGAACAAACCCTCACCAGACTCCTGGATCTGGGCGCGGTGGTCCCGGTCCCGAAGAGGGAGCTTGGTGCCAGCCAGTATTCCATTTACTTCGTCGTCCTCAAAAAGGACGGGTCCTATTGCCCGATACTAGATCTCAAGAGGGTCAATCGCACCCTCAAAGTTCCTCATTTCCGCATGGAAACCCTGCAAGCGGTAATCGCGGTGGTTCGCCCCGGAGAGTTCCTCGCTTCGCTCGATCTCGCAGAGGCTTACTTTCATATTCCCATCCACCGCGACTACCAGAAGTATCTTCGCTTCCACATTCTCAACCAGGATTTCCAGTTTCGGGCACTTCTTTTCGGTCTCGCGACCGCGCCTCGCACCTTCACCAAGGTCATGGTGGTGGTCGTGGCGGCTCTCCGCCGGGAGGGAATCCTTGTTCATCCCTACCTGGACGACTGGCTCATCGGGGCCAAGTCGGCGGCTTCCTGCCAACAGGCGGTAGATCGCGTGTTATCTCTTCTCGCTTCCCTCGGGTGGATAGTGAACTTCTCCAAGAGCAACCTTCAGCCCTCCCAGGAGTTGGAGTTCCTGGGAGCCCACTTCGACACCCGAGTAGGCAAGGTCTTCTTACTGCGAGCGCGCGCTCTAAAGCTGATCGAGCAAATCCAGAACCTGATTGCGCTACCTTCTCCGACGGCCTGGGACTACCTGCAGGTTTTGGGATCCATGGCTTCCACCATCGACCTTGTCCCCTGGGCTTTTGCTCATATGCGTCCGTTACAGAAAGCTTTGCTATCCTGTTGGCAGCCGGTGTCGGAACAATTTCACATGGTCCTTCCGTTCTTGGACTCTACAGTAGACTATTTGCAGTGGTGGTTGTCGCTCCCTCATCTCCTCCAGGGGATGCCTCTCCAAGCGCCACAGTGGACGATAGTAACCACGGACGCCAGTCTGTCGGGCTGGGGTGCGGTTTGTCTCTCCCAGTCCACCCAGGGAACCTGGACCCCGACTCAGTCTTGCTGGCACATGAATTGGTTGGAGACCCTGGCGGTGCGCCTGGCCCTTCAGGAGTTCCTACCCCTGCTCTGCGGCAAGGCGGTAAGAGTGGCTTACATCAATTGCCAAGGGGGCACTCGCAGTCCCCTGGTGGCCCTGGAAGCCAGCAGTCTCGTCACATGGGCGGAACGGCATCTGCAGTGCCTGGCAGCCTCCCACATCGTGGGCAAGGAAAATGTTCAAGCCGATTTCTTCAGCCGTCAATCTCTCGATCCGGGGGAGTGGGAACTCTCTGATATGGCCATGGCTCTGATAGTGGAAAGGTGGGGTGTCCCCCCCCCCACCTAGACTTCATGGCGACCCTGCGCAACTCCAAGACCAATCGGTTCTTCAGCCGCTGGAGAGAGCACGGCTCAGAGGGCGTGGGTGCTCTGGCTCTTCCTTGGCCAGCGGACGTCCTTCTGTACGTATTCCTCCCGTGGCCTCTGGTGGGAAAAGTTCTCAGAAGAATCGAACTCCACCGGGGACCCGTGGTTCTGCTAGCACCCGAGTGGCTGCGAAGGCCTTGGTTCGCAGATCTCATCAACCTGGCGATGGATGGACCTCTTCGACTCGGTCACCTACCTCGTCTTCTTCGACAAGGGCCTGTATTTTTCGACCAGGCCGATCGCTTTTATCTAGCGGCCTGGCTTTTGAACGGCGACGCCTGAGGCGTAAGGGGTATAAGGAGGAGGTCATCTCCACCTTGCTACGGGCCTGGAAACAATCGACTTCCCTAGCCTACTTGTGTATTTGGAAGGTCTTTGAGTCTGTTTTGTGCAGAATCGGGTATCTCAGCTCGCTCCGCCCCAGTCTCTGTGGTTCTTTCTTTTCTTCAGCAGGGTCTCTCCAAGGGCCTCTCCTTCAGTTCTTTGCGCGTACAAGTCTTCGCGCTCGGCTCTCTCCTGGGTCGGGTGGAAGGTCATTCCCTAGTGGGCCATCCAGACGTGATTTGGTTTCTGAGGGGCGTTAAACATCTCCACCCCCCTTCTCGGGCCACGTGCCCGTCGTGGAGTCTTAATCTGGTCCTTTGGGCTCTCTGCAAGGCTCCATTCAAACCTCTCTGACACGCTACGCTAAAAGATCTTACGCTGAAAACTGTCTTTCTGGTTTCTATCTCCTCCGCTCGGCGGATATCCGAGATTCAAGCGTTGTCCTGTCGGGAGCCCTTCTTGCGTTTTTCCGATTCAGGGGTTTCTCTCAAGACGGTCCCTTCTTTCTTGCCAAAAGTTGTTTCCACCTTCCATGTCAACCAGTTGGTAGAACTCCCTGCGTTTTCCCCAGAGGAGATTGCGGGTATGACTGGGGGTGACCTCCGTCGACTAGATGTCAAACAGGTCCTGCTTCGCTATCTCCAGGTTACCAATGCCTTTCGGGTTTCGGATCATCTCTTTGTCCTTTGGAGTGGTCCCAACCGGGGTAAGCCGGCTTCTAAGACCACTATTGCGCGGTGGTTGAAAGAAGCGATCTCTTCGACCTATCTTTGCCAAGGTCGACTGGTCCCCGAGGGCCTAAAGGCTCATTCACCATGCCCTCAAGCTACTTCTTGGGCGGAGAGTCAATCCGTTTCTCCGCAGGAGATTTGCAGGGCCGCCACTTGGACGTCGTTGCATACTTTTGCTCGACACTACCGTCTGGATGTTCAAGCTCCGGTCTTCGGTTCCTTTGGGCGGCAAGTGCTTCGAGCGGGACTGTCTCGGTCCTACCCGGTTTAGGGAAGCTTTGGTACATCCCACAGTCTGGACTGATCCGGGTACGTACAGGGAAAGGAAAATTAGTTCTTACCTGTTAATTTTCGTTCCTGTAGTACCACGGATCAGTCCAGACGCCCTTCCCTGTCTGTCTTTATTTGTGTCCCCTCGAAGCTTGTTTCTTGCAGATTCACAGATTCTAATTCTTCATTCTTGTGCAAGAATACTGAGCAATTACACCGGAAGCCTTGGTCGTGTAAACACGAAGTATATGCAAGATCGTATAGCTATACCATGTTTATTACATTATTTGACAGTTGCTCCATTGAGCTTTATAGTTTCTTGCTTGGTCCTATTCTGGTTTTCTTGTTTTCTGCTTTGACAATAGTTATACTGAATGGTTACAGGATAGGCTGTGTTCTCATATAGGATATCTTTTCAGTTTTGGTCTGTCTCCACCTGCTGGAAAGGAGGCTCAACCCCACAGTCTGGACTGATCCGTGGTACTACAGGAATGAAAATTAACAGGTTAGAACTAATTTTCCTTTCATAGACTTCTACCATCTAACCTATCCATTTTTCCTACCTATTGCAAAATCGCAGATCCTAGTTGATCTTTGGCTCTTGCTTTCTAACTGCTACGCCCGTTTTTGTGCTTTTCTCATACCTGTTCAATTCCAGTTCCATGTTTACCCTCGCTACCTATCCTAAGAGGAGGTTCCACCTATTCACCACCCCTTTTGCGAAGTTCTTCCTTGCAGGGCTGACTTAGATGGGATTTATGACCCATATTTGCTGTCACATTCTGCTTCTTATGTGACTACTGAGCTTACTCTTGTGTTTATCCCTTCTTTTGGAACCTCATTTTTACTGAAACATGCTTATGTCTTGTGCTTTATTCCTGCAAACTTACTTGGACTTGCCAAGTTGTAGAATTATACTTGATCTTTATCTCCTAACTTTTTTTTTCCAGGATAAAAAACACATCACCTGACCCCCCCCCCCCTCCCTCTTGCAAAAATAATACCCCAAATAACAGATATCCCATTAGTTATGCTTAAAAGGAGTTTGGAGTGAATTTTACTTGTTCATTCCCCAGAAGCAGCAAAGATATGGGGATCGATCAGGATACTTTGTCAAGTTTTTCCCATTCTGTTCTGTTCTCTTTATGGCCTCAGCAGGCATAGTGCCCAATATATGTTGAAATATACTCTTGAGTTTGTAATGTTTATAACTTTTCCTTTTACCTCATCTGTTACCAGCTGCTGGGCTGGTTTCTTGCATTGTAGGCTCTCACTTCATATAGAGTAGTGTTGCTTTCAAAAAGGCTAAGCTATCAAAGACAAATGTAAGTATAAGACTGTATCTTGAAGGAAATCCCCTTTCGGTTATAGCTGCCTTCCCTCCCCACAGACCGGTTTTTGAGCATAGCTCTCGAAAGCTAGTCAGATGTTAATGTAATCAAAACTGTAGTGAGGATATCTCTTTTTTTTTTTTCTAATCTCTACACATTGGGCCTGATTCAGCTTGTTTCTCATAGAGAGAATGGGAGATGAGCTTTAGTGAATTGATCCAATTTAATTTTAAGTTTTATAGCCCACCTTCTGAGGGCTGAGAAGCTATACAAAGCAGATTACATAGGAGTAGCCTTGATTGGGGAGGCTCCATATATATTTAGTTATGCTCATTATTTTACATACTCCTGGCAGAATTTTTAAGATGTGTAGCATTTTAAGAAAACATGAGTGATCAGACAAACATGTCTTATTTTTAATGTTTCTAATTGTGCTAATTTGTGATGCATAATTGTTTAAACAAAACCATAGGAATAAGGGAAATAATAAAATGGTCCTATTCAAAAGTCTACATACCCCTCGTTGTTGGGATGGTAATATACATTCAAATTGACATACTCAGGTTGAGATGGCAATGAAGGGTAGATATCCAAACATGTGCCTAGTATAGGTGTATAAATAGTCAATGAGTTTCTTAGCTCTTGAGAAACCCTTGTGCATTTCATCCAGGTCAGCACTGATTTTGGTGGTTACTGAAGCATAGGGAAAGCAAAAGATCTGTCAAAGGATCTGTGAGCAAAAGTAATTCAACTTTATAAATCAGTAAAAGGATATAAAAAGATATCCAAAGATTTGAAACTGGCAATCAGTACTGTTAAAACTCTGATCAAGAAGTGGAAAATTATGGGTTCTGTTAATACCAAGATAGACCGAGAGAAATTTCAGACAACTGCCAGGAAATTAGGTTGAGATGCAAAGAAAAACCTATGGCTGTATAATAAATACTGTAGATGATACATTACAGTGAAATTGCCATCAACTTATAGTTGGTGTTTAATATATGGACACTTAACGGTCAATGATCAATGTCAACAATGTGTCTAAAGCAGTTTGGCAGGGAATACTGGTGAGCCTATATTAGTACCTGTAGTCTGCAAAGAGCCTTATACCTGTCCAACAGATCCCTTGAGCATATGCTGTAATCCACTTTGAATGAATTAAGTATTAAAAAAAAATGCAGAGTATAAATCCAAGTAATAAAGAAATGTGAAAATAAAGGGAAATCTGTGAAGTGGGTTCATTATAAATCAGTGCTTAGATGGTGTATAGGTATTTGCAAACAGAGGTAGGCTGGCAGAGTCTAGGGATGATTTAAGTAGCATACTATAGGATTACAATGCTGGAAGGTTGGCTTTATAAACTTGTTTATATTTTATGGCTACCGTAAGAGGACTTGAGACTAGTTATCTTACTTGGTAAGCTGTGTTAGTAGTTAAATCACAAGCAGGTTGTGATAAATTGCAGGAAGACCTTGGGAGACTGGAAAATTGGGCATCCAAATGGCAGATGAAATTTAATGTGAATAAGTGCAAGGTGATGCATATAGGGAGAAATAACCCATGCTATAGTTTCACAATGTTAGGTTCCATATTAGGTGCTACCATCCAGGAAGGAGATCTAGGCTTCATAGTGGATAAAACATTGAAATCGCTGGTTCAGTGTGCTGCGGCAGTCAAAAAAGCAAACAGAATGTTGGGAATTTTTAGAAAGGGAATGGTGAATAAACGGAAAATGTCATAATGTAAGTATAAGACTTGAATACTTTGTGCAATTCTGGTCGCCACATCTCAAAAAAGATATAGTTGCAATGGAGAAGGAACAGAGAAGGGTGACCAAAATGATAAAGGGAATGGAACAGCTCCCCTATGAGGAAAGACTAAAGAGGTTAGGACTGTTCAGCTTGGAGAAGAGACGGCTGAGGGGGGATATGATAGAGGTGTTTAAAATCATGATAGGTCTAGAACGGGTAAATGTGAATCGGTTATTTACTCTTTTGGATAATAGAAGGACTGGGGGCACTCCATGAAGTTAGCATGTGGCACATTTAAAACTAATTGGAGAAAGTTCTTTTTCACTCAACGCACAATTAAACTCTGGAATTTGTTGCCAGGGGATGTGGTTAGTGCAGTTAGTATAGCTGGGTTTAAAAAAGGTTTGGATAAGTTCTTGGAGGAGAAGTCCATTACCTGCTATTACTAGCATCAGTAGCATAGGATAGGCTTAGTTTTTGGGTACTTGCCAGGTTCTTATGGCCTGGATTGGGCACTATTGGAAACAGGATGCTGGGCTTGATGGCCCCTTGGTCTGACCCAGTATGGCATGTTCTTATGGTATAAAGAGAGATTGCTAGGCCTTTGTGAAAGGGGCCTGATAGTTCACTTCCTGCTTCAGTTCTATTGGGATAAGTTTCAGAGTGAGCAGGGATTGTACCTTTGAATGATTTCTTGTTTTCACTAGCCTCATTTCTTTGAGTGGCTGATCTTTTAGATTGGCTTCCTGGCTAGATCTTAGCAGTCTTGCAGGGATGTGCCAGTCCACTTGACGGAAGAGGCATGTTGGACCAATGCTGCTCAATGTCTTGAAAGCCAGACTCGGGGGTCTTAAAGATGATTCATAAGCTCAGTGGCAGCCAGTGCAGGGAGTTGAACAGTGGTGAGGCCCTATCTCAGGTGCCCAACTCGAGGCCAAGAGCCACAAAATAGTCTTGTTTTTAGGATATTCATAATGAATTTGCATGAGAGATTTGAATGCACTGCCTCTATTGTTTGCAAATATATTTCATACATATTCATTATGGATTTCCTGAAAATCAGGCCTGTTTGTGATTCTTGAGGACCAGAGTTAGCCGCCCGTACTCTCTCCCATCTACGATGCCCTATAACTAGCCTGGCTGCAGCTTTCTGTACCACCTGCAGTCTGGATAAAGTTTCTTTTGGGCTTCCCACATACACTGTTTAAGTAGTCCAGGTGGGGCAATACTACTGTTTGCATAATGGTTCACATCTCATTTCAACAAAAGTAGGTGTCATCATTTCACTTCATGCAGTTAAGAATGCTTTTCTGAATATGGTGACTACCTTGGCCTCCATATGAAGCGGGGCATCAATTATATCTCCCAAACCTTACCCATGGAAACTCTGTCTTGTTAGGGCTGAGTTTTAATCCATTTGTCACATCCATGTACTAGCATATGAAAAGTATTGGTCTGGCAGTTGGAGTAGAAGCTTCCGAGAGTCTTTGAGAGGTAGCAGGATCTTATCTCATCTCATTGGCATCATTATGATGGCGTTATTTTGACGTTTCCGAATGACGGTATATAAAACTTGTTAAATAAAAATAAATGAAGTAGTTGAGGCTGAGAGTTCATATAATTGTTCCTATAGGCTGAGTAAAAATAATAAAGAGTATTGGGGGGGAGTTTTAGGCATTCTGAAGAGGGCCGTCTTGGGTTTGGAGGACTGTGCATTGATCCTGATGGTTTGGGATCTGCCCATTAGAAAGGCGGCAACCTTCAGTCCCTGTGTTTTTGTGTCTATCTTGTAGTAAGTAGTGTGTGGTCTATGAGATCTGCTGAGGACAGGCTCAGTCGTCCGAAGCTTCCTCCATCTAACAATACGTGAAGATTGGAGTCAGTCAGGACCTTTTCAGCGCTTGAAGCCTTTTCAAAACCTGCACTAAGCTGGGTCCAGGAGGGCATTTAAGTTTGAGAGAATCCGAGAGCTGGATGTGGCATTGTGTTCTAATCCCTTAGCTAAGAATAGCAGGTTGACAGTTGGCCTGAAGTTTTCACACAGTGTAGGATCTAAGGATGCCTTTTTTTTTTTTTTTTTAAGGAGCAGAGGGAGTGTGATTGATTTGAGGCAGGAAACTATCTCATGGCCCAATTGGATTTCTGTTGCAGCATCAAACTGCAGAATCTGTCACTTTTAACACCACCACATATCTCCCTCTAGTCAGCTCAAATACCTTGCTGAATCAAGAGATGAAAGTATCCACAGAAATCATAAGCATTACAAAAACATTGCAAAAAAGTAGACATTGACCCCTTCTGTTGCTGTTTGACACTATTCAGGGCAGTGGGGTATGGTTTTGGAGCATTCAATATGTATGGGGATTTTAATTTTACAGCTTATATTAGAAAGGCTTGTTCACTACAGCATACAATTGTCTAACTCCAGTACTAAAAGGATTAGGAGAATGGATCCCTAAATTTTAATGAGCACCTTAAAGGAACTCATCCTATACCTCACCAACCTTTTAGGTCCTGCTGTCTAATTCAACTTTGACTAGTTTGTGAGGGTTTTTTTTATGGTTATTGTTTGTTTCGTTTTCTTCTCAGGCTTAGACACCAGCAATGAAAAACAAAGGTTTCCACCGCGGGAGCTTAAACAGTTTAGAGAGCAGCACTAGCGATGAAGAAATGGTGGAGATTTCTGGAGCAACGCTGGACTTCACTACGACGGATGATGTACCCCCATTGGATGGGGACATGTCAGAAGGTATGGTTTTACCTCCTTGCTTTCAGGAAAAGATGTAAAGAAAAAATTAGCAAGCAAATTGGGAGAATAGCAATAATATAGACAGCCGGGACATTCACATTCTCGCATCCCCCCCTTTACATAATTAAAGATCCACAGAAGATATATTGGAATTAACAAGGGCCGTAGCTTTAATCATTTACATCGAAGATGCCCGAGCCATATGCAGAAACATTATAACATTACATAACATTAACATTGTGTAACACGCACCAATCATCCGCCACCTCCCAGCAAGATGATCATCCCTAGCCACCTGGCTAGTGTGTTCCAAAGCCTTGCTCAGTTTATGACCCCCGCCACCTCCCAGCAAAGAGCCAGTCCAGAGGACCCCCGCCACCTCCTAGCAAGGGGTCCGTGTCGGACAACTACCCCCAGTTGTCAACAAGGCAGTGTTGCAGCAGGAACGCAACTTAACAATAGTACATATCAACCAAATTGGCTCGGGCAATCCGCCACATCGAATACCTCCCCACCCCCCAGCTGCGATGAAACATACCCCTAACAAAGATATATAATAAGGGCAGGTGGGAGGGAAGCAACTCAAGCAGCTGCGGAGATGCCAGCAAATAACGCTGCTAGCACCTCCCAGCTCAACTCCTCCCCCTGCATCCTAGGTGCCAAGCCATGGAGCCAATAGCACCCTGCCAGCACTCTAAATTATAATAACGGCTGGCAAGTCAGCCAGCACGTATTAACCCCCGCTGCATCATTCCCCCCCCCCCCCCCTCAACCTTAACCCTTGCCTAGCAAACTGACTGCCTCACTCACTGTCCTCCTTCTCCACCCCCCCACCTAAGTCATGGCTTTCTGGCCAAAAAGGGGCCTGCTCCCGTTGTGAGCTTGGCACCCTATTATCTTGGCCGACCTCCCAGTTTGCATGGTTGGACATTCTGTTTATGATCAGGGTCTCTGCTCTCCTGCAGTGCTGTAGCAATGGTAATGCTGCAGAATTGACTGATACGCTAAGGAATCACAGAAGACCAGAGACTGGGCGGGGTCGAACATGCTGGTGTATGCCTCTCACGAAATGTCTCCTTCTCTGCTGATCCCTCCTCTTGCTTCCTGCTTCTTTTGATTTTCATCCCCTAGTGTGCTGATTGGCTGGCCAATGCAGGCAGGAGGAGAGTGGCAGTACCTTGGTCTCCAGCATACCTTTTTATAGGATCAACATAAGAATAATCTATAAATATGCTCTAGATGGGAAGGGACCTATGTAGTATTCAAAGGTCATGCCCTGCAACATCTTTGCATTATTCTTACGTTGGTCCAATAAAAGGTATCAAAACCTACAAAGAATCTACATCAGGGGTAGGCAGCTACTTCCTTGAGTGCCAGAAACAGGTCTGGTAGTCAGGGTATTCACAATGAATATGCATGAAATATTTCCATGCATTGCCTCCGTTACATGCAAACCTATCTCATGAGCATTCCTTGTTGATATCTTGTTTTGTGGCATTCGAAGACTGGAGTTGCCCACCCCTTATCTACATAGTGATGTACAAACTGACAAGACTTTTTAGATGCATGCATTTCGACTACCCATGACCATATCAAAAGAGATACAAAATGTATTTAATTCATTAATTAATGATTTTTATATACCGACATTCATTGGGAATATCACATCGGTTTACACTGAACAGGACCTTAGCTTAATACGCTTTACAAGGAACTGCATGACTTAGATCAAATTTGAAACTAGATAAATACGGCAACATCGAACAAAATTAGAACAAGGGCCTATAAAGAGGTGGAGAGAGGATAAAGTACCAGGTATATACAATGTGGAAAGGGGAGAAGTGCAAACTATTATACAGAGTAAAGGGTAATCAAACTTTCTGTCTGTTGTAATACAAAAACACATTTGTTGTAAAAAAAAAACAAAAAACCTCATCTAAAATATGTTCAAAAGTCATAAAGGCCTGTACTGAGGACAAACCAGTCTTCATATTCTGGAATTGTTTGTCACGCTGCATGAGCCTGGCAACCCTTCTCTACGCTCTGCTGTCTTAGTGGAGTCTGATTAGAACCCATGTACGCTCTCATAGTTGGTTTCAGTGGCAAACAATCCCCTCAATGTGACTGTTATTGGAACAGGTTTTAGGATATCCACGGTCAGGCCTGAAATAATGATATAGATGTAGGAGTCCATGTACCAAATGGTGTAGAGCTTTAAACTGTACAAAACTGTCCTGCCAATGACTGAGTTTACTGAGATTGTGTGGGCCAGCGGAGTTTTGACAAGATCCTGTCAGGATCCTGAATAAGGAATTTATTTGTCATTTTGTAGTATTTGTGACTTATATTTTATACAGTGAAGATGTGCACCATTTGGAACATGGACTCTTTGTATGTTATTTCTTTGTAGGTGGAAAACCTTTTTTAATTTATTTAATTTATTATTTTTATATACCGGCATTCGATCTCAATTGAGATATCACACCGGTTTACATTAAGGTACTGTAGGTATTTCTCTATCCCCAGAGGGCTTACAGTCTAAGTTTTTGTACCTGAGGCAATGGAGGGTAAAGTGACTTGCCCAAGGTCACAAGGAGCGATAGTGGGACTCAAACCCTGCTCTCCTGGTTCATAGCCCACTGCTCTAACCACTAGGCTATTCTTCCTCCCTCCCTTTTATTTAAATATCGATATACATTAATAAAGAGAGAATTTTTATCTTAATGATTATAATAGTGCATTCATGCTTGCTTGTATTTATGCATTTTTATATATAGAAATATATATTTTAACAATTTGTTTGGCTTTAGTTATTCTGAAGCATAGTGTATAGGATCCTCAGTTGCTCCCTTCACATGCTGCCAGTTGGCTGAAAAAATGAAATAAGAATACACGAAGACTTTTTGCTTTCAGTTTTGAATGTAATGCACAAAGCTTATATGCGTCTTTTGATTTTATTTTTCTCACGTGCTAGACACATCCATGTACCTCTGCTTGTACTCAAGGAAAATCGTTAAACAGAAGCTAAAAAAATGCCTCTTCCTTTTTGTTTGATTTTTAGCCCCGCCCCCTAGTGTCCTCTTCCTGCTTTTTTTCACTTTCCATCTCTGAGTGGACGAGAATAGGAACCTTCATTTGCAGCAACCCAAGACCCCTTTAGCCCTTTTTATCCCTTTTCTCCTTCCTGTGTAGCCCAACCATTGACTGCCTCCTGAATCTGCACGCTTGATGGCACTGTGCAATGGCCAGGAATGCTGTCTCTGTAGAAAAATGAGCCATTTTACAAAAGGGGGAAAATCCCCACGTAGGGATATTTTTGGAGGGTCATTTGCATGGGTAAAAAGCATGGAAATTGGCTTTTTAAAAATTGCCCACCCTCAATGCAGGGAAAAATATGGACAAGTATAAGGCTTATTGGCTACTACCCTTAACCAATAAGCCTTATACTTGTGATGCAACCCCAATGTTGCTCTCTGCTTCAACGGCAAGAGATAATGAGGAGTTGGACTCAGCAACCAACAAGGGCCCTGACTTTGACGGTTTGGGGAAACTAAGTATGGGGATAACTTGTATGGCGCAGCTGATGCCACCCCCTGATGCTTTCATTATGGGGGAGATCTGTATGGCGCGGCTGATGCCACCCCCTGATGCTTTCATTACAGGGGAGATCTGTATGGCGCGGCTGATGCCACCCCCTGATGCTTTCATTACGGGGGAGATCTGTATGGCATGGCAGATGCCACCCCCTGATGCTATCATTACGGGGGAGATCTGTATGGCGTGGGATATGCCACCCCCTGATGCTTTCATTACGGGGGAGATCTGTATGGCGTGGGATATGCCACCCCCTGATGCTATCATTACGGGGGAGATCTGTATGGCGCGGCTGATGCCATCCCCTGATGCTTTCATTACAGGGGAGATCTGTATGGCGTGGGGTATGCCACCCCCTGATGCTTTCATTACGGGGGAGATCTGTATGGCGCGGCTGATGCCACCCCCTGATGCTATCATTACGGGGGAGATCTGTATGGCGTGGCTGATGCTACCATAAGCTTGTTAGGCAGCTGGATGGACCATTTGGTCCTTTTCTAGTGCCGTTTCTATGTTTCTGTTATGATGCGTGTGAGTTTCTCAGCCTTGTGTGGAGTCATTCTGATAAGTGGGGAGAGAGCAGGGGATCGAATGACATGTCTAGATTTACCCACAGAGAAAGCAGGTGCAAATCTCTGTGGGTAATAATGGAGGGGTGGTGGTGGCAATAATCAAAGCAAAAGTACCCTTGTGCACCGATAAGACTAATTTGATTATTCAACCCATAATGTCCAAACCTGGATACTACCGAACTGTGCGTAAGATAGTACCAAAATATTGAACCAGCCAAATCATAAATATCTCCATCATTTCCAAACTAAGGACCTGATTCACTAAGGCTTTTCTCCCATTCTGTATCTATGGGAAAAATGCATAGTTAATGAGATCTTAAGTGTGCCAAAAAATGTTTGAGAATTAACAGATTATTATGACCCATGCAAATCCAAACAGAATAGATTGTGGGTTTTTTTGTTGTTTTTTTTGTTCTTTGAGGGTTTTCTGCTATATTCTGTCTTATTACTGAGCACTGAGTGCAGCTCCTTATGCAATTGATAGCTGAATGAAAACCCAGTAAATCATGGCTTAACTGGGTCTATTGCCATTTTGTTGCACCATTTTTATTTTGTCTGTTCACAAAAGTCCTATCTATATCTGTTTGATGCTAGTTATTTGCCCACTACCTTTTTTTTTTTTTTTTTTGCACTAGGAGTGATTAGTTTTTCTTTTGGCACAGAGTTGACTAGTTGAAACATGCACACATCAGAAGTTTGCATTTGTATTGAACATTGTTCAGTAAGTAATGCTTTTCTCCGAGGATAAGCAGAATGGTAGTCCTCACATATGGGTGATATCAGATGAAGCCTTAAACCACGCATCCATGCGGGGTCCTTCTTCATCTCTTATTTTTCTGTGGAGCTGTGAGCCTCACTGTTTGAGCTCTAAAAACTTTGCTTTCTACCTTATACAAAACCTTTTTTTTTTTTTTTTCCCCGTGGTTTTTTGCGATCCTTTTCTTCGGTCTGTTGTTGGGTCCCTTTCTGTGCCTCCCTGTGGTGTCCCCAGTCAGGGTTTTCAGTGTTTTGGGTAAGTTTCTTTTCAGGGTTGGTTCTCTCTGTGGTGGCAGTGCCTTGGTGCCCGCTGGCCATTCACTCCGTCCTTTTACCCTTTTGTTTTGCCCCGTCAATCACTGATCTTCATGAAGTATGCATTCTCTGCCTGGGGGCATCGCATGATGTCCGGGGTTTTTGCGTGCGCACCCAGATGACCCCAAAGGGACATCTGCTTCGACTCGACAAGATGAATCAGCTGTTCGGATTGAAGAAGTCTGAGTCATTGGCATTGGCAACATCAAAGGACCTCTGAGCCGCACCAATAGATACTTTGCCACTGACATCAGTGGGGACCGTCTGTTGTGTCGAGGTCACCGGTGGATAGGGGCACTGGAGACCAATTGTTATCGAACTCCTTGGAGTGGAGGACACTGGGTTCGTCATCCTCTGCACTGGGGAAGGACCGGACTAGGCATCGAGGGAAGCATCGATGCACGGTGCCAGGCACAGGGATGTTCTGGCTTTTGCCGCAAAGCCCCCAAAATGACCCAGTGGCGAGGAGCACCCATCCTCCATCGATGCCTGGGGTCTGCGACTGTCTCCACCGGTCCTGGTGCCAGTCGCCAACCCCTTCATGGGTCCAAGGAAGATCTGGCCACCTCTCCTTCCTCCCACTCTGTGTTGGTAACGGCAATGTTTGAGGAGTTGCTGGGTGCTGCAGGGCTTAGGTCCTGTGGCACTGACAGCACCAGAACCAGTACTGCTTCTAAAGAAGCTCAATGTGCTTATTGGTATGATACCGACCCAGCAGGCGTCTGTTCCTGGGACAGCACCAGTACCCGGTGGGGCATCGAGGCCTCCCCTACCAATTCAGTGGTCTTTGCCGCTGAGGCCAGTGGAGATGCCAAGGCCTATAGGCCCATGTCCAGTTCCATCGGTGCCTGCACCTATAGACATAGGCCAAGCATCTAGGGCCCCATCCCCTGTGGCATACATTGAGGATGAAGGTCCCTATGACCCCTGGGTATTGACCAGACTGAGTCCTCCAAGGACTTGGATCATCTCCTGTCAGATCCTTCTCCGCCTGAGGACCTTCACAGGGTTTGTGAGGGTGATGGCAGAGACCAGGCACAAAATGCTTGAGATCCTCCAGTCTGTGGAGCCTCCTAAGGAGATGATGGCGGTTCCAGTACATGAGATTCTTAAGAAGTTGCTGCTGAGGATTTGAGAACACCCCTTCACAGTGCCTACCATTAATGAGAAGGCAGATAGGGTTTACCTCATCAAGAAGATGGCCAGATTCAATAAGCGTCAGCTGCTTCACCAGTCAGTGGTGGTTGAATCCACCTTCAAGAGGGCCAAGCACTCTCATACCCATTCCTCAGTGTCCCCAGGGAAGGACAACAGAGTGATGGACATTCGTGGGAAGAAGGTGTTCCAAGGTACCATGCATATTACCAGCATTGCTGCCTCCAGCTCTACATGAGCCAGTACTCGCAGTAAATATGGAAGCAGGTACAGGAAGTGACTGAGCAGATGCCTCAATAGGAGCAAGATATTGTTGCATCGTTGGTGCACTAGGGTCTGGAGTGTGGGAAACACAAGATCTGTTCAACCTACAATGTTTTCAAGATGGCAGTGGGAATCGGCTTCCACAGAATGGCATGGCTGCGGGCTTCGGATCTCAGAACTGAGGTACAGGAACTACGCGCTCACTAGCCATGTACTGGAGAGAATCTCTTTGGAGAGGGTGAGAGATGCTGTGGGCCAACTCTGGGACCTTCATGAAACCCTCCAACAACTCTCCGCCAGTTCTTCGGACCCGTCCTCTTCCTCCAGGAGGCCATTGAGGCCGGGACCCAGTAAGTCTTTATTTCAGCAGAGGAAGTACTGTCCTCTGCCTCCTTGATCCATCAATACCATTAGAGCTCTTGCAGCCGTCCGAGGCAGCAGAAAGCTCCCCAGCCAGCTCCTCGATCAACTCAGAGAACTGGGTTTTGATTGGACCATAGGGGGTATAAGTCAGTTGCCCGTACCCGGGACATTGGATTCTCCATTCGGGGGCAGGCTGCGGTTCTTTGCAAACCAGTGGCCTGATGTAACCTTGGACCAGTGGGTTTTCTTCATTGTCTGCCTGGGGTTCCAATTAAATCTATTGGATGTCCCGCCAAATTGCCCTCCGTGCCCATTTTGGGGGCCAGTAGTGTGTCAGGAGGTACTACAAGTGGAGCTCTCCTCCCTCTTAACAGCCAGAGCAGTCGAGCCCATACTACCAGGGAAAAGAGGGCAAGGAATCTACTCCAGGTACTTCCTAATTCCAAAGAGAAAAGGAGGACTCTTTTGTTGTCATGTGAACCGGCATGATGTCTCCTACTAATGCCGGTATATAAAAGTTATTAAATAAATAAATAAATTTAAGCAAGAACCTTGCAGCATTATCTCACCTTAGCAATGGGTCTCCTGCAGTACAGGAGACCTAGTATTTCTGAATCCTGTGTTACTGTTTCTTGTCCAGCCTTGCCTCTTCTAGCCTTGCCTTCCAGCCTCGCTTTCTCCAGTCCACCGTGTCTAGCTTTGCCTTGTCTTATCCATCATGTCCAGTGTCTTCATTGTCTGCGTCCACTTTGGCCTTACTCTTTGCATCTTGACCTCTTTCTTGGACCTGACCATGATTGCCTATTGCCTGGACCTGACCACTCTTGCTAGCTGCCTGCCCTGATCTTGGCCTGTATCCGACTCCTTAGTCTACTGCCTGCCTGTGGTCCTGCTTAAGTCTTGCCGGCCACCATAATCCAAGGGCTCAACCTGCGGAGGAGGCAGCTGGTAAAGGTGAAGCTCCAGGTTGTTCGGCTAACAGGATGTATTCGCTAGCTGCCGACATAGACCTTGTGGGTTTGCCCTTAAGACTGCATCAACTACGCCACAGCACAAAGGGCTCACACACCTGTTACCCTTCACAATTTGTTCTGGCCATGAGCTCAGCGGACTCTCCTCCGCTATCACCAGCTTAGCACAGCAGCTTCAACAGCAGCAGGATCAGCTTAATACTATGGCTGGATATCTTCAAGGCATTGTGGCCCGGCATGCTCCGGCTTCGGCTCTGACACCTATCACATGGTCTGCTACTCCCATGCTCCACCTGCCTCCGCCTTGGAGGTATGATGGAGATCCACTAAAATGTAGAGGCTTCATCAACCAATGTTGGATGCAGTTTGAATTGCAGGCACCCTTGTTTCAGACTTAGTCAAAGTGACTTCTTTCCTTGTTGGGCGGCCCTTTGGGAAAGGGCTGATTCACTCTTGGGGGACCTAGTGCTTCCTGCAAAATATTCGATGAGCCCTGTCGCATGGCTTCCTTGTCACATGAACTCTAACAGATTAGGCAAGGTTTCCGGTCTTTGGGAGAGTATGCAATGCGCTTCTACCCTTTGGCCTCTGACGTGCAATGGGGCAGCGACAGCCTGATCGCAATTTTCCATCAAGGACTCTGAGCGCATTAAAGATGAGTTGGCTGCCCGGGACCTGCCAGACACCTTGGAGAGTCTAATTAGCCTAGCTGTATGGTTAGACCTGAGGTTCCAGGAACACACCAAAGACAGAAACTCTGTTCACCACCCTGTTCAACTTACCCTGAATTTACAGTATCCTTTAACCTCCCACTCCTCCGAAGTTGGGACCTGCACCATTGGAAGCCATGCAGGTGATTTGGTTTCAACTGTTAGCAGAAGAGAAGTAGAGACACCATAACCTAAACCTGTGTTTATACTGTACTGCATCTGGGTATTTCGTAAGCTGGGAAATTCACCTAGACCTTCTGGGAGAGGCCATCATCCTTGCACCTCTCCACATCTGCTAATCCCAGTACACCTATCTCTTGGGGACATTCTTGTTGATGCTCTTGCCTTTCTGGATACCAGCACTGGGGGCAGTTTTATTCATGAGGCTCTGATCAAAACTACAGCATACTGGTGGTTCCCTTGGACACCCTGCTCTCGATCTCCTGCGTTTATGGAGACCCCTTTCCTGGACATGTTATAACAGTCATAGTACCACTGACCATGCAAACAAGGATCCTGCATGGAGAACAAATT
Organism: Rhinatrema bivittatum; assembly: GCF_901001135.1. Lineage (NCBI taxonomy): Eukaryota > Metazoa > Chordata > Amphibia > Gymnophiona > Rhinatrematidae > Rhinatrema > Rhinatrema bivittatum. Next base: position 311,846,334 of record NC_042620.1, on the reverse strand, counting down.
AGCCTGTGTTGCGCAAGGCTATCACGTATCTTAGGCCTGCCATGGTTCATGCTATATCAGCCCCACATCGATTGCAAATCGCTAGATGGAGCCCTAGCTGTTACGAGCAATGCCTTTCCAAAGTCATGCCTGTGGCTCGGACAGTTACCTCAGAGCTTCTGAGCCTGTCACCACAGTATACTGAGTTTGTCGATGTTTTAAGCAAACAGCAGGTGGAGGTCCTGCCACCTCGTTGCTCCTATGATTATGCCATAAACTTGGTCCTTGGCAATGTTCCACCCAGAGGCAGAGTATACTCACTTTCTGCTTCTTAAACAGAGGCTATGACCAAATATATTAAAGAGAACTTGGATCAAGGCTTCATTTGCCCCTCTTCCTCACCTACAGGGACTGGATTCTTTTTCGTAGGGAAGGAGGATAGGTCATTAAGTCCCTGCATTGATTATCGTAGTCTTAACTCTATTACCAAGAAGAATCGCTATCCTCTTCCCTTGATCTGATTTCTTTGACCGTCTTCGGGGCGTGCAAATACTTACCAAGCTGGACCTTTGGGGGCATTCAACCTGATCAGAATCTGAGAGGGAGATGAGAAGTCCATAAACCACTATTAATCAATAAGGAATAGTAGCTTGGGATCTATTTAATGTTTGAGACTTGCCAGGTACTTGTGACTAGGATAGGCCACTGTTGGAAACAGGATGCTGAGCTTGATGGGTCCCTTGGTCTGACCCAGTATGGCATGTCTTATGTTCTTATGAAGACTGCTTTTAACACCTGCAACGGATACTATATGTTACGATCGTGGATCCTTGGGCCGGCTGAGACGGTGGATGGTATGCTGTGGAGGCCCACAGCGAGCGTCACAGCCAGAAGGTGGCACGGAAGAGACTCGGAAGAGGATTCACCACTGGAAGTCCGAGGTCCCCCCAAGAGGAGCCCGTAGGGACCTGGACCTCTTGGACTTAGGTGGGACCCTATGTGACCAAGGATCCGGACTGCGGCCGAAGAGGTGGACAAAGGGCGGCTGGACCCAGGTAGTTGAAGAGTCTTCACCCTCGGAAGCCCGCGGCTCCCCCGGGAGGAGCCCGTGAGAGCCCGAGCCGCTGGGACTTAGGAGAATCCTCTGGGTCAGCAAGTACCGGATACCTGAGGAGATGGAAGAAGCCGAAGTCGGAGTCCAAGAGCGAAGCCAGGTGAGAAGCCAGAAGTCAGAGATCCAAACCAAAGCCAGGGACAAAAGCAGAAGACTGAGTCGGGTCAAAGCCAGAGGACGAACCAAAACCAGGAGCGGAAGCTGAAGATGAAGTCAGGAGACGAAGCTGGGTCAGAAGCCAGAAGACAGGATGATCAGGACACACTGCAGCAACTAATAAATCAGGAAACTGAGGAACCTCATTGCAAGGCGCTGTCTAGGTGAAACTGCAGGATTTAAATACCCTGCAGCATCTGATGTCATCCAGGACGTTCTCTATAGTTTTCCTGCACTGGCCCCTTTAAGAATGGCTCCTCCTCGCACACGCACGTCTAGGGGGCAGGGCCAGCCGCCGCGGATCGTCGGCATCTCTCCCGAGGAGGGAGAAACGCGCTGGAGGCCATGCAGGCCCGAGAAGACCGCGAAACGGCCCGGGCCATCCCTGAGGTAGGTGGAGGGACCGGGGCATGGCCCGGGACCGCAACAGTACCCCCCCCCCCTTCCTTCTCGGAAGTCTGGGTTTAGCCGGGTGGTCCCGATGAAACTGGTGGAGGAGACCCTTGTCCAGGATATGGGATGAAGGTTCCCAGGAGTTCTCCTCTGGACCGTAACCCTCCCATGAGAGGAGGTATTCCCAGCGGTGACGGTGGAACCGAACGTCCAAGACATCTTTTACAGTGTAGGTGACATCTGGGTCGGCCGTGGCGGTGGCAGGCTCGGGAGGCTTGGCATGAAATGTTGAGAGAACCACCGGCTTGAGGAGAGACACGTGGAACACGTGGATTCCTCAGGGTGGAGGGCAGACGTAACCGGTAGGAGACCGCCCCTACTCGCTCAATTATCGAAAATGGGCCGATGTACCTGGGGGGCCAGGCGCATAGAGGGAGTCCGTAAGTGGATGTTCCTGGTACTTAACCATACCTTCTGCCCCGGAAGGAAGGCCGGGGCAGGCCGCCGTGACCTGTCCGCATATTTTTTAGCCTTGGCTGCCGTCAGACGGAGTTTCTCCTGGGTGGTTCTTCATAGGTTGCACAAGTGTCGTGCCGTAAGTTGAACTGCAGGAGATGGTACCATCAAAGGCAGTGGCAGAGGAGGCCTTGGAATCTTCCCGTAGACCAACTGGAACGGGGACTAGTTGGTTGTAGAGTGCTTATGGCGGTTATAGGAGAAATCCGCCCAGGGTAACAAGGTGACCCAGTCGTCTTGCAGATCTCTGACGAAGGCCTGGAGGAAGGCCTTTAGCATTCTGTTGGTTCGTTCGGCCTGGCCGTTGGCCTGAGGGTGGAAGGCGGTTGTCAGGTCTAGTTGCACCCCGAACTTCCTGCAGAGGGACTTCCAATACTTCGCCGTAAACTGGGGACCACAGTCCGAGGTAATGTGCGAAGGAAGTCCATGTAGTCGGAAGATGTGCTGTGTGAAGAGACTAGCCAACTCTGGTGCTGAAGGCAGTTTGGCGAGAGGCACGGTGGGCCATCTTCGAGAACCGATAGACTGTGACCCAGATCACAGTCTTCCCATCAGAAACCGGCAAATCCACAATAAAATCTGTGGACAGGTGAGTCCAGGGCTTCATGGGAATGGGTAGTGGCTGCAGGAGCCCCCAGGGGCGTCCGTGTAGGGTCTTCTGCCGGGCCCAGGTAGGACACGACTGGACTTAGTCGTACATCTTTCTTGACCTGCGGCCACCAGTAGAACTCTGTCAGCAGCTCTAAGGTCCTGGCTGTTCCTGGGTGCCCGGCGGTCAGGGAATCATGGGCCCATGCTAAGACCTTTCTACGGGAGCGAGATGGCACCACAGTCTTACCCGAGGGAGCCAACTCAGATGTGGCCAGAAGAACTTGGGCTGGATCCAGAATGTACTGAGGCGGGTTGATGGTATCCTTTGTCTCCGCCGTGCGGGAGAGCACATCCGCCCGGATGTTCTTGGATGCTAGTCGGTACCGGAGGGAAAAATTGAAATGGCTGAAAAAGAGTGACCAGCGCACCTGCCGTGGGTTAAGACGCTGGGCACGACACAGGTATTCCAGGTTCTTGTGGTCTGTGTAAATGACGATCGGGTGCTGGGCCCCCTCCAGCCATTGCCGCCACTCCTCGAATGCAAGTTTGATGGCCAGTAGTTCCTTATTCCCTATGCCGTACTTCCTCTCGGCAGGGGAGAACTTGCGAGAGTAGTAGGAACATGGCAGGGGTTTACTTCCATTGGACAGCTGGCTTAGAACAGCCCTGACCGCTACGTCAGAGGCGTCGACCTCCACAATGAACTGGCGTTGAGGGTCAGGGTGGCGAAGGCAGGTGTCCTGGAGGAACACTTCCTTCAATTCTTGGAAGGCTTGTAGGGCCGTCGGTGGCCAGTGCTTAGCGTCGGTGCCCTTTCTGGTAAGGGCCGTCAGTAGAGCTACCTTCTGAGAGTAGTGAGGGATAAATTGCCGGTAAACCCCAGGAACCGTTGGAGTGCCTTCACTCCTAGTGGTTGCGGCCAATACTTGATTGCTGCGGGTCCATATGGAAACCGGTGGAGGATACAATGTACCCAAGGAAGGGTAACGACTCCTGCTCGAAGAGACATTTCTCAAACTTAACGTAAAGTCGGTTGTCTCGTAGCTTCTGTAGGACTCGTCGAACATCTTGGCGGTGCGTCTCCAAGTCCTTGGAATATATGAGTACATCATAGAGGTAAACGATTACAGAGGAATGTAGCATGTCTCTTAGGACCTCGTTCATAAGGTTTTGAAAACCGCCGGGGCATTGCAGAGACCGAAGGGCATGACTAGGTATTCATAATGTCCATTCATAATACGGTTTTCCATTCATTGCCTGGATGAATCCTTACTAGGTTGTATGCCCCACGGAGATCCAGTTTTGTGAACACCTTGGCCCCTTGTAGCCTGTCCAGAAGTTCCGGGATCAAAGGCAGCGGGTACCGATCCCGCCGGGTAATGCTGTTCAAGCCATGGTAGTCTATGCAGGGTCGGAGGAACCCGTCCTTCTTCGCCACGAAGAAGAAGCCTGCTCCAGCTGGGAACTTGGATGGTCGAATGAACCCTCGGTCTAGGTTCTCCTGGATGTATGTAGACATGGCTTGTGTCTCGGGAAGAGACAACAGGTAGACCAGTCCTTGTGGCGGCGTGGTACCCAGGAGCAAGTTGATTGCACGGTCGAAAGGGCGGTGCTCCGGGAGGATCTCGGCACTCTCCTTGGAAAAGACATCGCTGTAGTCCTGATAGTGGGGCGACAACGCCAATGATGTCGTCAGGAGAGGTATCTGTGGTCGTGGAACAGCAGTCAAGCAAGAGCCGAAGCATGAAGGGCCCCAGGATGCCACCTGGAGGGTTTCCCAACAAATTATGGGAGAGTGCTTCCACAGCCAAGGCAGTCCCAGGATGACCGGGTGCATAGACCTCTCCAGGATGAGGAATGAAATCTCCTCTACATGCAAAATTCCAGTGCATAGCGTGAGAGGCCTAGTACGAGTATCGATGGTCCCTGGAAGAAGCCTCCCCTGAATAGAGGACACATGGAGAGGGGGTCATTGGGGTTGAACTGCAATCTGGAGTTGCTGGGCCAAGTCCTTGAGCATGAAGATTCCCTCGGCTCCTGAGTCAATCAGGGCTAGCGTCTCAAACTCTCCTTCGGGAAGGAGTATGGTCACCGGGACGGTGCATGGGGAGGCAGAAGTGGTGTGACCTAGAGTTAGCTCCCCAACTGTCCTCCCATGGGCTGAATTCTCACATCATACTCACAGGAACAGTTCTAGTTGGCCATCACCCTTCTACTTTGTGTTTGGATACCATCCCTGTACACTCAGACTTGTTCCGGTCTCAGACTCTTGCCCAGCAGCTAACCTGATGGGACTGGAACTCCAGAAACTGTGACAGAAGAAACACAATCTTCTAGAATGTGCGGAAGAGCGTTTTAAAAAAAACAAACCGCTGAAAAACGCCGCCCTGCATATCAACTTCTCCCGGTAAGCTTAGTTTAGCTCAGCACTAAAAGTCTACGATTTGAAGATGCCATCTCTGAAGTTCACACTACAGTTTGTGGATTCATTACCCATTGAGCAATAACTGGGCCCTGTGGCTTACAAACTCAAGCTACTGGCATCTTTATGAATTCATGATATTTACCCTATCTCACTGTTGAAACATGTCATTCTCTTTTGGCTGGGCAGACTGCCCTTGCAGACCACTGAAGCTGCTACAGAGGAAGACGCTCAAATCAAGGTCCAAGAGATTTTAGATTCCAGAAGAGTCCAAAATCAGCTGCAGTATCTTATATTGTGGAAGAACCATGGACCTGAAGAGAACTCTTGGGAACCGGCCTTCAACCTGCAATCCCCCCCCCCCCCCCCCAATTCATATCTGAATTCCATGGGAGATTGCCTGCGAAACCCAAGCTCAGAAGACAAGGGAGGGGGCTTTGGAGGAGGGACACTGTTAGAAATATGGGATGGCTCCACAAGCCACTGTACTCACTCTGATGCCACTGAGAGCAGCACAGGATGCCATTTGGCACACTTTTGCAACTGGGATACTGCCAGCTCCTCAGTGCTTCTGGGCACGGCCCCACATGCCGCCATGCTGCTCCTGTCCCGGAATCTCCTTGTGCACATGTGTATGTGTACATCATATGGGTCCCACAGCAGGAAATGCTGAACAGTGCTCTCCAGTGATGTCAGGCCAACCAGCTTATTTAAGCAAGGACCTCATAGCATTAAGTCTCCTGCTTTGCAGTATGTGTTGCCTAGCATTTCTGATTCCTGTGTTCCTGTTTCTCATCCTGCCTTGCCTCTTCAACTTTGCCTCTTCCAGCCTTGTCTCCTTCAGCTTTCATTATCCAGTCTTGCCTTATCCATCTTATCCAGTGTCTTCAGTGTGTCTTCGTCCACTATTGGCCTGACTCTCTGGATCTTGACCTCTTGCTTGGACCTGACTGCTTGCCTGCACCTGACCATTCTTGCTAGCTGCCTGTCCTGACCCCAGTGTGCTCTTGGACTTTAGTTATCTTCTCTACCCTAGAGACCTACCTAAAACCTGCCAGCCACTATAATCAAGGCTCAACCTGCAGAAGAGGCGGCTGGTAAACGTGAAGCTCAGGACTGTCCCATTACAGGGTACATTTGCCAGCTGCCGGTGTAGGCCTCATGGGTATGCCCTTGAGGCTAGGTCAACTATGCCACAGCACAAAGGGCTCATCGGCCTGCTACCCTTTACGATGACCTGTAAATCATAAAGCAAATTCATGTGGCCAATGCAGAGATTTCATTTTTGCAAACTGACTTTCATTGCTGGAGGTCTGCATTAATGGAAATCTCTGGAACTTTCCACCTCCATATTGGAAGTTCTTGTAATTAGAGTATTCATAGAACAGGATTCTGTTCAGTGGAATTAGTTTGATAGCCATCTGTTTTCAGTAGGTGGACCCAAACACTGAAGAAACTAACTAAGCTGAACACAGTGTAGTTTGGTTTAATTATTAATAGACTTGTCTTTGCAAGGTGAAATAGTTCCTTGGTGGCAGTTTAATACTGTGGATATAGTGGCCTGAGGGATTCTGCAGCAAATAGTGAAACCAAGCTAATTCCAGATCTTTTGCCTGATTGCTGGATAATGGAGCTGGTAGGTTAGAAATCTGTTATAAATGTACAAGTCGCTTAACAAATACTGTTCTTTGTCTTAATTACCTAGACATCTATGCATGAATCTGTGCGCAGGTGAAGGTATGCTGTAATTTTAAATTGTGCGCGCACTTGCGAGTGTTATGTTGTAAAATACACCAATTGTGTGTAACTATGTTCCTTATTTTGAGGTTCCTTGAGCGCAGCTAGTGCATGTGTCTTCCTTAGGACTTTGTCAGCTTTTATGTGCGCATGTCAGTGGATTTTAAAACATGCTCAGGCAAAACATTCCCACTTGCAATTAGTCCATCAGTTTGTCCACTTAAGATCTAGGTCTGTCTTGGCATCCAGACAGATGAATTCAGAACCGGTGAGTTTTGCACCTCTACCAGCAGATGGAGAAGGAACAAGCTGACATTGCAGTATATATAACTCTGCAGTGACATCGGCCTGCCAGTATTCTCTGTCTCTAGCTGACGGTGGATATGCATCTCCCTATTGGCGATTTGTTCTAGTTTTAGAAGGAGAAAGAAAGAAGGAAATTAAATTCGCCCTGCTCTCCTGCAGTGTTACCAAATGGTCCCTCCCCCAGTTGAGAATTCCTGAGGTGATTTCCATGGTCCCTCAGATAAGTGCCTTGGTCCAGTAGCTGTTTTTTTTTTCCAACTGGCGTGAACTTAGCTGTTGAAACAGCTGAAAGGCAGCAGGTGCAGAAAGCAGAGAGCTGCGGTGATGGTATATGCCCTCTCCGTCCCAGCCGGAGACAGGCTCTTTACTCAGCCAGGACGGGCTGAGTTCAGATAAAGCTTAAAAAAAAAAGGGGAGGGGGGGAGGTTGTAGGGCTTCCTCCTTCCTCAGGGCTCAGTATGCCGAGCCGATGTTCGTTCCCGACCCCGACGGAGGTTAAGGGATGTAGGCAGCCTGGCGGGTTGAACAGCCTTTTTGGGCTAGGGCCCGCTCTTAAGCTTTTCTCTGTGCGCTGCGTGGTAGGCTGCAGCGGCCGTTGTTAGGCTGCCATCTTCAAGACCATCTGTTTGTGCAGGGGTGTCCAGCTGTGCGTCCAAATTGTGCACCCAGTTTTTGGATGTTTAGTTGGATGCCTGTTTGGGTGTCGAGTTGGTAGCAGCATCTGTTTTCGGCACAAGCTTGCCTGTGCGCATGATCTGGGTTAGGCGGTCACCTTTTGGGCGCTTATCATGCACAGGGTTGTGCACTTAAACTTTGGGTCGCCTAACTTTGGGATGCATATATTTTACAGCGCAAATTCAGCTGGACGCACACCTTTAAGAACATAAGAAATTGCCATGCTGGGACAGACCAAGGGTCCATCAAGCCCAGCATCCTGTTTCCAACAGAGGCCAAAAACCAGGCCACAAGAACCTGGCAATTACCCAAACACTAAGAAGAACCCATGCTACTGATGCAATTAATAGCAGTGGCTATTCCCTAAGTATAATTGATTAATAGCCATTAATGGACTTCTCCTCCAAGAACTTATCCAAACCTTTTTTGAACCCAGCTACACTAACTGCACTAACCACATCCTCTGGCAACAAATTCCAGAGCTTTATTGTGCATTGAGTGAAAAAGAATTTTCTCCGATTAGTCTTAAATGTGCTACTTGCTAACTTCATGAAGTGCCCCCTAGTCCTTCTATTATTCGAAAGTGTAAATAACCGAGTCACATCTACTCGTTCAAGACCTCTCATGATCTTAAAGACCTCTATCATATCCCCCCTCAGCCGTCTCTTCTCCAAGCTGAACAGCCCTAACCTCTTCAGCCTTTCCTCATAGGGGAGCTGTTCCATCCCCTTTATCATTTTGGTTGCCCTTCTCTGTACCTTCTCCATCGCAATTATATCTTTTTTGAGATGCGGCGACCAGAATTGTACACAGTATTCAAGGTGCGGTCTCACCATGGAGCGAACCAGAGGCATTATGACATTTTCCGTTCTATTAACCATTCCCTTCCTAATAATTCCTAACATTCTGTTTGCTTTTTTGACTGCCGCAGCACACTGAGCCGACGATTTTAAAGTATTATCCACTATGATGCCTAGATCTTTTTCCTGGGTGGTAGCTCCTAACATGGAACCAAACATCGTGTAACTACAGCAAGGGTTATTTTTCCCTATGTGCATCACCTTGCACTTGTCCACATTAAATTTCATCCTGTTAAACGTACTGACAGACTGATGGTGCCTATAGCTAAGAAACCTAAGTACCTTTCCCTCTGTGCTGCCTGTCATATTTGGGCATCTTAGCCTGGCGTTCCCTCTAACTTGTGCCAGCGCTGCTTAGGGGCTCAGGCAGAATTACCTTCGTCTGATTTTACTAACCTGGTTCTTCCCACCCTGATGTGGGCCTGGGTAAAGATATGTCAGAAGGGGTGCCTGACCTTGGAACTCGCTTAACTGGTTTGTCAGCAGGGGAAGGTAGCTCAGTGGCCACAGGACAGTGTGATTTTTGGCATGGATCCTTCTGCCTTTTCTTAGGTGGAACTTTTTTCAAGGATTGCAATCCTTTCTTCAGGCGCAGCCCTCAGCCCCGACCAATCTTGCCAGGTCTGAGTCGCTTGTGGTGACCTCTCACTTGCCCGATGCTACTGTTAAGCACCGAAGTAAAGCTAGATCAGCAACAGGTTTTCCCGATAGGGATCCAGATGGCATGGATGAGGCCAATCCTTACTCTCTGGAGGATGGAGAAATTCCTCCAGGACTGGAACCATATAGGACTAGGTTGTGGTTCTTTCATAGAGATGAGCTACTGGCTCTGATTTCCCAGATGTTAAAGATGCTTGGGTGTATCTGGGGCTGATTCCATGTCTGAGCCAATGAAGAATACCATTTTGGTTTCTTTGTGTAAAGCCTCTTGTTTTTTCCCTGTTATGGAGGCCATTCAAGAATCGATTGATCTTGAGTGGGGTGCCTGGAGGCTAATTTCAAAGGAGGTTGAGTCTTGGAAGGCCTGTAGCCCCTGGATCCATTGGCAAGTGTTAGGGTTGAGGACCAAGCTCAGCTGGGGAACCCCCAGAGGAACAGTCAAGGACTCCAGGGCACACTAGACTAGGGGATCTTCGGCCTATACCAGCCACCTTCCCTACAGTTTGAGCCCTTGGGTTCTGGTGACTGGCAGGACTTGAACAAGAGAGAGACCTAATGCTAAAGCTGGACCAGACTTCAGCATGGAGACAGAAGTCAGGCAGGATCAAAGAGGCAGGCTGTAGGCTGATGTCTAACAGGACTGGAGACAGAAGCCGAAGGAGACTTGGGATGCAGGCTGCAGGACTGGAGGCTGATGTCTGGTGGGCAGTGAGCTCAGGCAGGAACCAAAGTCTGGGATGGAAACTGGAACAAGACAGGAGTTAATGATACTGGCAGGCTTGAGTCAGGAGGCTTAGGGAAGCCAGGGAGCATGACTTGAGACGGGAGGCTTAGGGAAGCCTCAAGGAATACAAGGTGAGAAGGCTTTGGAAAGTCACAAGGCAGAAGGCTGCAGAGAGCCACGAGGAATACAAGTAACGAGAGGCCGAGCAGACTCAATTACAAGGCACAGAGTGTAGACTGAGGCAGGGCTAAATAGGCAGAGATCTGCTGAGTAATGAAGCCACCAAGACTAGAGCTGGAAAGAGGGTAGGCAAACTCCCAGAGGACCCCTGGTGGTTGGGAGGCTGCATGACAAGAAGAATCAAAACAGCAAGAGAGCGGTTGCATTTTCTGAAAGTGGATATGCTTGTCTGTGCTGTCTCCAAGTGTACGACTATCCCTGTGGAGAGAGGAGTGACCTTGAAGTATGTGCACAATAGAAGGATTGAGACCATCCTTAAGCAAGCATTTGAAGCTGTGGCAATGACCTTGCAGATAGCTTCTTGTTGTTCTTGGTAGCTTGTTCTTGTTTCATCAATCTCCTGAGAGAGAAGTAATCTGGCGTGAATTCCAGGGCAGATATGGAAGCAGCAGCTGCCTTTTTGGCAGATACAGGCTGCGATTTGGTCTGCACCTCAGCCAGAGGAGTGGCTTTGGTAATAGCGGCCAGGCGTCGGTTATGGCTGAGAAATTGGTCGGCCGGTGCAACTTCTAAAGCTAACCTTACAAAATTGCCCTTTTAAAGACTTGCTCTTGTTTGGGAGCAAGTTGGAGAAACTGGCCAATAAGTGGGGCAAGTCCCCAGTTCCTCAGTTGCCAGAGGATAAAAAGCAGACGCTGCGCTCCTTTGGCCTGAGAGGTAGTGCTAGGGGATCCAAGCATTTTCAACCCTACAGAGAAGTGACCTTTCAGAAGACTCTACCTTTTAGTAGGTCACAGTCCTTTTGTCCCAGATAGCCCAGATGATGTGCAGGCTTGGGTAGCGGAACCTCCCAAGCCTCCCATGAAGATGTGCCGACCCGCTTCCGGGAATAGGAAGAGGGTTGCCTCTCCCTCTTTTATCAAAGGAGGATTGAAACCACACAGGACCAGTGGCTCTTGTGGGTGTTATGAGATGGATATGCACTGGAGTTTTGCAGTATTCCTCAGTACGTGTTCATGGTATCTTTTTGCCACTCCTCGCAGAAGAGGTAAGCAGTGGAGTCTACATTGTCAAGGCTCCTCGGTCTGAGGGCTGTGGTTCCAATGCCCACATCTTAAGAAATTACAGGCCGATATTCCATTTTTTTTCTTTGTGCCAAAGGAGGAGGGCTCTTTTTTTCCAATCCTGGATCTCAAAGGGATCAATCATTTGCAGGTGACTTATTTTTGCATGGAGACGTTGGGCTCAGTAATAATGGCTGTGTAGTCTGGGGAATTTCTGACCTCCTTGGATCTGTCCGAGGTGTACTTGCATATTCCTATCTGGCTAGTGCACCAATGTTTTCTGCAATTCGCCATTTTGGGTCGTTATCATTTTCAAGCACTGCCTTTTGGTCTGGCCATCGCACCCAGAACTTTTTCAAAGTTTATGGTGGTGGTGGTGACAGCAGAGTTAAGAGAGGATGGGATCCTGGTATACACATATTTGGATGAGTGACTGATTTGGGCCAAGTCTCTGGAAGAGAGCCTCCTGGTGACGTGCAAGGTGATGAACTTGTTGCAAGTACTCAGTTGGGTGGTGAACCTGGCCAAAAGCAGTCTTCAGCCATCCCAGTCGCTAGAGTATCTCAGTGTTTGGTTTGACACGAAGCAGGGCAGGGTTTTCCTGCCGGAGGGTCATATTCAGAAGTTGTTGGCGCAGGTGTGTTTGTTGATGAACACATTATGCCCGACAATGTGGTTCTATGTACTGGTGCTCCGTTTGATGGTGGTGACCCTGGAAGCAGTACTCTGATCACCTTGTACTTTTTAAAGTGCTTGGCAGAAAAAATCTTTTAGCAAACTGAATGCACAGCGATTGTGGTGTTTGTTCATTTTGTGTACTTTATCTGCTGAAAAGCTATCTCAGAAGCTGAGGTAGCTTTCCATTAGTAGAGATGCTAATTTCTGTAGCTGTATGATCAAGGTACAAATCTAGCATTCTGCAGTATATAGTTGTGATAGTTCCAAAGAACCTAAAGAATTATTTTTGTCTATTCTTTGTCTGTTCCACAAAGAGAACACATTTAGGGGACACAGTGTCCGTCCTGTCCATCCTGGTGCGAGCATAAGTCAGCATGCACTGGAAGAAGCCAGTGTCCAGGCTGGAGAAGAGGACCTACAATGTCTTTAAAGAATGCATTTAGTGTCGTCTGCACTCGCAGAGGAAGTAGACCTTGCCAAACTTGATTAATAATTGTATTTGTTGCAATAGCATTGTCTTTCTCATTTCTCACCATCCCTGACCACATCTATTTTCTGAAGCTTTTATAAACTGAGATGTCTCTGTGCCCAAACATTATTTCTTGTAATTCTTTTTAGCATACAAGCATTAGAAGTTTGAAGCAATGATACTTCGCTGCCAGAAGCAGAAGAGCATCCTGATACGCTAGAAAATAAATCTTAAATAATAACTAGCATTGAGACTTGCCCTAATATATGTGATCTCTCCAGTTAATCAGTGACTTCAAGTGTCTGGTTAATTCTTTCTAACATTTACTGCATATGGTAAGGGATTAAAATTAGCATTGCAGGATCAGCACTCCAGGGAGCCAGGACTCTTGACAGCCTTCTCTGATCCAGTTTTATTTTCAAGCAGGGGATTTCATTTTCCTGCTTTTGGCAATTGTGACCTAATTGTGATTCAGTGGGGTCTGGTGGTAGGGTGTTAACCCCCCACCATCGTATTGTACAGTTATTACTTGCCTGTCCTTGTCTCATAGCTCAGATCTTGCCTGTGAGCTGAGTTAGTGTTGAGAGCTTCCCTGAGAAAACATAATGAGATATTAAGGAATGAGCAGAACTCCCCTGGACAAGTTGTGGTTGTAGTCTGAATTGACTGTCTGGAGTAAGGATTTTCTGGGGCTTCTCTGCATAATCCAGGTAATACTTCCTTATTCAGTGAAATTTCTGATGGGTTCAGGGTTTTTGGCATGTGGTTTTAAGATGCAAGATCCAAGAGGTGCTTGTGGAACTTATTAGAGTGTTGGCAAAATCAGTGTGAATTACAAAATTAAATTAGACTTTACCCTCTTTAAATCTTTATCCATCCCCAGTCTCTGGCTCCAAAAGTTGCAACAGTGGCCAAGAATCGAGGCTTCCTTTTGAATTATATATAACTTGTTCCCTTTCTCACTCTGAGGCTCTGGCAGATTTATCAAAGGGTTCCAGCGCAAGAATGACTATAGGTAGTTATCAGTGAAAATATCCAAACATCTTCAGTGGGACGGACACTGGCATACAGAGTTGCTCATTTAAAATGTGCTCGGTGACAGTGCTATGAATCTTACATTAATATCTTTTATTGTGGGAGTAATTTTCCTACTTTCTATGGAGCATGGTGACCCCTGGGTACTTTGTACCTACAAACCTGCCAGCTTATTTTGAAGGCGAAACTTCCTGTGCAGGTTTCCCCTTTGAAAATGTAACGGTTGAGCAGTTGCAAAGTATGTGCATGAAATTACTCACAGATTTCCAAATCATACCTTTGTGCATACTCTCTTCCATACCACCTTCCAGTTTTCCCATGACCTAACATTGTTCCTTTTTTTTTTCTGAGAGTAGAAGTACATGTGCTGTGGGCAGCACAATCAGAAAAGTGTAGGCACAGGTATAAAGATTTATTTTGAATTTATTGGATTTTGTGACTTTTAAATATTTTATCATATGTACAATTTATTTTTAAATTCTTAAAATTATATGTACTGTAATTATGAGCAAGAGTCATTGCTCTATCCGGTTAGCTGTTATGTCTCTCTCTTGTCCCACAGGGTCTTATTTCTTTTGGCTTTTAGCTTAATCAGAACATTCCTAAATTGGGTTATGGTGATATGAGCTTTCATTTGTAACCAGGATTCTTCCACTCCTTCCCCACAGCTTCACTACCATATACAACTTAGCCCAGCCATTGCAGTAACAGCCGTGAGACCATGGTGCCCTTTGGAATGCTGCAAGCATGGACTTTGCACCTGATCACTAGATGTCGCCAGTGTGCCTATGGCTGAGGCTCCACCCCTGCCACCCTCCCCTCTCCCAACAGCATCCTTAGCCTCTGCCAACCCAGGAACCTGAAGCCTGGCAAACAGCCCAGACTTTTCGCATGGGGCATAACACTGCCACTTGGCTGGCATACTCTGGTTAGGCAGACCGCCTGCCCCAGGTATTTTCAATTAAAAATTATTAAAATTTAGTTTGTTATACATTTAGAGGAGAAAATGTTAATTTTTATAGCCTGCCAGTTCCAGAAAAGTGCACAAAACAGGGTGCAACAATATAAAAATAAACTGTGAGCTGGCAGCTTATTAGATACACGAGGAGAAGAGTGAATAAATGATTGAGAAGCACCATAAGGAGGAGCTGAAAGGGTGGGGAGGTATAATTTGAGATCTAGCAGTGGGACAGAGAAGAGAGAGATGACTGGGATTTCCTATCTCATGGTCAGATCACACTTTATTCTGTTTTAAATTGGCAAGAGGGGGGACAATCTCAGGGGCTTCTATTTGATTGCTTGCAAATCTGGATCCTGAGGTTGTTGAGCTATATAAGGAAAAACTGGGTTGATACCTGAGAGTCGGGAATGAAATTATTGATGGAGAATTGGAACTCAACGTTTACGTTTTACTATCGAAAGTGACGCCATCAAGAACGTATGTGTCTGATCCTAGGAGACATCAGGCTTGGTACCATAAAGGTATAGAGTTGTTGAAGCAACCTGTTAGGAAATGGAGGGAAGAACCATCTGTATTAAATGAAGACTGGTCCAAAATAAGGTACTATGAGTATAGGACTTTAGTGAGGGAAGCTGAGAGGTTATTTTGAGAAAGTACAAGTGGTTTCTATCCTAAAGAACTTGCTAGGGTGATTACTAGATAAACATCTGTCCCCTCTTATAGAGGCTCTCAATCTTTAACATGCCTTTCAAGGGGGAAGTTTGCTGGTTTCTTTGTAGAAAAAAATTAGAGGAAACCTACAAACATTTTTTTAAACTTTTGGTAGAGCTCAAGTTGATTCTACAGAAGATCTTGCTAAGACAGTCTCAGAATCATTTTGACCTGGGACTGATTATGTGACTGAGATGTTGAAGAGTTTGGAGAGGTTTCAGCAGTGGAAGAAGAAATGACACTAAGATGGATGAGAATTTACCTCCTGTCCATTAGACTAGGTCCCATCCAAAATTGTGTCTGCGTTGGCTCACGAGGCGAGTAGTGACTTGGCTCAATTAGTGAATTCTTTATGGAGTACATGTGAATTTCTGTCTCAACTGAAACAAGCTATTGTTAGACCAGTTTTAAAGAAAACTGGATTGAATGTAAGGAAAGTTGATCACTATTGTCCGGTGTCACACAACTGTTTTTAGGGAAATTTAATTGAAAAATTGTTTCAACCAAGGGAGCTTCTTCATGAATGGCAATCAGGTTTCCAAATGGGCATAGTACAAATTATTTTAGTGACTTTGCTAGATAAGATAAATGTTGGAGTGGATAATGCAATTGATTATTAATTTTGTTAGACCTCTTGACAGCATTTGATAAGCTACACCATGTTCTGTTAATATATTGTCTGTATCAGATTGGATTCAGGGGTTTGGCACATAAATAGGTCCATTCCTACCTAAAGAACAAGTCGAAGCAGGTTATTTGGGATGAAAAGATCTGAGAACCTTGCTCTTTAAGTTGTAGGATACCACAAGGTTCTATTCTGGTTTCCTTGTTTAAGTTGTATATAATCCCTGTACAGACATTCACTTATTTGGTGTTCACTGCTATGTGTTTGCCAATGACATTGTGATGGTAGTTCAAGTTGAATCTATGGCTAATGTAAATGCTCGTTTTTTTGTGTTAGTGCATTAGTTTAACCTGAATAAGTTGAAATTGAACTCTTTTTTTTTTTTTTTTGTAACTTATTTTTATTGAGTTTTGAACATAGAAATCCAAAATGTAAAATGTACAAGCAACCCACAATAACAGGTCTGTTACAATAACGACAGACACCGCAATGACACTTGTAGCAATGACTTAGGATTCTGTAAACCACATGTAGTCAAGAAGCGCCAGCATATCAATAAAGCAAAAGGTTCTAGGTGTGCGGGTTCCAATCTCAAATACTAAATCAACCGATATCATAAAAGAACAAGGCAGACATAATGGGGAAGAATCAGTAGCACACACTTTGACATTCAAGATAAACAGTTATAAACAGATTAACAGTTCCAACTAATCCCCAATCCCCCCTCCCCTTCCCCTTCCCATCCCCCCCCCCACCCCTGGAACTTGTGTGAGGGATAAGCCATAGTACTGGACTAACACAGCAAATACCTGGATGAGGTACGAAAATGCCCATGGGTGTGAGTCTAGCTATGAGTGCGAATTACTCCACTGAATGATTCCAAGTGCCCACAAAGACCGTTCCCCATCCAGTACCAAATCAGGGTATTATGTTAGGCTTAAGATATAGCTCCAACGGCTTCCAAATATTACCCATAATTTTCTGTCTGTGTTCAGTAGCTGTTTGGGCACAGGTATACTCCAGAGTGAATAGCTTGATCAACAACCTGAACCATAAGTCATGTTGAGGAGGATCTGCGGAAATCCAACAAGCTAAAATGGCCTTTTTCCCAGTCAGGCTTACTCTACGTAAAAATTGCAGCTCATACTTTCCTAGTCCCACAGTGGAAGTCTGCATCAGCCCAAAGAGCCAGAGAATAGGGTCTGCAGGGAGCTCCATGGAGAGCAAAGAACTGCAGGTACCAATAAGTTCCGTCCAAAACAAAGAAATAGCATTACACGACCAAAATTGATGGGTAAAGGTGCCCGTCATTACATTACACTTGGGGCACTTGGCAGAGGACGTAATGTGGGCCAAGAAAGCCCTGTCAGACGCCATATAATACCTTCTCAAAAATTTAAATTGGATCTCCCGATACAGCACATTCGCTGACCATTCCGGGATCTTCTCAAAGCATGATAAAAACTCCTGACTGGTAAGAGTGAATTCAGGCCACTGCACCCATTGTTGCCAGATTGTGGTGACTACATCACTCTGAAGATGTAACAGTAGGGCCTGATTGAAAGTCGCAATCGTGAACTTTTGCGGTTTGTGAATAGAGACTACTTTGTGAACCACCCAGAAATGAGGCGTAATCAGCGAGGTCATTTTATGCGTATTACAAAAATCACGCAATTGCCTATAGGCAAAATGGTCTGAAGGCGCCAGGTCGAATAATTGTTGCAAGTCCGAGAAGGGATGAAACTGATCCCCCTCAGAAGAAAAACACTGATACAACCAGGTTAATCCCTTCTCCCTCCATCTATGAAAGACGGAAGTAGACATCGCTGGAGGAAAAAGTGGGTTACCACAGATCGTTAGGAAAGGTGTAAGTGACGGGGAAAATTTCGCCTGAACGCATAGATACGCCCAGGCCTTCCGACTTGCCCAAATCAGCGGTTGCGTTAGTAACCCCGCAGGCATTTGGGCTCTAGAGAGTTGGAGTAGGGGGTTTAAGGACTGCTGTTGCCACCAAGAACAAAGGAGTGCAAGGGGAGTGTATTGTGACGTATTACCCAGAATATCTTTCACATATCTGAGAAGGCACGCTAGATTATATCTACGTAAATTGGGACATCCCATACCTCCTTTTTTGGGGGGCTGAAATAGAATCGTTAAGGATAAACGAGCTTTACGTCCATTCCAAATGAATTTCCGAAATAGAGCATTTACCCCCCTACAATCCCTCCCCGTCAGCCAGATCGGGGTCATTTGTAGGACGTAAAGCCATCTGGGGAGAATCATCATTTTGAGTAATTGTATTCTTCCAGAGATAGACAAGGGTAAACCTTGCCATTTCCTCAATAAAAACGATGTAGCCTCTAAAAGTGGTTCCACATTCAATCTATGGAAATCCCGCACATCGGACGGTATCTGAATACCAAGATATTTCATATGTGTAGTTACCCATTTAAGAGGAAAAGGGCCTCGCCACATAGGCTTCACTCTACCCCCAACATCCAGAGCTTCCGATTTATCCTTGTTAATACGGAGGCCAGCAAATTCCCCATACTGCTCCAGGATACCCAACAAAGGAGTTATGGACCGCTGTGGTTCCGTAAGGTATATTAATATATCGTCCGCAAAAGCAGCGATAGAGAATGTTTGATGGACTGTGCCATAACCCGGTATGGAGGGAGAACCCGCTATTTTCCTAAGTAAGGGATCAATAGCCAAAATGTACAAAAGGGGTGATAGGGGGCAGCCCTGTCGCACCCCTCGTTGTATAAGTACCTCTCCTGACTTACCACCGTTAGCCGTTATGTGCGATTTGGGCTGAGCATACAACATATGAAGATAGGTCAGAAAGTGTCCCTCGAATCCGTATCTCCGTAATACAGAGAATAAATATGGCCAAGACACTCGATCGAATGCTTTTTCCGAGTCTAGACCAATCACTAAGGCTGGGGAACACTGCGAGAGGGAGGAGCTCATAGCTGAAAGCAATTTAAGAATGTGCTTACAGGCTGGTCTGTTTTTAACAAATCCCACCTGATATTCTGAGATTAATTGCGGGAGTATCACGTTAAGTCTGTTGGCTAAGAGCTTGGCAAGTAACTTTAAATCACAGTTCAGCAGTGAGATAGGGCGGTAAGACGCCGGAAGTAGGGGATCTTTACCGGATTTGGGGAGAACCGTTATATATGCCGTATTGAAAAATGAGGGGAATGCCCCCTTATGGACTGCATCATTAAAAAAATCAGTCAAATGGTTGGCAACATGATGTTGTAGGAGCTTGTAAAAATCAAAAGAAAAGCCGTCAGGACCTGGCGCCTTCCCCAGTTTACTAGTTGAGATGGCAGCTAAAACCTCCAGGGGTATTATAGGTCGGTTAAGGAACGATATCTGAGATTTAGTTAGATTCGGTAACTTAAGATTCACAAAGAATGCTTCTTCTTCTTCTCTGCCTCCTTCTACGTCATCTGTGTATAATTGTTCATAGAACTTACGAAAAACCTCACAGATTTCAGCTCGGGAGGAGACCCTAGTGCCCCCCTCAGTACGCATGGCAGGAATAAAGGTCTTCCCTCTATGAGCTCTAACCAAATTGGCAAGATGTTTCCCCGCTTTGTTACCAAACTTAAAAAAGTTCCTTTCCGCTACTTGAAAGGCCCTTTGTGCCCTCTGATGTAGAACACAGTTCAGATCCCTCAAGACAGCGAAATACGCCCTCTGAGAAGTAGGAGACGGGTGGGAGGCCAACTCCTGTTTTAGCTTACCCAATTTACCTTCCAATTCCAGAATAGTTTTGTTAAGATTTTTCGTTCTAGCCGCTACAAAGGAAATAATTTCACCCCGTATAACGGCTTTAGCTGTTTCCCAAAACAGTTGCGGATTCGAGGTATGTTGGCTATTGTGATTGACAAACTCTTCCCATTTGTTTTGCAAAAAAGTTTTGAAGTGCAAGTCAGAGCGAAGAAACCCAGGAAATCTCCACAGCCTTTCTCCACTGTCCCGAGCGTGAAAATGTATATCCACCCAAATTATTGCGTGGTCAGACACCCCCTGTAAGCCAATCACAGCATCAGAAACAAAATGTAGCCCTTCTTTCGGTATCAGGATATAATCTATACGTGATAGGGAGGCATGCACCCTAGAAATGTGGGTAAAATCTTTTTCTGTGGGATGTAACGTCCGCCATATGTCCAATAAAGAGAACTCAGAACATAAGAATGGGACCCCCTTACCCTCCCTGTTAGGGAGCAAGGCACTCGAAGGCGTCTTGTCTATGCAAGGATCCGCTGGTAGGTTGAAATCCCCCGTCACAATTAAATAACCCTTGGCGTGTTCTACCAGCTGTTCCAATACAAAAATGAAAAAGGGGTGAGAGTAGGCATTAGGAGCGTAGAGAGTGCAGATAGTCACTTCTTGACCATTAAGATGGCCTGACACCAAGAGAAATCTACCTTCCTCATCTCGCACCGTGTTAGAGACAGTAAAAGAAGCAGCTTTATTTACTAAAATAGCTACTCCCCCTTTCTTCCCTTTAGCCTGAGTGTAATAGCAATCACCCACCCAATCCCTTTTGAGTTTACTGCTTTCTAGTGCAGAGAGATGGGTTTCCTGCAAACAAGCGACCGTCGGTTTATGGGATTTAAGTTGTTTGAGGATTTTATAGCGTTTAACTGGTGATCCCAGACCATTGACATTCCAAGATATTATTCGGGTGTTATCAGCCATGAGAAAAATAAGGACCCATTGTAAGATAAGGTAAGAATCGTACCACAGTGATTAATGCTATGACTCTACCCTCCACCGAATAAAAAGACAATGTGAATTCCCCACGTGCCCTCTTCCAGTTGAAAGACACCAACCCAAATCCAAATCCCCCGTACGCACTCACTCTGTGTCTAACGCCCCATCGGGAACACTCACACTCCTTAGCAACCCACACGCATCCCAAATATTCCACACACACAAGTTCTCTTCCCTTCCCCACCCCTCTTACCCTCCCCACTACCCCAATTATAGTACCCCTCCCCCCCCACCCCATTAGAAACCAAAACCAAACAGTTCCAAACGCAACAGAATCTGCCTCGACCCTCTCCTGTAGGGTCGAAACCAGTCTCTCAATGAACTCCCCGTATATAGGGGAAGAGATCACGTCGACATGTGTTCAGGTGCCTCTTTCCTGCCCCCCTCCCCCAAGAGAGGCAAGTAAAAAGAACAAACATAGCTCTTTCAACAGAAGGACTGTGGTGATCCCGCCGCATTATGATCAAAAGTACACATGTGCGGACATCTCAGCAGTACCAATGAAGCGCCCTGAACTTCTCCTCTCTAATGGTCAGCCAGGGATAAGTCCCCCGGTTGATAGCACCACCCGATAGTCAGCGTGATCTTGCGCCAGCCACGCCGAGAAGGTCCATAGCCCCCTGAAGGGAGCAGTCTCTGCGCAACGAAATATCGTACCAGGCAGGGCATAGAAAAACCATCGAAAAGTTAACCCAGGGGAGCAGGGCAGAGGAAAAGAGTCCCAAAGTCAAGTGAAAAAAGCAACTTAGCTGCAGGGTCCCCACGGATCCTCGTCGAGCATGTCTCTGTGAAACCAAAATGGCTGCCGTACCGTTCCATTCAGATATGTAGGGTCATCTTCATAAACTTCTGCGCTTCCTCCGGTGATTCAAAAAAAGAAATTTGATTGTCGTGCCAAACTTTCAGGCGGGCGGGAAATTGCAAGGCGAACCGAACTTGCTTTTCAAAGAGAGTTGTGCAGATGGGGGAGAAGCCCCGTCTCAACCCGGAAACCTTCGCCGAATAATCCTGGAACAAACGAATCTTCTTTCCGTCATAGGCCAAGTCCGGGACTTTGCGATAAGCCTGGAGAAGGACTTGCTTATGGGCAAAGTTTAGAACTTTAAAGATAACCATCCTCGGCCTGGTTTCTCCCTCCTTACGCTGGCCCAGCCGGTGTGCTCTTTCCACTCGGAAGACATTATTTAGCTCCGGCACGTGAAGAGCCTCCGGGATCCAGCTCTCCAAAAAGGTTCCCAAGTTTCCTTCCACTAAAGATTCCGGTAAGCCCATCACCCGTATGTTAGATCTCCGTGCTCGGTTCTCAAGATCGTCTAATTTAGAAGCGTGCGCATCGACCAGTTTCTCCAGGGCCATGATTTTACCCGTCAATGCTAACGTATCATCCTCCACAAGGCTTACCCGACCCTCAAGTCTGTCCAAACGCGGACTTAACTCATCTAGGACCGATTTCACATCCGCGATTTGTGTAGATATGACCCCCAACTTAGAGTCCAAAGCTTCCATGAGGATGACCCTGAAATTTTCGGTCAGATCAGGATCCTGGCCTTTCTGCCCCGCAGATCCTGGGGTCGCCGCCATCTTAGGATCCCCAGCACTTGCCTTGTCCTTATCTCTTCGCACGGATCTGATCGGCATGGCTGTTGGCGAGCGGTTCATGTAGTTGGTGATCGACATGTAAAAGGTCAGCAATGTAGATTGAGCTCTTTGGGGAGGGCTTTCGTGCCGGATTACTTGCAGATTATCAAAAAAAATGGATCGAGGCACCCGGAGCTCTCCTGCACACGTCCACCTTCGCTCACCACATCACGTGATAATTGAACTCTTTTAAAACAGAATCCCTTTGGCTAAGCCAAAGAAATAGAGTAGTATTAGTTTTATCACAGTGGGAAATTGCTTACTTACTCCTAAAGAGACTGTTAAATTTAGGAGTGTGGCTTGATAAGGGCTTGACCGTAATGTTGCAAATCTTAGTAATAGTTCACTCTGAATTTTTCCCTTTTAGATTAATTAAGCAATTATAGTCTTACCTTATAGCATCTAACCTTAGTCCCCCCAGAGAGCCTATGTATGTGAGAGAGAAGTGTGTGTGAGAGCATAGGCATGTATATGAGAGAGGGGAGTGTGTGAGAGAATGAATGTGTGTGTGAGAGAGAGAGAAAAGATAAAGTTTGTATGGCTCTACCTCCTCCAATCCATGACAATCTCAGGGTGACTGGAAAGCAAAAGATCCCAGGTATCGGAGAGCAGGAGTTTTTAAAAAAATCCTTTTTATTTTAATTATTGGGTGGTGTTTGATGTTTCTGCTGTTTTGAAATATTTTATTGGTGTTTTGATTATTGGATGTTATCAGCTGTTTTAACTTTTATTCTTTTTATTAGTACGATTTTAATATTAATGTTTTATGTTTGATTTTATTTCTTGATTTTTTTTTTTTTTTTTTTGCAAGGAATGTTTCTGTTTTTCTATTTTTGCACTGCATAATAGTCTGGCTTGTAGTTTCCAGTTCAGTTTTTGTTGGCATGTTTCTATTTATTTATTTAGGCGTTTTCTACCATTGTTCCAAAATAAGATCACAATGGTTTACAAAATCAGCTTTCAGTTACTAGGTCAACAATTTATATTTTATGTCCTTTCTGTTTTGTTTTGGTGAGGGTCTGTCTTGTGTACCTTTAATTCTTGGCTGAGAAAATTATGTTTTTACGGCATTATGGTCATCCTTTCTTTATTTCTATTTTTATGTATAATCTGTTTTACTGATTTGCAAATACAGATGAACTAGAAGTACACAGGCAGCAATATATGATATATAATGTTCTCTGTTACATATTATACATTATTTCAAAGAATACGAAGTCAAAGTCTTATTTAAACCCAAACCTGCAACCCTCCCCTCTCCCCTTTGCTGAGAAGGCTGATCTGAAATAGCAGAGTAATAAGAATATAATGTGCTAAAAAAAATGATGTGCAGAATTCTATATTCAAAATTGTTCAAAATTTGGCTACACGTACTGTGTCGTAGAGACTGTAAGAAGGGAATCCACACTGCCATGAACCGTCGCTTAGTCATCAGAAAAGAATGCTTGCTGGAGCGAAGTTCTAAGCCTAATAAAGCAATGACATTATTGTTCCAGTGTGTTATGGAAGGGACATCAGCTTGTCGCCAAACTCGTAAGATAGCTGTGGCCGCTAGAACAAAAATGTTATTGAGCCATAGTTTGTGCTTCAGGTTGCCAGAGAAGGATCCAGGGAATATCCCAAACAGCGCTATGAGTGGAGAAAAAGGGATCGTAAGATCCAATATCTGAATAGCAAAGTGAAAAACCTTTTCCCAAAAAGACTGAATTAAACTGCACCCCCAAACAGAATGTGCCAGGTTCGCCACTTCCACTTGGCATTTACTACAGAGATCAGAGTCCGCAATACAAGCTAGTTATTCTTGGCATTGAAACAGATACATCCGATAAAACACTTTATAGCGAGTCTCTCATTAGCACATTGCAAGTAGTTTTGGGAATGTTTGAGAAGACAGCAATAAAAGTTGAAAACGAAAATTGGAGCTGCAATTTGTGCTGCCATTTAGACCATGGAGCGTTCAACGACCAAGTTTTATATTGAGTTTCCAGGGCCTTATAAAAGAAAGATACAGAGTGGTGTCGAGGATCCTCCTGATCAAACCAGTCCATAAGAAGCTGCCAGTTCGGGTCTCTGAAATCCTGGGCCTGTGAAGTTTGGTGGACCTGATAAAAGTAGAAAAAGTCCTAAGAAGGCAAATGATATTTAGTGCATGTATCAGAGAATGACAGAACAGAGCCATTAGTATAAAACACTTGAGACAAATACACCAATCCCTGCAATTCCCACTTTTGAAAATATGATGATCCCATGCCTGGGAGAAAATTTTGAGGTCAACCGTTGCCAGGTCCAGCGAACAGGAGAAAGAAGTAACATAGAACGTACATGACGAGTCACAACAGAATAATTAGCCTGAAGTATAAACGTCAAAGAGAAAGGGAAAACTAACTGGGCCTCTAAAATGATGTCTGAATAAAATGTGGTACCCATGAGCCAGTCCCCTATGTGCCTTAAATTTATGCCATGATTATAGATCCATAAGTCAGTTAACACCAATCCTCCCTTAGAGATTGGCTCTCAGGGTATTCATGAAGCCTATCTAGGTTTCTTGCCCCTCCAAAGAAAGCGATTAAGTACCCCATGAAACCTTTTGAGGGTAGACTCATGGAGATATAAAGGGAGAATTCCCAGGACATAAAGCCAACGTGGGAGTATAGTCATTTTTATTAGATTTACATGTCATGTGAGAGAGAGGTAAATGCATCCAAGAAAGGACCGAAGTCTCAGTCTTGTCCTGTAGTTTGGAAATGTTTGTGGAATAAAGGTCAGAAATATCCTTAGGCAGCCAAACTCTCAAATATTTAAGTTGAGACCCCGCCCATTTCAAAGGAAAATCACTCCCCCCCCCCCCCCCCATGCTGCCTTGCTCCAAGAGCCAGTCGCCATTGCCTCAGATTTATCCAAATTTAGGGCAGGATTCATCATTCCTCACGGAATGATGAATCCCACGAAAAAAGGGGGTGGGGTGAAGGGGGGGAGGGCCTGCAAAAGGCCGCAGCCATTCGCACCACGGCGGTGGGACTTCGCCGGCCGCAGTGCGGCCAGCTGCAGCCTTTCACACAAATAGTGCCACCATAAAAGGCGGTGTTATTCACCACGCTACTGCCGGCGAGAATGTTCCTCACATTATCGCCGGCAGTGGTGCCGCGGCCGACTCCTCCCCCTCCCGGTCATTTACATCCTAACGCATGCAAAAAGGCCCTTTTCGCATGCAATAAGGGTTTAGCGCATGCGTTAGGGCCTTATCGCGTGCAATAAGGCCCTAACGCACGCGATAAACCTTTAGAAAATAACTCCCTTAATTTGAAACCAGCTAAAGGGCCATATTCTCCGATGGCTCAGAGAGCAATACGTAGAGAATTGATGGGGTCAGTAATGTGTATCAGCAAGTCATCGACAAAAGCTGCCACCTTAAAAGAAATGTTCCCCCCCAGACTATTCCATGTATATTAGCAGAAGAATTCAGGATTGTCAAGAGGATCTAGGGAAAGAACAAAAAGTAGTGGGGATAGTGGGCAACACTGACAAGTACTCCTAGACAAAATATAATCCCTGGAAAATTCCCCATTAACCAAAATCGCTGCCCGGGAGCTTGTGTAAAGCATGGTGAGAAAGGAAATAAATTGGCCTTGGAAACCAAATCCCTTAAGAGCCTTAAATAGAAACTGCCAATTCACCCTATCAAATGCCTTTTCAGTATCAAAACTAACCAATAAGGAATTCAGTTGCTATTTGAGAGAAAAATCTGGAGAAGCCAGGACCATGTGCACATTTTACAACCGCTTGATGACCCTTAACAAACCCCACCTGGACATGTGATATTAATTTGGGCAGGATAGAGAACAAGGAATCTGCCATGACCTTAGCTAATAATTTAATATTACAATTTAAAAGCAAAATAGGGCGATATGAGCCAGGCAGAGTGGGATCATGTCCCAGTTTGGGTAGAACTACTATAGTGGCCATATTAGTATGCCAATTAGGAAACTGAGAGTTTGCCAAAGTGTCGAATAAATGATCAGGCAGGATTTTATAGAATTCATTTGGAAAGCCATCCGGCCTAGGTATTTTAATAAAGCTGAAGATTTAATGGCCATGGTCAACTCCTGAAACCTTAAGTTGGGGATTTAAACACTTATCAGAAACTTGAGGCAAAGCTGCCTTAGTTAAGTAAGCCTGTATAGAAGGGAGGTCACAAGGCTCAGCTTTATATAAATCCTAATAATATTCATAAAATATATCTCCAATATAGTGGAATCTTCACCCGACCTGCGTTGTCTTTTAGATCCAATAACGGTCTTACCCTCCCAGAACCTGATAATACCGGCCAAGAGTTTCCCTGCCTTGTTCCCATATCAGAAGAGTTTATATTTGTAATACAACAAACTCTTCTGAGTTTTTTGATGAATCAGCTCATTTAGAGTGCTTTGGACCGCAAAAAACTGCGTGCAGGTCACAGCAGAAGGTTTTTGACAGTAACGGCATTTCGCTATACCCAGCTGGTGCTCTAAATGCAATTTCCCACTGGCTTTCTCCTTTTCTGCTAAGCTGCATAGGCAGTTACCTCCCCTCGAAGCACAGCTTTAGCTGTCTCCCAGTAAAGAACTTGCTCACCCTGGTGACCTTGATTAAAATGAGCATATTCCATCCATTTCTCACGAATATACTCCTGAAAAGCTGTATCATAGTAAAGAGAAGTTTGGAATTTCTGTTTTTGATTAGGAGACAAATGGGAGAGGCCACTAATACCTAACCACACAGGAGCGTGGTCAGATATCGCCAGAGGACCAATCTCCGCTCCTACCTCCTTGGAGAAATAGTTTCGGCTTATCAACAAATAGTCTAAATGAGATTTAGAACCGTGGGCCCTCAAAACATGAGTAAAGTCCTCCTCCATAGGATGGAGGACTCTCCAAACATCTATTAGGTCCAGGCCTTGACATAAATATGGGAGACCACAGGCCTTATCCACTCTACACAAACATTCTAAGTACAACAGCGAAGTCCTACCATAGAGCATTCAATAGAAAACAATATTGTAAAAGGCTACAATGGTTATCGTGTGGATGGAAGGTCCCCCAGCTTAGACCATCTTCCTGGAGAAAATACACCATGAAAGTGAGATAAAGAGGTGTAGAAAATAGAAAAGACCAAAGCTCGAGGAAAAATAGTAGATACAGACTCCCACCAAAAACAAAATAGAGAAAAATTATAAGAAACCATTTCTGTGATAATAGAGAGACAGCCTTCTCAGCAAACACCCCATTACAAAACCCTAACAGAAATATAATATGGGTGAAGGTGAAAAAAAGTGACTTACACCCCATCTTGCAACCAAAAGAGAAAACAATCTCTAAAATAATCAGATCATCTGTGCTGTGAGGAGATCCCTACCAAGCATAGACATAATAAAGAAAGCAGAATAGCAAGCTATGTCCCTAAAGTCTCATAATGTCATTGCTTACCACTTAAAGAGAGACATATAAAGATAGAAAAAAAATGAAAAGCTTCCAAGCCCACTACTGACTTCAGCCAGAGTTCAGACTAATGAGAAAGGTCTTGGCTTCTGCAGAGGTAAATAAATGATTCTTCCCGTTATGCTAAATTTTTAGCTTGGCAGGAAAGAGCAACATAGAATGAATGCAATGCTGTGCTAATTGATTGCAGACAGAAGCAAAAGCCTTTCTGCACAAGGCCACCGACGCTGAGTAATCCTGAAAACGGAGTATTTTTCCTTCATCAAAGAACGGGTCTTTTTGTCACCGGTAATCCTGTAGAATGTTGACCTTGTGTGCAAAGTTAAGAATCTTGAAGATAACCAGTCGCAACTTAGGAAAGACATTATCCCCAGTAGGAATAGGCCCAAGCTGGTGGGCCCACTCGATCTGCAGGGTGCCATGTTTAGTGTCCACATTAAGAACATAAGAAATTGCCATGCTGGGTCAGACCAAGGGTCCATCAAGCCCAGCATCCTGTTTCCAACAGTGGCCAATCCAGGCCATAAGAACCTGGCAATTACCCAAACACTAAGAAGATTCCATGATACTGATGCAATTAATAGCAATGGCTATTCCCTAAGTAAACTTGATTAATAGCTGTTAATGGACTTCTCATCCAAGAACTTATCCAAACCTTTTTAAACCCAGCTACACTAACTGCACTAACCACATCCTCTGGCAACAAATTCCAGAGCTTTATTGTGCATTGAGTGAAAAAGAATTTTCTCCGATTAGTCTAAATGTACTACTTGCTAACTTCATGGAATGCCTCCTAGTCCTTCTATTTTTCGAAAGTGTAAATAAACGATACACATCAACTCGTTCAAGACCTCTATCATATCCCCCCTCAGCCGTCTCTTCTCCAAGCTGGACAGCCCTAACCTCTTCAGCCTTTCCTCTTAGGAGAGCTGTTCCACCCCTCTATCATTTTGGTTGCCCTTCTCTGTACCTTCTCCATCGCAACTATATCTTTTTTGAGATGCGGCAACCAGAATTGTACACAGTATACAAGGTTTGGTCTCACCATGCAGCGATACAGAGGCATTATGACATTTTCTGTTTTATTAACTTTCCCTTCTTAATAATTCCTAACATTGTTTGCTTTTTTGACTGCTGCAGCACACTGAGCCGATGATTTTAAAGTATTATCCACTATGATGCCTAGATCTTTTTCCTGGGTGGTAGCTCCTAATATGGAAACTAACATCGTGTAACTACAGCAGGGGTTATTTTTCCCTATATGCAACATCTTGCACTTGTCCACATTAAATTTCATCTGCCATTTGGATGCCCAATCTTCCAGTCTTGCAAGGTCCTCCTGTAATGTATCACAATCCGCTTGTGATTTGACTACTCTGAATAATTTTTTATCATCTGCAGATTTGATAACCTCACTAATCGTATTCCTTTCCAGATCATTTATATATATATATTGAAAAGCACCGGTCCAAGTACAGATCCCTGAGGCACTCCAATGTTTACCCTTTTCCACTGAGAAAATTGACCATTTAATCCTACTCTCTGTTTCCTGTCTTTTAACCAGTTTGTAATCCACGAAATGACATCGCCTCCTATCCCATGACTTTTTAGTTTTCTTAGAAGCCTCTCATGAGGGACTTTGTCAGACGCCTTCTGAAAATCCAAATATACTACATCTATCGGTTCACCTTTAACCACAATGTTTATTAACCCCTTCAAAAAATGAAGCAGATTTGTTAGGCAAGGCTTCCCTTGGGTAAATCCGTGTTGACTGTGTTCCATTAACCATGTCTTTCTATATGCTCTACAATTTTGATCTTGAGAATAGTTTCCACTATTTTTCCTGGCACTGAAGTCAGGCTCACTGGTCTATATTTACCCGAATCGCCCCTGGAGCCTTTTTCAAATATTGGGGTTACATTGGCCACCCTCCAGTCTTCAGGTACAATGGATGATTTTAATGATAAGTTATAAATTTTAACTAATAGATCAGAAATTTCATTTTTAAGTTCCTTCAGTACACTAGGATGCATACCATCTGGTCCAGGTGATTTGCTACTCTTTAGTTTGTCAATCTGGCTTACTACATCTTCCAGGTTCACAGTGATTTCGTTCAGTTCGTCTGACTTGTCACCCCTGAAAAGCATCTCCGGAACTGGTATCTCCCCAACATCCTCATTAGTAAACACGGAAGCAAAGAATTCATTTATTCTTTCTGCAGTGGCCTTATCTTCCCTAAGAGCCCCTTTAACCCCTCGGACATCTAATGGTCCAACCAACTCCCTCACAGGTTTCTTGCTTTGGATATATTTTAAAAAGTTTTTATTATGAGTTTTTGCCTCTATGGCCAACTTCATTTTAAATTCTCTCTTCGCCTATCTTATCAATGTTTTACATTTAACTTGACAATGCTTATGTTTTATCCTATTTTCTTCAGATGGATCCTTCTTCCTTTTGAAGGATGTATTTTTGGCTTGCGTCAGCCACTGTTCTAAGCATTCACCCAGGGCTTGTTCAGGGTCAGATTCTGGAACTCCAGTGGCCCGGAGATTATTTCTATGTAATTGGTTTTCAAGGTGATCGACCTTGTCTTGCAGAATTGCACAGTTCTCCTTCAGCTTCTTAACTTCTTGTTAAGTGTCCTCGACATCTGACAGACGTTGTTTCACCATTTGCAACTGAGCTGGGCACTCACTCTAGTAAGTTGGCCAGAGAGAGTAGTGAATCTGCCTTCCAGAGCCGCAATGACTGCCTCGGCAATGTCAGAGCCCTGCGGATCCTGGCTTTCAGATCCCAAGTTAGTATCGGGCACATCAGCCATTTTAATGTCTGTCCCTTTAGCCTTCTCTTTGTCCTCCTTGGCAGATTTCATTGCCATTCTGGGTTGCAGAGTGTCTAGAAATAGCACAGTAGACATGGCAGGCCAGTAGAAAAAGTGAAAGTAGAAAAAGTGAAAAAGTGGCCCAATCAAATGAAGTAGCTTACTAAGAAATTGAATTAAAGGAGAGAGGATCCTTGGAGAGAACAAAAGCACGTCTGCGCTCTCTCACAGCATCATGTGACACCCCCCCCCCCCTTATTTCTATTTTAACAAGTTTGTTCTTAATCTCAGCTGCATGCAGAAAGCAGTTTTGAGTGTTATTGCTGATATTTTACATACACATTTTATTTTCACTGCTGTTAGTAGATATTAGGCAATTATTTTAAGCAAGGAATGGACTTAGCCAATATTCTTTTTAAAGACTGGGTTGCTATGAGCATAAAATTGATAGGCTTTTTGCATCAACGAAAGTAGTGCTCACAGGGTAATGCAACCAAAAATGTTTGCACACAGCAAAGGGAACACTGGGGAGAAGGAGATTGGGATTGGATCTTGAGGGAGTTGGGTTTAGAGAGAGAGAGTGTTTGAGTTGGCCCTTGGGGAGGGAAAATAGTGTTGTTCAATTTAGTTAAAAGTACATTTCCTGGCATTTTCACAGTCACACAGTCATATGACCAATGACCAGTGGGTATAAATTTATGTGACTTTGTAAAATTTGGTTGGGTGCGTCATGAGGATCAAGCAAACTTGAAAGTATGCCCTGATATTAAAAAGTTGAGAAACTCTGCATTAGATGTTCGAGGGGTTAAAGGGGCATTCAGGAAAAATAATGCCATCGTGGAAAGAGTAAATTCATTCTTAGCTTCGGTGTTTACTGATGAGGATATTGGGGAGATACCCATGCTAGAAACTGTATTCAGTGGTGATGATTCAGAAGAACTGAAACAAATCATGGTGAAGCTTGAAAGATATAATAAGGCAGACTGACAAACTAAAGAGTAACAAATCACCTGGACCAGATGATATACATTCCAGTTCTGAAAGAACTAAAAAATTAATTTTCAGATCTATTACTAGTAATTTGTAGCCTATCCTTAAAGTCGTCCATTGAAGCTGAAGATTCGAGCACGGCCAGTGTAAACCTGATCTTTTAAAAAGGGCTCTAGGGCTGATCCAGAAAACTTTAGACTAGTGAAGTCTGACCAGTGCCAGGAAAAATTTGTAGAAACTATTTTAAAGAACAAAATCACAGAACATATAGAAAAGACATGGTTTAATGGGAAACAGCCAGCATGGATTTATTCAAGGGAAATATTGCCTCACCAATCTCCTAAATTTTTTTTTTTTTTGAAGGGGGTTAATAAACATGGATAATGGTGAGTCTGTGGATGTATTGTATTTGGATTTTCAGAAGGCATTTGACAAATTCCCTCATGAGAGACTCTTGAGAAAATTAAAAAGTCACAGGATAGGAGGCAATTACTTATAGTGGATTACAAACTAGTTAAAAGATAGGAAACAGAGAACAGGACTAAATGATCAGTTTTTTCAGTGGAGAAGGGTAAACAGTGGAGTGCATCAGTGCTTTTTAATATTTTTATAAATGATCTGGAAAGGGGAACAACGAGTGAGGTGATCAAATTTGCAGACAAAATTATTCGGAGTAGTTAAATCACAAACAGATTGTGAAAAGTTGTAGAACCTTGTGAGAGTAGAAGTCTAAACATTCAAATGTAAGATGAAATTTAAATGTGTACAAGAGCAAAGTAACCCACACTATGGTTATGTGATGATAGGTTCTAAATTAGGAGTTACCACCTAGGAAAAGGATCTAGGCATGCTAGTGGACAATAAATACTTTGAAATCCTCTGCTCAGTGTGTGGCAGCGGAGGAAAAAGCAAACAGAATTTTAGGAATTATTAGGAAAGAAATGGAGAATAAAATGGAGAATGTCATAATGCTTCTGTATTGCTCCATGGTGAGGCCATCATGAAGTACTATTATGCAGTTCTAGTTGCTGCATCTCACAAAAAATATAGTTGCATTGAAAAAGATACAGAGAAGGGTGACCAAAATGATAAAGGGATGGAATGGCTCCCCTATGAGGAAAGGCTAAAGAGGTTAGGGCTGTCCAGCTTGGAGAATAGAAGGCTGAAGGGGGATATAATAGAGGTTTTAAAAATCATGAGTAGAATGGAATGGGTAAAGGTAAATCTGTTATTTACTCTTTCAAAAAATACAAAGACTAGGGGACACTATGAAGTTAGTAAGTAGCACAGTCAAAACAAATCAGAGAACCTTCTTTTTCACTCAATGTACAATTAATCTCTGGAGTTTATTGCTGGAGGATGTAGTTAAAGCAGTTAGTGTAGCTAGGTTTAAAAAAGGTTTGGACAAGTTCCTAGAGAAGTCTATACTGTTATTAACCAAATAAAGATTTAGGGAATAGCCACTATGTATCATTGCATAATAGCAGCATGGGATCTATTTTCTATTTGCAATCTTGTCAGATACTAGTGACCTGGATTGGCCAGGAAACAGGATACTGGGCTTGATGGACTTTAGGTCTGACCCAGTATGGCAATTCTTATATTCTTATGGTGAATTTTGAAAAATCGATTCTAGTTCCCATCCAGAGAATAATATTCATAAGGGCATGGGATAGATTTCCTGAAAGAAAAAGCCTTTCTCCCGTCAGATAGGACAAACGCACTCAGAACACTTATATTGACTGCGGAACGTAGATCAGGCAACAGCCAGAGACATTTTAGTTGTTCTAGGACACATGGCGGCAACAGTTTATGTAGTTCCGCTGACCTGCCTTCACATGCAACTCTTACAGTGGGGTCTCCGCTCCAGTGGAACCAATTAATTCAGCCCATGACGAATTCAGTGGACTTCTTTCAAGGCATGAAACAGGAGCTTTGCTGGTGTCTACAACCCTTCATCCTCCAAGTGGAAGTGCTATTCCCACTGCTTCCTCAACAAGTAGCATTGGCGATGAATGCTTCCACGAAAGGATGAGAACCTACACAGGGCCCTTCCAAACTCAAGAGAAAAACAGTTTGAGATTAATGTCCTAGAACTACGAGCAATCAGATATTCTTTTGACAGGCTTCACACATCTCTTCCAGGGGAACAGCGTTCTCATTCAAACCTACAACGAGGTAGCCATGTTCTGTGACAACAAACAAGGTGGTACAGGATCATGGACCCTCTTCCAGGAGGCAATAAAGATATGGGAATGGGCATGTAAACATCAAACTGTCTTGCAAACAACCTACCTTCCAGGAATTTCCAACACATTGGTGGATTGCCTCAGCAGAGTATTTCGCCCACACAGATGTTCCCTGTAACAATCAACTGCCAACAGACTGTTCAGTCTGTGAGGACTTCCAGCAATCAACCTATCAGGGGATTTTGCTTTATTCTTTATTCTTCCAAGTGAACTCAGATCTGCTCAGGATGCTTTTCTGCTTAACTGGAGTGCAGACTCCAAGCAGGAACTGTGTAGGACTCTTCTCCAGCAGCTGGGATGATTCTAGGCCTCTTCCCACCTCAGGCCGCCTTCTACCATGTCTCTCCACTGCCCAGACCAGCGCAGGAGGCTGAGGATGGCTGACCAAGCTCCTCCCCCATCTGCCTACCTCATCAGCCAGTGCCACCTAGTCCTTTTAAGGGCAGGCCGGCAGGGACCATGTTGGACTCTCTTCCAGCTGTGTCTGGGCCTCTCCCCTCGTGCCTCTGCACTGCCCAAATTGCTGCAGGAGCCTGAGGACTGCTGACTAAACTCCTCCTCCACCTGCCTACCTCACAGCTGGCGCTGCCTAGCTCTAAAGGGGCAGGCCTATCAGCGGTCCTTTACCAAAGGGCCTGCCCCTTTGTGTGCACCGAGGAGTGCCTCCAACTCTCTTGATTGAAGCAACTTTTCCCTTCCTCTGCATACCTGGTACACCTATCCAGCACTCCTCTGATCCCTTTCAGGGCAGCTTCATAATTACTAACTCAAGAGGAAGGACATCTATATCATCCAAGTTTTCCATCACTCAATCTGACAGCATGGATGTTGAATGCTTGCTGACTGCAGAATTTTCCTTACCCAAAGAGGTTAAGGACATAGCAGTGTCTGCCTGGAAGCCGTCTACTAGAAGAGCTTTTGGATTCAAATGGAAAATGTTCTCATCTTTGTGTCTACAGACTTTTTGGACCCATTTGCATGCAAACTAAAAGACCTACTTAAATACTTACTCTCGCTGTCTTCCTTGGGTTTCAATATTTCATCAGTGATAGTTCATCTCAATGCCAAAGCAGCCTACCATTTTCAAATTGAGAGTGGGCCAATCTCAACTCATCCATTGGTATCCAAGTTCATGAAAGACTTATGGCATACTACACCTCCAGGTGTGAAACCTCCTGTTCCATGTGACCTGAATGTGGTTCTGGCACAACTGATGAAGACTCTGTTTGAACCATTGGAATCTGCTTCTCTCAAAGTTCTCATATGAAACATATCATTCCTAGTCGTAATCACATCAGACAGAAGTCGGTGAGCTTCAAGCTTTAGTTCATTACCCTCTTTACATGCAATTATTTCACAATAGGGTGGTGCTTCGCATGCGCACAAAGTTTTTACCAAAGATGGTATCGGTTTTTTATGTTAATCAAGCCATCCTTTTACCTACTTTCTTTCCAAGACCACATGAATGTGAAAAGGCCCTTCATGCTACAGGAAAAAAACCCAGCCACATCGTCAGGCCTCACAGCTATTTGTCTCTTACGATTCTAGCAGTTAAGGATGTGCATTTGTTGGGCTATTTTGTTTAGTTCGGTTTGTGGGTTTACGCATACCAGTGAATTAAATGGCCCAATGAATGCACTTCCCTAATAGTAGTAGCCAATGAATATTGTCCAGTGTGCACATTGCACATTGTTATGCCTTGGTAGACATCCAGATCACAAACTCTATCAAGTGTGAGCCATGGCCGCTTTGGTGGCTCATCTGAGAGCAGAACCTATTGCAGACATCTGCAAAACTACAACTTGGTCATCAGTGCACACCTTCACGTCTCATTACTGTCTGGGTAATTTATCAAAAAGTGACAGTAAATTTGGACAAGCAGTTTTACATAACCTATTCACTTAATAGTCCATTCTCTGTGGGAGGTCTGGGTTACTTATTCAGTAAATGTCCAACTACATCCCTCAGCTTGGTACTCCCAATCAGGTCGATACAGTAACGTTGAGTTAAAGATTCCCGGTCTGTAACGTGCTGGGAGCACACAATACAGACGAGTAAGGCCATCCAGCCATACAGTCTCCAGTTTCACGCGTCCTTAGCGCTTCCTAAACCCTTTCCTAAACCCTTTCCGCACCCGGCATGTAAATGAACGAAAAAGCTGTATAATGAAGGAATTAGCTATTCCCCTGCGATACTGTAACGGGCGCTGATATTATCTCCTCCGTAACCCGCTGTTCTGCCGCGGCCTTAACCTGCTAGTTTACCGCCTCCCCCTAGTAGGAGTTAGTGTAGTGTAGTGTAGGGTAAAAACATTGCTTACCCGCCCTGGTCCCGTCCGGTCTCCTGCAGCCCCGTCCGGTCCCCTCCTCCCGAAGCAAAAAAAAACAAACGAAAAAGTAGCAAGGCTCGGGCCTGCTATGGTAAGTGTAAAAAGTGTTAAAAACAAAAAACCTGTGTGTTATATAAAAAAACAAAACAATTTTAAATACCTGTCGGAGGGCCGTGGGTCCAGGCGGCCGGTGGGCGGCGGGCAGCCATCAGCGGCATCCGGTAGTCCCTTCTCCCTTCCTCCCTCCCTCCCCTGCCTGGATGAGCGCCAAAATCGCACGGGCGGGTCGGCAGTGGGGGGGGGGGGGGGGCGGCAGCAGGATCCGGGAGCGGGGGGTAGGCAGCAGCGGGGTCCGGGGGGGGCGGCGGCAGCGGGGTCCGGGGGGGCAGTGGCAGCAGGATCCAGGGGTGGCAGCGAGATCCGGGGAGCGAGTAGTGGCAGCGTGTTCGATCGGGCAGGCAGGTAGGTGGCAAAATAAAGATGGCCGCCTGCACGGGAAAATCGTGCAATTGGCCGCTGAAGACGTGACGTCACGACGTTTGGCGTCACGGGGTGTGACGTCACGTCTTCAGCGGCCAATTGCACGATTTTCCCGTGCAGTCGGCCATCTTTATTTTGCCACCTACCTGCCTGCCCGATCGAACACGCTGCCACTACTCGCTCCTCGGATCTCGCTGCCGCCCCTGGATCCTGCTGCCGCTGCCCCCCCAGACCCCGCTGCCGCTGCCCCCCCCGGGCCCCGCTGCCGCCCACCCGCCGCCCCCGGATCCTGCTGCCGCCCCCCCGCTGCCGCCCCCCCCCCCCCCCCCGCTGCCGACCCGCCCGTGCGATTTTGGCGCTCATCCAGGCAGGGGAGGGAGGGAGGAAGGGAGAAGGGACTACCGGATGCCGCTGATGGCTGCCTGCCGCCCACCGGCCGCCTGGACCCACGGCCCTCCGACAGGTATTTAAAATTGTTTTATTTTTTTATATAACACACAGGTTTTTTGTTTTTTACACTTTTTTACACTTCCTGGTGCCTGTCATTTCAAATGTCATTTGAAATGACAGGTACCAGCGCACCCAGGTTACTGTATAGGCACTGTTACAGCGCCTATACAGTAAAATGGGTTGCGCGGGCATAACCCTTCCCTAACGCTTCACAGCCGTGGCATGCATTTGCATGCGATTAGAGGAGAGTATCGGGGAGTTAGTGAAGAGAACTGTGCGTGCGGGGAGGAAGGGTGCGTCTGACACTGCCGCACTGTTTTTACCGCGGCCTTACTGTATCGAGCCGAAAGTGTGAAAGCTAATTCAGCCCTGCTTGTCGACAGAGAAAGCAAATTTGTTTACCGTAAAAGATGTTCTCCATTAGCAGAATGAATTAGCCATGCTAAATACTCTCCCTGGAGAGTTGACTTCTCACCTAGACTTAGCTCTGATATTGACTGCAGGAATTCTTCACGCTCATTAGAGCAAAAGCTCTGAGCTTAGAGAGAAGGGTCCCTTCAGCACTGCTGAATGACATCACCCATGTGGCATGGATAATTCATCCTGCTGTCTACGGAGAACACAGCTTATGATAAGCAAACTTACTCAGAATTCTATTAATCTTTATTATATCTCTTTACTTTAAGCTGAAAAGCCCTAACCTGTTTAGCCCTTCTTCATAAGGGAGCTGGTCCATTCCATTATCATTTTTGTTGCCTTTCTCTATACTATTTCTCGTTCTGCTATATTTTTTTTTTGGAGGCACAGCAACAATCCTCAAGGTGTGACTGCACCATGGATTGATACAGAGCCATTATGTTCCTGGTTTTGTTTTCCTTTCTGAATAATTCCTAGCTTTCTATTTGTTTTGTAAGTTTTTTTTTCAACTGCATTGCACACTAAGTAATGTTTTTTGCCAGGGGTATGTAAACTTGTGTGCACAACCTTATATTAAAAAGCTCCAATCCAAGTACTGATCCCTGAGGTACTCCACTGTTTACCTTTCTCCACTGAGAAGAATTGACCATTTTAGTCCTCCTCTCTTTTTTTTTTTTTCCTATCTTTTAACCCGACTCACATCCAGTTCCTTGCATGCTGTTTGGGAGGGGGAGGGGCTGGAGTGGGTAGCAGAAGGCTGATTTCTTCTGCCTGAGATTTTGGGCACCGGCCAATAGAGACATTGGGGTACAGGCTTGTGGGTTTATGCCCATAGGGAAAAGCAGCCTTGCCTCATGTCTTCCCCTTGGGCTTGACATCCGGGGCAGCCACCCCCCCAAGTCCCGGCTCTGATGAGCCCCATGATCTTTACCTGCTTCCCAGTTCTTGTTGCCCTTTCTGGAGGGGCATTCCTGAGTGAGAACTTGGCTTTGCTGATACCTATTCAGATATGTGTGGTAAGGACGCTGTGCCTTTAAATGATCCGTTCAACTCTTTTATTGCAAGCTGTGGTCCAAGGGTCAAGTCATGTGATGGGCTGGATGACATCATGCAGAGAGTGCAGGGTGGCTGGGACGGTCTGCGCTGTGCTGTGCAGTACCGGTAACACTTTGTAATGCAAAGGGGAGGAAAAAAAAAAGACTCTGAGGTATGCAGCGTATGCTGTCTTAAGGAAGTTTTATCAGCTGGTCATCTGCGAGCAGGTCTTGTGGAACTAAAGAGGAATACTGGTAAAAGGTGTAACTAAGGTAAGTAGCTGGCAGGGTGGGAAGAGAGACAGCCTGTGATCTGGGAAACGAGAGGTCCAGTCCTCCTAGACTGAAGTGAGTAAAAAGCTGATCTCCAGTTGTCTGGGATGTGGTTACCACAAAAAGGAAAGAAGGCACTTGAATTAATTGGAGGATAGAATTTGTGACGTTTGTTTATCCAGCTATGATTTGCTGTGAATAAAAGGATGCTGAATGGGTTGGGGGAAAGGGGAGGGTTTCCCTGTTTTAGTAAAAACCAATCTGCCAGAGTTTTCCAGGAATCACGAGCAGACAGGGCCAGATATGTTCTGTCTTTACCATTGCGTTGTCATGCAGATGGGGGAGAGCAGTCTCCAGCACTGTCTTCCTGCCTGTTTCCTATTTCCTTTTAGAGGCAGGTAAGCCTCTCTTTAGTCTCTAAGAGTTGGAGCATCTTTATTGTAAGGGAGAGTACTTTTTTTTTTTATGGGTTTGTGTGTGTGGTGGGTGGGCTTGGGTGGGATCCAGATGGAAGGGAGTTGAAAATGAGGATCTCTGCAGCGATGTAGAGGTTGCCTGCTTTTAATTGCTCAAGCATTTTTAAAATTATGCTACGGTTTGGTATTTGGTGACTGTTCTGAGAGAAAAGAAAAAGGCAGAGGGATTTCACACCGATATGAGAAAGTAAATCAAAGCCCTTAATTCTCTCTGTAGTTGTGTGAGTTCTGAAAAGTAGGGATATTTTTATTTTGTTGAATACAGGACATTTATCTACAGGTTGTGACAAATGTATTAAAATCCAATAAAAAGGTATCATCTGCAACTTATTTGACCTTTTTTTTAAAATTTATACATTTACCAAAATATGCATAAGGATGTGCCGACAGTTTCTTTTCAGCAATTCCTGCTTAGTGCTGTGAATGTGGTTTTTGGGTTTCTCTACCAACCTTATGAAAATGATTGCTGTTTTAAAATACCTCTCTAAGCACAAGATAATTTTAGAGGTGCAAATGCCTCCCGAAGCGATATGAAGGTTCTAACCGGTTGATTCTGTATCATGATCTAAAGTCTGTTTTTCAGACTACCTGGATGCTTCATAGGTTGAAAGAGGGTCATGTGCATACTGTAACCTGACTAATCATACATTTCCACTCCCCTTGCCGTCTTCCCGGCAGCTATTTAAACATTTATAATGATAAATCTATTGGGAGCATGAGCGAGTAATGAAACTATTGTGCATTCCCTTCTGAAGATTGCATTACTGGGCTTGTGCATCCAGGGTGGGAGAAGTTTTATAAAACACTTACCACCATGCTAGCTGCTCGGTTATAAATTGTGTCATTTGCAACCCAGCGAAGCAACCATTGTTATGTGAAACACTTGCAAGCAATAAAAACCCAAGATGGAAAGATGTTGCTTTTTGTCGGGTCATCTATTTTGTCTCTTCCTGAAGCCCATTCCAAGAAGAAAATGACCAGGCAGTTTCCAGCCCTGTGACTTGTGAGACTTTTCTTTCTTTTTTTTTTTTTTTTGCAGCTCGGAGCAACCATCTGTTAATGATTTATTGGTCTGGCAACAGATTGATCTGAGGTGTGCAGTGTAGGAGTCTCTGAATGTCACCCTGCACTTGCAGTGAACCCAAATATTTCCTTCAGATCTATTAGTAAAAATTCAGATCTATTAGTAAAAATTTGTAACCTGTCATTAAAATCATCCATTATACCTGAAGACTGGAGGATAGCTAATGTAACCCCCATATTTAAAGAGGGCTCCAGGGGCGATCCAGGAAACTACGGACCTGTTAGCCAGACTTCAGTGCCATGAAAAATAGTGGAAAATGTTCTAAGCATCAAAAACGTAGAGCACATAGAGAGATATGGTTTAATGGAACAAAGTCAGCATGGCTTTACCCAAGGGAAGTCTTGCCTCACAAATCTCACTTTTTTGAAGGAGTTAATAAACATGTGGATAAAGGTGAACTGGTAGATGTAGTGTACTTGGATTTTCAGAAGGCGTTTGACAGAATCCTCATGAGAAGCTTCTA
This sequence comes from Rhinatrema bivittatum, assembly GCF_901001135.1. Classification (NCBI taxonomy): domain Eukaryota; kingdom Metazoa; phylum Chordata; class Amphibia; order Gymnophiona; family Rhinatrematidae; genus Rhinatrema; species Rhinatrema bivittatum. The sequence goes on along the minus strand of NC_042620.1, from coordinate 311,805,506 downwards.
GGAAAAGTAAAAAGTCATGGGATAGGTGGCGATGTCCTTTCATGGATTAAAAACTGGCTAAAAGACAGGAAACAGAGAATAGGATTAAATGGACAATTTTCTCAGTGGAGGGGAGTGGGCAGTGGAGTGCCTCATGGATCTGTACTGGGATCCTTACTTTTCAATATATTTATAAATGATCTGGAAAGGAATATGACGAGTGAGGTTATTAAATTTGCAGATGATACAAAATTATTCAGAGTAGTTAAATCACAAGTGGAATGTGATAAATTGCCGGAGGACCTTGCGAGACTGGAAGATTGGGTATCCAAATGGCAGATGAAATTTAATATGGATAAGTGCAAGGCGATGCATATATTGAAAAATAACCCATGCTATAGTTACACAATGTTAGGTTCCATATTAGGAAATACCACCCAGGAAAGAGATCTAGGCGTCATAGTGGATAATACATTGAAATCATCGGTTCAGTGTGCTGCAGCAGTCAAAAAAGCAACAGAATGTTAGGAATTATTAGAAAGGGAATGGTGAATAAAACAGAAAATGTCATAATGCCTCTGTATCGCTCCATGGTGAGATCGCACCTTGAATCCTGTGTACTATTCTGGTCGCCGCATCTCAAAAAAGATATAGTTGCGATGGAGAAAGTACAGAGAAGGATGACCAAAATGATAAAGGGGATGGAACAGCTCCCTTATGAGGAAAGGCTAAAGAGGTTAGGACTGTTCAGCTTGGAGAAGAGATGGCTGAGGGGGGATATTTAAAATCTTGAGAGGTCTAGAACAGGTAAAAGTGAATCAGTTATTTACTCTTTCGGATAATAGGACGACTAGGGGGCACGCCATGAAGTTAGCATGTGGCACATTTAAAACTAATCGGAGAAAGTTCTTTTTCACTCAACGCACAATTAAGCTCTGGAATTTGTTGCCAGAGGATGTGGTTAGTGCAGTTAGTGTAGCTGGGTTTAAAAAAGGATTGGATAAGTTCTTGGAGAAGAAGTCCATTACCCGCTATTAATTAAGTTGACTTAGAAAATAGCCACTGCTATTACTAGCAACTGTAACATGGAATAGACTTAGTTTTTGGGTACTTGCCAGGTTCTTATGGCCTGGATTGGCCACTGTTGGAAACAGGATGCTGGGCTTGATGGACCCTTGGTCTGAACCAGTATGGCATGTTCTTAAGTTCTGGCATGGGCCTGGGACTGTTTCAGTCTCTGCTGCTTTATTTGTTCTTTTGTTGAAGTAATTGCCTTGCACTTCCTCCAAAGTCTTGACTCACACTTCCCATTCAATTGATTGCTGCAGTTCTCTAGAATTCTGGATTCTTGATTCAGGCCTTCATTGCTGAGCTATTGTTGTACAACACGAAGACACCCAGGATCATCCATAGTTCTTGCACCCCTCCTTTCCACTCACACGGAAGGAAACATTGGACTCAAGTAACCGAGCTCATTAACATAAATGTCATATACCTTAATGGTCCTCAACCGGCCCCCGGTAGCGTAACAGCCACACCGTATCAAGTTAAACTACTCCCACGTCGCCAGACCTGTAGGCCCATCAATCCCAGGCCCCTGCCACAGCCAGCTAGAAGCCCACTATCCTTTGGTCTGAACCCAGACCCTCAGCACATCGCGTCTGCTAGACACTCATAATCCTACTTTACCATCCCCTCAACAGCTTGAGAACCTTTGAAGACATGTAGGCGGCCCCCTGAAAGATGCATGCCTGCAGGGAATTATTGAATAACTCCAATTTGATATCAGATTGTCCCTAGAAATAAGCTTGGGCAAAGTTCCCACATCCAAGTGCCATATATGGAAACCACTCCAATAACTGAACCAGGAACCAATTTGTCTGTTAACCGTTTTAAGACATTTTTCCCACATTACATGACCCCTGCAGCTCAGGCCGCACGACGATATCAGACCAATATGATGTACAAAGAAGCAAAGATTAAAGCAACACAAAATCCTTACATGCCACATCAATCTACAGGTCCATGAGTCCAAATTGTTGCCACCGAGATGTATTAGCAAAACTTCTGGAGGAGCCATGGATTCCACTTATGCTGAAATCAGGGGCAGCAATTGATCCCATCTTATCCCGCAACGCTCCAGCCAGCCCACTGTGGTTCCTAGTTGTTCCAGCCCCACATGAAGGCCGTAATGGCGTACAAGAGACTGCTCTGCAACCCAGTGCACACATGAATGGCCAACGATCCAAACCAAACCCACCACAATTGGCGCATTTAAAAGGCAAAAAAGGCGTTAATATCTCTTACTCAGCCAGGGATCCTTTCTTGATTTAGGAAGAGTCCTCACACTTGGACACACCTGCAAGTAACTCTGCACTTTACGTAGAGTACATGTCACCATCCCCTCCATTGGGCACTGAGTCAGCCAAGATCCCCTGCTACTCTGTTTTAGAACACTGCACAAAAACAGAAAACTTCTGGCTGCACAACTGCACGTGATCATAAAGCAGGCCCAGTCCTTCCAAAAACCACCCAGAGGTGGGCATCAACTCCCCAATCCGCAGGGCCCCAAAAAGGCAAGAATGAAGGCTGTTCTAAACAATTGTCTCTTATGCAGACACACAGACCCAAGACAGCACATGCCTCAAGGGGTGTGTAATTTGGGCATCTCCAGTCGGGAATCACTTCCTTCCTTCTTTCTTGCCTGACCTGCGAATATCCGGTACATTATAAAACTCCCTGCAGGAAACCCCCACCCTTGTGCTCTCGCAAAGAAGGAGAAACCTGTAACATGAGCAACAACACTGGATCTAGATACAGTAGCTCAGCACGCACCAACAATATAATCGGACAATAGGTCATCCTATACTGGACCTTTGGTCTAACCCCTCTGTCATGGACAACCATACCCGCTGGAATGGATACCACAACAACAGTATCTCCAAGTCGAAAGAGCTAAGAATACCTGGAACAGGCTCCATGCTTCCGGATCTTGAACTTCCAGAGGAAATCTGGGATATGATGGCCACAGGGATCCACTTCTGGCACCAGCTTCTGAAAGAGAGCAAGCTGAGAATGAGACAGCATCAGCAATACAATTATTAATTCCTGGTTACATGTCTTGCTCAGGCAGTCGCGTTCAACTGCAAGCAGGAGAAGGTGAATTCTTGTAACAGATTTGATAACACAACACATTTTGTGGATTATTTATTAATCACTTCCACCACTCCCAAGTTATCACACTAGAAGTTCACTTTCTTGTAGCAGAACCTATCTCCCCATAATGCTAATGCCACCACCATGGGGAACAGTTCCAAGATGGTAATGTTTTTTTTGTAACGCCAGACTCCTACCACACAGGAGGCCAGACAGCAGAGCACCCATGCTGACTCCTCCTACAGCATCTGTATATTGCTCCAGATTGCAACTTGAAACCAGGTCAGACTGCCAAAAGCTACCCCCAATTGAAGTCTTGTAAAAAGGAATGCGACTCACACGTCCTCACGGACATGTCTCGAAATGCAGATGTAGTGAAATTTCCCATGAACTCCTATCGTGGCCCTAGACAGCCTACGTAGGAAAACTTGACCCATAGGGATCACCTTGCAAGCAAAATTAAATAAGCCAATCAGGATTGAAATTGAAGCAACATAGCTTTTTTGACACTCAAAAATCGCTGTGTAATGGATATCAATTGCATCACCTTATCTTCAGGGAGGCGAGAAACCATTGCGAGAATTCAGTTCCACACCCAAAAAGGTGAGGCAATTAAGTGGGCCCTCCATCTTCTGCTCAGTTACGGGGACTCCAAAACGCTCCACTACCCACAAGAATGACCCTAAAGGTTCCTCACAATCTCTAGACTCAGGCCTACTCACAAACAAGAAATCATAAAGATAATGAACCATATTTATAGTACCTGCTACCTGCACCATAACCCAGTGAATAAACGCATTAAATAGCTTAAACAAGGAACATGATACCAGAAAGAAAGAGATTTAAATGTGAGCTGAGAACTTGGCTATTCATAAATGCATATAACCTAGCTGAAAAATATCAGAATACAGAGAACTACAATAGCAAGGACAAATATAATAATTGAAGAATGAGTAATAAGTAATGAGAGATTTTAAGTATCTTAAGACAACTCACTGACTGGTCTGTAAAAACTGTTGATATAGATCTGCTGTGCTACAAACCTGCTATCCTAGACATTTGCTTAATATGTATTAGAAAATCATTGTAGATTTGTATTAGTCCATGTTGTTGTGATCTATAGTACGAATGTTACTTTTGCAAACCGTTGTGATCTCCATTTGAAACGACGGTATATAAAATGTCTAAATAAATAAATAAAGAACCCATAGGCAAACAGCAGTCCACATAAAAGCCTCCTTCCCATTCAAAGCCCTACAGGGGAAAACAGGAGGAATAAGCAAAAGCCAGAAAGCCTGCCTTAGCCATCAGGGCCCCAGCTCCACAACTCTGAACAATCTGTGCTGCCGAATCAAAAGACGAGTAATGAACAGGGCACAACTCTGTAGGCACAAAATCATTCACCGATCTCCCTGCCGCATAAGATAAATTGTGTATCAGGCGAAACGTCCCCTGTCCTTTCTTGGGTGTAAACTGCAATGCGAAGAAAAAAAAAATCATCTTTTGATATGGTGGATGTGAGACGGGACCAACGATCCTGCCCAGCAAAATCTCCTGTATCTTATTGGCCACTGTATCGCGTGTCTAAAAACGGGGCTGCGAGTTGGGAGCACATCCCCCCTCCCCGAACCAAAGTATGGAATAAGAAAGCCTGAAGAGAACCTACACAACCGAGGCTCAGCCACCTCCCTGTCCCATTTATCTATCTAACCAAGGCTGCATAACCTCGATCCTGACTGGAGTCAGAGCCCTATCTATTGACCTATTTTGCTGGCGCTGATCCTCCCGGGCCAGATTTTCTGGGGCGCTCAAGTGCCAAGTGACTGGCGCCCCAGACAGAGCAGACATATTTAAACTTGCATTCGGACCTATTGAAGCGCCAGCATACGTCCGGTACACCCAATAGCACTTTGCCTGATACGTTTGACGTAGCTGCATCTCGAAAGGGGCGCCCAGCTGCAGCAAGGGATGAGGTTTTGTGTCCAGACCCAAAGGCTTGTTAGTTATCTGGGTCAACCACAACTCCAACATCCTGTGGTGCAAGCTTGTTGTCCTCCCATCTGATCCCGAAAACATTCATCATAATTGAGTCAGACCTAGCGCAAGAAACAGCGAACCCAGTTGAGTATATTCCTGAGCGCTTTCTGATCTTTCCCACGCAGCTCATCTTTTTTTGTCCTCTTCTTAACTGAGCTTTCTTTTCCCCCTTCGTCTATGTAACAAACAAAATATATCCAAATATTGTCGCTTTTTAATTTTTTGGCATGTGGACCTTGCGACCCCCATCCCATAATTTGGAAAGGGTTCCAAGCGCTGGAGGACCCCTCTCAGCACTTATCGACGGTAGCCATCCAGGAGGAGGGCCACCAAATACCGAGGAAGAACTGGATGAAGACGAGTCCCTGGACTCAGACTAGCACCCATGCTTAGGCTTACCCTTGCTTCGACACCTGCTTTTTCTTCTTCTACCCTGCCTTAACCTCAGGCCCTCCCTTCTCAACCTGCTCTGCTGGAACCATGCCCACCTCCTGTCCTTCACTAATGGATGTTACCAACTCGCCTGATCCAACCTCACCCGCATTTCCCTGACCTGTGTTGCTGCTCTCGCATTGGATTGGGGCAACTGCAATGAGGAACACTCTATTCCCCACTTGTAGGCAGGGGCAAGACATTATTCAGTCCAACAGGAAACCAAGGTGGGAGCATATACTGAAAGGGGGGGGCAACGACAATCCCTGAGGCCATGGGAAAAGGATAGGGATAAAAGAAGGATTGGCACCCATGGAAAATCCCCAGCACAGTGGGGGTGCAATCTGTCCCAAAGGCACAATGCCACTAAATCCCGTCGAGGGGGAGGCCCAGCCCCACTCAATATGAGCCCATACCCATCTGCCCCGCCGCAAAATCAGGCACAGGCCATGGCAGAGGAGGGGCAATGAATGGCTCAAAGGATCTTCCAATGGTCTCGGGAGCACCAAAGCCTGAGAAGGTGTCTGAGACCCAGGGTCTGCTTAGCCTCCAGGATGTCTGGTGTAGCCAGCCACAGCTTCGGATGGAGGAGCTCTTAGCCCCTCACTACTCCACACATCCCTGAGCTTCCATCAGTTGCCTATGGGATGAAGTCATAGGTCGGAGACCTGAGGGACCTGCTGAACACCCACTGGCTTGTGCCAGTCAGCAGGAACAAAAACACCAAGCCCCCAACTCCTGCACTACTGGGCTTGGAACCCAGGTCCAACCTCAGTATTCACACCACCCAAGGGGGTTCCTGCTGCAAACGTAGGACGGCCTCGACCTGGTTCTGTAGGATCTGCAGTGTTCTTCTGCTCTTCCACCAATCCCACATTCTTGGATGATGGTGCAAATATCTTGGAGAGCCTCTTACCTTCTTATGCCGGCATCCTGGACCAGGCAGAGCTGAAAGCAAAAAGGAGCAAGCAATAACAGTAATTTCGGGGCAGCACAGGACTGGGATTGCCTGGACCCATTTGAATAAGGGAAGTCCCGTGCCCACATGTGCCAGCAGCCAACCACAGCCTGCCTTCTGGCCATTGCCCCTACCGATGCACGTGCATGCCTCCCACAGCCAATCACCACCCTCCCCTCAGCTCTTCTCCTCCTCCTGGCAAGCCCTGTGGCCGTAAAACTCAGTCCTCTGAAAGCAGGGAGGAGAGGGGAAGCAGCCATTTTTTTCATTTGTCCTGGTGCCCGTGTTATCCAAGGCAGCGCAGGACCCACCTAAACTGCAGTTCCATTAGTTGGACAAATTAAGCAATAAGGTAGTGGATTATTGCAGGTCTATTGTGTGTTATGACGTGGAAAAAAATAATCCCACTGCAGTTGCAAAATTAAGATTAGAAACTAAAAAAAAAGTAAGGGCTAAGGAAAAGATCATTGTCTATATGCTGTGCTTTAGAGAAAGGTTCATGTGATATCACTGGCAGCTTATTGTACATTGTCTGGCATTTAGTACCGGACTTCTTCTTCTATAAGGGTCCTCTACGTGTGGAGGAACAGACTTCCGATGGAGGTAATAGCAGCCAAAAACCGTATTAGGATTCAAGAAGGTGTGGGATAACATAGATACAGATCAAAATGGTCCAGTCATTCTGCCACCTGAATTTCCTCCGCTTTGAGGAGATATGGATAACCACAGATGATAATTGGAGAATCGAAAGTGATAGTGAAAATTGGCTGGGGAATCCGCAGCAGCAGGAACAATTTGCCAGACTGTATGGGCCTTGTGGTCTTTGTGCTGTACTCTTTATTTTATATTTCCATAGGAAAACAACCTCAAGCCAAATGGCAATGCATTTGTAAATAACATATGTAGTAATATATAGTACATAATGGCAGATAAAAGACCATTTGGCTCATCCAGTCCTACCCAGTTATTCTGATTTGCACCGCAAGGCTATATCTCATCTGCCAGTCACAACAGCTTGACAGCTTGTAGAGTATCGTCTGTGATCCAGGTCAGTTTTTGTTGTCCTTTTGATTCTCTACTAGTACTTATTTTTACTGTGGTACTGGATGTGTGCCGCACTGTATAGAAATATATAAGGGACTGCCCCTGCCCCTGCCCCATGGAGCTTACAATCTAATTTACCATCCTTGGTAGATGAACATACATGTTTCCATATTAATCCAACATCCAACCCACCAGTTCAGTGTCTTATCCCCACACCTTAATACCAAAACTAGTGAGGCAATTACCCAAACACTAGTCAAGCAGTTCCCTGTATCTTTGTGGAGTTGGCCACCTCCAACCTGCAGGCATTAACATAGTTTCTGGGGCGCTGTAGTCTGCTGGTTCCATGTCTGCTATCCTGTGGTCTGCACATTTTGTGGTCATTTACCAAGCGGATCGAACGCGAAATGTCCCTTATCGCTTGCGATACCAAGATGGGGGCGGAGTCGGGGCGGTGTCAGCCCCGGAAGAGGAGGAATCGGGGCAGCACCGGGGCTGATGCCGCGAAGACTGCGCTGACAGCGAAAGATAAGCACCTTTATCGTTGCCAGTTTCGCGACAAATAACTACACCTTTTATGGTGTAGTTATTTGGCGCGACGCCGGCAGCGCACACCGCGGAGGTGCGATCGCTGCCTGCTATCGCAGGACCGCCCCCCGTTACCGCGGGATTCACTATGCCTTGCGGCATTAGTAAATCCAGCCCTAATTCATGCTCCTGTATTGGCCCCTGCTTTTCTTTTTATCACATTGCCAGACAATACTTGGCCACCATTCTCTAACTGGAATTGACGCAGTTGGTGCCACGCCCCATGATTTTGTTTATTTTTTGTTTTCTGCCACCCTATAAAGTAATTCTCAAAATGGATCACAATAATTTACAATATAAAATACATATATCAAAATATGCAAAAAAAAAGATAGTCAAACATGGTACCTAATATGACATAATGAAACATCCCACACAAAGTATCCAATACAAAATCAACACAGTAAAATCATAGGCATAAAACAGGATTAGCCTGGAGTGTGTAGGGGGTAGCCTAGTGGTTAGAGCTGCAGGCTGAGAACTGGGGAAGGCAGGGTTCAAATTTTGCCGATGTTCCTGGTGATCTTGGGTAAGTTACTTCATCCTCCATTGCCTTGGGTACAAGCTTGGATTGTAAGCCCACTGGGGCCAGAGAAATACTCGCAGTACCTGAATATAATGCGACTTGAGCTAAATTTAAATAAATGAAAGAAAAAACAATGACCTGAGAAAACAGCACTCGATTGTACAAGGTGCTCAATTATTTATTGAAGAAAATTCCAGTTCATAAAAGAGTTCATCAGTTTTCGAAAGGTTGTCCAGAGTTTGAAGCTCCCCGGGTGAATGATTCCCCAGAATCAGCCCAGCACCTTCACAGTGAATTCTAATCGCGCATCATTTAAAGAGGAGACTCCTGGGAGGATCCAAGAGTTCTTTGCAGTACATTAATGAACACACAGGTCTTTCTTTATCTGCTTGCACGTGTAACGACTCAAAATTAGGCACCCACGTACGCGTGATGGCTGTATTTTAAATCTTGTGCACACAAATGCAAATATACAGGCGCCTGCACGCTCATTTTAAAGTTACCGTCTTTCGGGCCGATTCAGTAAAATGCGCGGGATTTTATATTCAAATGATGGCCCGCAGTAATAAGGAGGCACTAGTGACACTAACGCGTCCCTAGCGCCTCCTTATTGGTAGAAGCGGCGGCTGTCAGCGGGTTTGACAGCCGATGCTTACTTTTACCGGCGTCGGTTGTTGAACCCGTTGACAGCCACGGTTCGGAAAACGGACGCTGGCAAAATTGAGCGTCCTTCTTCCAACCCGCGAGCCACGGGCTGATTTTTTTTTTTTTTTTTTTTTTTTACACGATTTTTTATTTTTTTTTATTTTTGGGGCATCCGACTTAATATCGTTATGATATTAAGTCTGAGGGTGTACAGAAAAGCAGTTTTTTTTGCTTTTCTGTACACTTTCCCGGTGCCGGCCGAAATTAACTCCTGCCTTTGGGCAGGTGTTAATTTCTGAGAGTAAAATGTGCGGCTTGGCTGCACATTTTACTTTCTGTATCGCGCGGGACTAACTAATAGGCTCATCAACATGCATTTGCATGTTGCGGGGGCAATTAGTTTTTGGGGGGTTGGACACGCGTTTTCCTCGCGCTATTACCCCTTACTGTATAAGGGGTAATAATAACACATCGAAAACGCGCGCCCAGACAGGGGCTAACGGTGCGCTCGGCCTGAGCACACCGTACTGAATCGGCCTGTTTGTTAGTAATGCAGAGCTAGGTGTCAAAGCTATTGTAAATTGATACTTTCCGTAGGGCTACACCAAGCTGGGTAAACATCAGCAAGTTAAAACGTCAGCAAAGCAGAGTGCCCTACCCCCTATACTGCCTATTCATTAAAAGCCTTAAAGAGCTCCTTTTTACCTGTCCAAAAGCACTCTGTCATCCTGTTGAACCTGCTGGGACTTTAAATAAACAGCATAAGGAAAAAGACTAGTGGGGCAGGATTCCAGGTAATAATGAATGATGTGATGTGCATATTGGTCTTGATATGGAAAGCTGCTGCTAAAAATCCATTCTTTCTGTGCTGCAGAATCTGTGATGCTAAGAAAGCAGCGGGCCATGTTAACTTTAAGAGCATAAGGCTTGCCATACTGGGTCAAACCAAGGGTCCATCATGCCTGGGATCCTGTTTCCAACAGGAGCCAATCCAGGTCACAAGTACCTGGCCAGGATCCCAAGGGGTAGACAGAGTCCAGGCTGCTTATCCCAGGGATAAGCAGTGGATTTCTATAAGGCCTTCCTGTTTCAAATAGCATATGACTTTGTGATTTTGGCTGTAGAGTGATAGAACTTCTTGCTTCCTGGAAGCACTGTTTTATTGTTTAGTTTGTTTATTTGTTATAATTTGTTTTTTGTTATTTTATACATTTGATGTTCTCTGTTTTATTCTTATCTTGTAATCTGCTTAGCACGGTGGGCCGCTGAAAGGAAAATAAATATTTTCAATAAATCCTATTCAGCTGGCAAGAATTCTGCCAGCAGATAGGGAATAAACATAGTATTTCTTTTAAAAACCTTTTGGGGGCCTTTCCTCATAGATCTGTAATGGTACGTAACAGTCGGCTTTCGGGGAAGGGGCCCCTTAAGCACATGGCTACTGTACCTGTTGAGTTAAACGGGCACTGGGCCAGTACACACCACTGGGATGTTATAGCGCAGACTTCCTGTAGGCACTGTGAATGCTGCCTCTGCAGCCGCCTCGGCTGGCCCAGGGAGCCGAAACTAGGTTTCCCCACACGACCGTGCCCAGCACCGCCACGGAGCCAGTCCAGCCCAAGTCCGTCTTTTTTACTAAAGCAACTAAGTAATTGCAGACAGAAAAAAATACAAAGCTGTCGGCTGCCTGCGCAACGCTAGCTTTCTGGCTATTTTGCTCTCTTCAGAAGCAGGTGGTAGGGAATGAGCACTAACGTTCATCATTTATTCATATTCCTTGCTCATTAGCTCCTAAGTGTGGTGTTTGGTTTCTGTTCACAGCAGACAGTACGGTGCGCATTTAATTGCAGAGTCTCAGCTACTGGAAAAAACTGAGCCCTGGTGGGCAGTAAAGGGCTCTTTCCTGGTTTCGGTTTGAAAACCTTAATTCTTTTTTTTTTTTTTTTTTTAACTTTCATAAAGGAAATTCTGATTTTAGGGTTTAGCCAGTGCTGGTCCCACTGTGTAAAAAAAAAAAAAAAAAAACAACAACAAAAAAAACCCCCAGCATTGTTTACAAACCTGTCCCTGCTATCTAGAGCAAGCTTTATACTGAAGGCCTGCAGTCTTGCTCTTTTATAGTTTGATGATGGGAAACTAAAGGAAGAAATTCACAAATATTTGGGGGACAATTTTCAGTAACCATCTCAGCAGGCACCTGGTGGCAAAAGTACCTGCAGGCTTTCTCCCCTTTTTTTTTTTTTTGGCAGGTGGAGAAAAGGGGAAAAAAATCTATATGCCAACTTGAAAATGTACTTTATTCCTTCAGCCTAGATGACCCCAGAATGCCCCCCCGCATGTACTTTGCAGCCATTCTGAGAGGGGCAGTATTCAGACAGGCCAGCTTACCCGGGTGAATCGCTGTTAGGCTGGACAAATGGCTTGGAGAATTGTCCTCCACATGTCTGCTTTCGATGCCCGTTCTGAGCCATTGCTTGAAAGATCCTCGTAGGCAGCGATGCCTTCTTTATTGGCTCAGCATCGGATTTATCCAAAGAGCTTCTGGCACACAAGCTTAGGAGAGTGCCCGGATCCTTTTTCTGCTAAGGCCCATGGCAACTTCGGTTTATTCTTTCGTTGGTTAAATAAAAGGTAATCGTAACTGGCAAAGATTCCAGTTCCCTCCAGGACGGATACAGCTACTTAGACTGCTGTGTGCACTCCTGAAAGAGAACGAGCGTTTGGGGGAGTTTAGAGACAGAGACTGGTCGACGGCAGTGAGGTTAAGTGACTTGATGAAGGTCACTTGGTGCTGGAAGGTCGCTCTGTTCTAGCCATCAGGCTAAAATGCAAACCCACTGAAGCATTTGCTATGTGACAGATGCTGGAATGCGTATAATACATGCTGCATAAAACGCTAAGGGATTCTTTCTCTGGCATCAGGTTTCAAATGGTAAAGAGTATAAGAAGTGCTGAAGGATTTTGGCTTGGGTGTTTTTTTGGACGCTGCCCCCAGTGCACAGTCTGCGAATGCCCTTTCAAATAATGGCATGCTTCAGCGTTCTTGGCATCCTACTAAATCTTAATCTTCATCTGCATCATTGGCTCTAAAACCAGTAGCACCTGTTAGCAGACAGACTGTTGATTGTGTATAGACAGAACTGCAAAACTGTGCAAGTTACTTTTTTAAAATGCGATAACTTTAAGCAAAATCAGCAGTTATTGCTCGACAATGTTTACCTCAACTCGGGATTTTGTCAGGTTCACTTGGGCGCCAGCAGGTATCCAGATGCTATAGAGCAGTGCTTTCTCACCCCTCTCTTGGCGGCCCACCTAACTAGTCAGGTTTTCAGGGTATCCATAATGAATATACATGAGAGAGATTTGCATCCATTGGAGACCCCAGGGTATTTGAATCTATCTCATGCATATTCATTGTGGAAATCTTGAAAACCCAACTGGCTAGCTGCTCCCTTGGAGAAAAGAGAGAGAAACATCCAGGACATCGTTGTATGGGGTAACTATTTTAGGCAGAAATATCTTCTGTAATTGCAGTTTCCAAGTAATAATTTGAAATGAAAGCTCATGTTGGATAGTTGGTGGTTTCCATGCACTCATATGTAATTATTTTTATCCCAGATAATTGAAACTCAGGTAATCATGCAGCCAGGCCTCTCTGGCAGGCTGCAAATATAGTAAGAACAATCAGTCCTAGTGGAAATGCAGGCACTTGCATAGCTGGGTCTGGCAGGCCATGCTAATATTCGGGTCGATACAGTAAAAAACGCGGGAGAGCACGTGATTCAGAAAATAAATTTATTTAAATTAGGCCCGGCGGTAAAAAGAGGCGCTAGGGACACTAGCGCGTCCCTAGCGCCTCTTTTCGGACAGGAGCGGCAGCTGTCAGCGGGTTTGACAGCCGACGCTCAATTTTGCCGGCATCAGTTCTCTAGCCCGCTGACAGCCACGGGTTTGGAAACCGGATGCCGGCAAAATTGAGTGTCCGGTTTTTGAGCCGCGGGCCCATTCTAAATTTTTTTTTTTTACTTTATTTAAACTTTCGGGACCTCCGACTTAATATCGCCAAGATATTAAGTCAGAGGGTGCACAGAAAAGCAGTTTTTACTGCTTTTCTGTGCACTTTCCCTGTGCCCAGAGAAATTAGCACCTACCTTTGGGTAGGTGCTAATTTCTGAAAGTAAAATGTGCGGCTTGGCTGCACATTTTACTTACTGAATCGCGCGGGAATACCTAATAGGGTCATCAACATGCATTTGCATGTTGCGGGCGCTATTAGGTTCTGGGGGGTTGGACGCGTGTTTTGGACGCGCTATTACCCCTTACTGAATAAGGGGTAAAGCTAGCACGTTGAAAACGCGCATCCAAATGCCGGCTAACAGCGCGGGAGCGCACTGTACTGTATCGGCCCAATTGGTAGCTATTTGGGTTATTACAAAGTTTTATGGTTAGGCATGGAGGTGCTGGCAGTGTATTGAAGTCGGGAATTTTGTATGGTTATCTGCCCAAGACAGTAGAGTACAAAGGAGGAAGAAAGCAAAAGCTGTCTTGGATAAGGAGAAATAACTTGCAAGTGGTCATACTCTATGGCTGGGAACCGGGCTATATTCCTGCAGTATGGATGAGAATAGCTGGGCAGACTAAACTGGTTGGTTGGTCTTTCGGCCATCTTCTGCTGTGTTATGCATTACTGAGACCTTTTGGAAATGTCTATAACTGCTTCCTCCCTAAACAAACTATAAACTGCAAAATGACCCTGGAACAAACCTTTTGCCCCATGAGTTGCATTCAGAAGACCTGTAAGAGCAATCTGTTATGCAACCTTTTCTTCCCAAACCCTGCATCATCCATGAAAGACCTTGCTTCCTCCCAGTGGGTCTGAAATGGTGGTCTAATGCTATAGATTAGAAGTAGTCCTAATAATCTAACCCCCTCCTATTATTCTTCCAGTCTCACCATCTCACTTATTTCAGATGATATTTTTTTTTTTTTTTTTGCTGCTGTTCCTGTAAACATCCATCCAATCATTTAGTCCCATTCACTTGTTTTAATTAGCCTACGATGTATATGAACCATTTCTCATATTTCTGAATTAATTCCACACCATTCTTCAGGGCAAACATATAGACGACTATTGTAAAGTTCATAGTGCGACAGTGCCACCCTGTCAGATCTCAGCATTTCAGCATGTCTTTGTATCTAACTTAGTGCATTCAATTTATATCTGTTAACATTACGGATATTTTATTATGGGAATCCAAGAATCTCTAAGATTAAACTTGCAGACTCTGACATCCCTTATCTGTTATCTTTTAAGACTCTTGCATACATTTTTCCAATCTGAATAACACAGAACATACTCGATCCCTACTACATCCTCACTGTGCTCCTCACTGGTTTTACTTTGAGTAATTTTACACTTTAGGTTTATTTCATTTTTATGTAATCACTTTTTACAACATCATGCACAGACATATTTTACTTTCATTTACCCTTTTTTCCATCTTACACTGCTGTAATTAAATTTGTTTTAATTATAGGGATTTGTTACTTTCCATTTGATCCAGTCTTGGTTAACTTACATAGCTTTCTTCATAGCTGGTATATATAGTATTTTGACCTTGTATGCCTCATGCGTTCTGCCTTTTTTGTGGATATGTGTTTTATTATTTTGCCATTCTATTTTTGTTTTCAGGTTTATAATTATTGAATTCGCTGTTGTCCCTCCCGATGCAGCATTGTGAAACACAGTCTCCTGTCGGGGGACTGAGCCTCAAAAAAAACCTCTATTAAGCTATCATTTTTCAAAAATTGTATTTTGGACTATCCCCGATTAAAAGGACACTTTATGATTTGATGAATTGTTCTCCCTAGTTCTAATTATTTAAAATATTTTTTTTGTTTATACGCAACTACCTTGAATGTCAACGCAGCACACCTATTTTGGTAGTTTGATATTTTCCACTACGTATGTGCATTTGTTTTTCATGAATTAGACAATTTCAACAAAATTGTCTATTTCATGAAAAATGAAAAAACAAGATTGTCTAATTCGTCATGGTTTGGAGGTGCGCACTAACACGAAAATCAGGACCTATGAAAAAAAAAACAAATAAAAGAACCGCAGGAAACGAAATTTCCCACGGGGACCTGAAAACAAAGCCCGAACCGGGAAAAATAAAAAGCACATCTCTAACTCAGTGTAATTCTTCCTAAGTCTCAACTGCTCACTGCGATTTATAAAAGTGCAAATCAAATAATCTACGCGTGATCAATACATAAAGCTCCCTGTTTCACTCTGGTATTCCCAATTTCTCTCTTCCTCTTGCACATAGAAATCACCAAGTTTCATTTCATGCCAGTATAACTTTGTTGCTCTTCAGAATCCTCTGTTTCGGTCTTGTTGTTCGCGGTGACTTTCATCCTCGCTGAATAGAACAATCCTGACCCTCGCTTTCTTGCATTGCTGCAAATGTTTTCCTTTTCTGTGTTTTGACTTCATTTAGATCCACAACGATTAACACTTTCTTCCCTTCCCACAGTACAGATGTCCATACCTTTATTTTTCCAGGTTTTAACAATAATTGGAGGTATGTCAAGATGTGCACTGTTGTGATAAATAAAATAAAATTGGTTTTGGGTATTCGTGTGCTCTTGGAGTCTTAATATGCCGTATAAATCAAATTTACGATAGCTATTGCAGAAATGTCCACATAAATTTCACTGGATCAAATTACCTTCCGTTTATGCTAGAATCCCCCAAATTCTCAGATTGTTTCTCTGACTCCTTTTAGCATTTATGAGGTCCCTTTACAGTTTAGGAAGAATTTTGACTTGGTCGTGTAGCAGTGTCTGTGTTTTCTAACAAGGAAATCATCCACTCTTTTGAAATAGGCTGTTACGCTCTGAGAAGCCACCTTCATTTTAATTTCAGTATTTGCAGTGTGGTACTCTGTCATTAGTTCCTTTAAGGGCTGCAGCTTCTTCGTGATCATGGAAAGGGTGGTTGCATTTTCTTGCCAATAGCCATTTTCTGAGGTGATGGAGGGTCCTGTTTGGACCTTTTGAATCCCTGTGATGCCATGAAAGTCGATCCAGTTTTGCCAGATTTACTACTGGCCATGACAATTGTCCATTAGGATTAGGGTAAGTATGGGAAAGACAATAATTTTAATTGCAGGGTTTACAGGTTTTTCATTTGTTCCTCTGAGAGTAGTTTTTTTGCACTTCCAGCAGCAAACTTTCCAGCACCTCTCCAAATCAGAATAGTCGAAGACCAATAAGGAAAGACAACAAAACGCTTTAGATAAAGAGCAGTATCCCTCAGATACTCAAGCTTATACAAGTGGCGGCTAACACAGGGCCTTATTTTACTAAGCATTTTTCCCACAGAGACAAATTAGGAGAAACCTAAATAAGCCCCTAGTTGCCAAAAATGAGTGCTTCATGGAGCAGTTGCTCCTAGAACCAGTGAGAGGGGATGTGACTTTAGATCTAGTTATCAGTGGATTACTGGATCTGGTGTGAACGAGTAATGGTGGTGGAATTGCTTGAAAATAGTGACAATGCAAATTTGAGATTTTCACTGGTGGGGAAAATAAATAAGACTGCTACAGTAACATGACTTTAAGGATGGCTATGATAAAATGAGGAAATTAGTTAGAAGGAAGTTAAAATGAATAGTTAAGAGTTAAAAGTCTACATAAGGCTTGGGGACTATTTGAAAATGCCATCTTCGAAGCCCAGGTAAAATGCATTCCAGAAATTTAAAAAGGTTGAAAGAAGAACCTATGGTTAATGAGGCTGTTGCCCAAACATTCAGCCTCCTAGATTTGGGCAACAGCCTCATTAACTGTAGGTTCTCCTAGGTTTCTGTGGTTTACCTAACCCCTTCCACTGACCTGGTTGGTTTCTGGGGCATTGTAGCCTGCTAGTACAAATCTGGCTACCCACTGGCCTGCAGTATCATTTGGCTGTGCTTTCTTTATCTGCCCTTTCTAATGTCCTTATCACTTTTCCCCCTGCCTCTGCCCTAGAAGATTAAAGGAAGGCTTGTTTGCTCTTCATGCATCACAGCACTTTCCTGTCAGTGTTATAGAATGAGACATCAGACAAGAATCATTAGAGCCATCCAGTTCATCCTGCCTAACTCCCATAAGAAAGCCACAGACCTCAGCTGATTCCCAGCCACTAGGGATCCATTGTGCTTCTCTGCTTATATTGTGCTTTCTTGAACACCATTACCATGTTTGTCTCTATCACCTCCACTGGGAGTCTGTTGTGTGTTTCCACCACCCCTTCCATTATTAAAGCCACTAACATGACTAGCAGGGAGCATGTGTGGGGATATAGACATAGTAGAGACTAACTGGTGGTGCTATGATATTTATTATAACTCTGGTATATAAACAAAGCACAAAATTAAGAACCTACAGTAACCAGCTCTACATAGAAATATCTTTCTAAACCCAGGAGTTATTTTTTTCATCCAAGCCAGTCTGTTCCCTGCTTTGCCCAGAAGGGAAGGAGATGGAAATGTCTTGTCCAGTCAGTTTGTTGCTGCTACTACTGTGCTCTCTGATGCTGGTGTGCTGTGTTTTCACACACACGTTATATATAGCACTTTATTTCACAGGCTGTGCTGTGTTCCAGGCCAGAGGTTTTCTCCTATTTTCCAATTAGCAGTAGATATCCTTTGATCCAAGCTTGGCAGAGCTGTTCCAGTAGCTGTTTATATCTTGCAGGAAAATTAGCCAAATGCAGAGGTAATAAATACCTGGGTCTAATAAATTACAAAATCACATTACATAAAGAGAACAATCATATCTTATTCAAAATAGCCTCAGTGTTTTAATAACTAGGAAATACGTTCATATACAGATACAAATATTACACAGCTTTTGCCCCACAAATGTAAAAATTACACACCTATTGCCTCTGTTATCACACATACAATACATCATGAACAATAGACCAATTACCACATTTTCATATTCATTTTTAAAAATACGGCAAATACATTTATCAACAGGGAGAGATGACTTGCTTGAGAATACACTGTTCTTGACTTAGTCATGCAGCTAGTTAGCATGTAGGAGTAAGTGGTGGTTAGATCTCCATGGTTCATGCTAAATAAGAACATAAGAAAATGCCATACTGGGTCAGACCAAGGGTCCATCAAGCCCAGCATCCTGTTTCCAACAATGGCCAATCCAGGCCATAAGAACCTGGCAAGTACCCAAAAACTAAGTCTATTCCATGTTACCATTGCTAATGTCAGTGGCTATTCTCTAAGGGGTAGATTTTCAGACCGCGTGAATAGGCGTACTTTTGCTGGCGCATCAGGCGCAAGCAAAAGTATGCGGAATTTTAGTAGATACGCGCGGAGCCGCTAAAATCCGGGATCGGCGCACGCAAGGCTATGGATTCTGTATAGCCGGCGCGCGCCGAGCCGCGCAGCCTACCTCCGTTCCCTCCGAGGCCGCTCCAAAATCGGAGCGGCCTCGGAGGGAACTTTCTTTTGCCCTCCCCTCACCTTCCCCTCCCTTCCCCTACCTAACCCACCCGCCCAGCCCTGTCTAAACCCCATCCTTACCTTTGTCGGGGGATTTACGCCTCCCAGAGGGAGGCGTAAATCCCCGCGCGCCAGCAGGCCGCTAGCGCGCCGGGACGCGACCTGGGGACGGGTCCGGAGGGCGCGGCCACGCCCCCGGACCGCCCCGGGCCGTAACCACGCCCCCGGACCCGCCCCCGAAACGCTCCCGACACGCCCCAAAAAGGCGCTGCGCTCGGTCCCGCCCCCGACACGCCCCCGACACGCCCCCTCCAAAAACCCCGGGACTTACGCGAGTCCCGGGGCTCTGCGCGCGCCGGTAGGCCTATGTAAAATAGGCTCACCGGCGCGCAGGGCCCTGCTCGCCTAAATCCGCCCGGATTTGGGCGGATTTAGGCGAGCAGGGCTCTTAAAATCCGCCCCTAAGTGAACTTAATAGCAGGTAATGGACTTCTCCTCCAAGAACTTATCCAATCCTTTTTTAAACACAGCTATACTAACTGCACTTATCACATCCTCTAGTAACAAATTCCAGAGTTTAATTGTGCGTTGAGTAAAAAAGAACTTTCTCCGATTAGTTTTAAATGTGCCCCATGCTAACCTAGAAAGACTAGGGGGCACTCCATGAAGTTAGCATGGGGCACATTTAAAACTAATCGGAGAAAGTTCTTTTTTACTCAACGCACAATTAAACTCTGGAATTTGTTACCAGGGGATGTGGTCAGTGCAGTTAGTATAGCTGTGTTTAAAAAAGGATTGGATAAGTTCTTGGAGGAGAAGTCCATTACCTGCTAATAAGTTCACTTAGAAAATAGCCACTGACATTAGCAATGGTAACATGGAATAGACTTAGTTTTTGGGTACTTGCCAGGTTCTTATGGCCTGGATTGGCCATTGTTGGAAACAGGATGCTGGGCTTGATGGACCCTTGGTCTGACCCAGTATGGCATTATGTAACTTCATGGAGTGCCCCCTAGTCTTTCTACTATCCGAAAGAGTAAATAACCGATTCACATCTACCCATTCAAGACCTCTCATGATTTTAAACACCTCTATCATATCCCCCTTCAGTCGTCTCTTCTCCAAGCTGAAAAGTCCTAACCTCTTTAGTCTTTCCTCATAGGGAAGTTGTTCCATTCCCCTTATCATTTTGGTAGCCCTTCTCTGTACCTTCTCCATCGCAATTATATCTTTTTTGATTTGCGGCGACCAGAATTGTATTCAAGGTGCAGTCTCACCATGGAGCGATACAGAGGCATTATGACATTTTCCGTTTTATTCACCATTCCCTTTCTAATAATTCCCAACATTCTGTTTGCTTTTTTGACTGCCGCAGCACACTGAACTGACGATTTCAATGTGTTATCCACTATGACACCTAGATCTCTTTCTTGGGTTGTAGCACCTAATATGGAACCCAACATTGTGTAATTATAGCATGGGTTATTTTTCCCTATATGCATCACCTTGCACTTATCCACATTAAATTTCATCTGCCATTTGGATGCCCAATTTTCCAGTCTCACAAGGTCTTCCTGCAATTTATCACAATCTGCTTGTGATTTAACTACTCTGAACAATTTTGTGTCATCTGCAAATTTGATTATCTCACTCGTCGTATTTCTTTCCAGATCATTTATAAATATATTGAAAAGTAAGGGTCTTTGAAGCTGCTTGGGCGTATTTCTCCTCTTCTGTGGGAAATTGTAACTGCTGTGTTCATGACGTCACCTAGAAGTCTTTTCTACACACTGGCACAAAGCAAGTAGAAGAGGCTGACCATCCTTAACCTGACTAGACCTCATGCTAACGCTCATGTCTACCCAGCATTATACTAACCCTAACACCGAGAAGACATTTTTCTGATGTTGCTCTGACTCTATCCCCAGTGGAGCTTTATCCTGTGATCTAGAGCATTTTCCCTTCTTTCTTGTGCCTGATTTTGAATGTCTGTTTAATTTTAATTTAATTTAAAAAGATTTATTACTCGCATTTTCTTAAATTCTGAGTTCCACATAAATACAAAATAAAACAGAGACCATTAAATTAATTTATCCCCTCTGCTCTGCTCTTGTGTAGAATATTCATATTTAAGTCCTTCAGTCTTATCTCATTGGTCTTATGGTGCACACCCCAGACCATTTTGGTAGTATTTTTCTGGACCCACCTCTAGCCTGTTTATATCCTTTCAGAGGCACGGCCTTTAAAATTGGACACAGTATTCTAGGTGAGGTCTCGACAGTGACCTGCACAGAAGCATTATCTCCTCCTTTTCTTTGCTAGTAATAACTCTCCTTATGCACTCCTTTTCCTTCTAACCTCTCCACGGTATCACTTACAAAGATATCTAACAGAATCAGCTCCAGGGTGCATCCCTGAGGCTCTACATTAATTGCCTTTATTTCTCTTCACAGTGAATTCCATTTAATACTACTATTGGATGCCTCTCCTTCAACCAGTTTCTCACCCAGTCCACCACCTTGGTGCCAATCCTCAGGTTACTTAGTTGATTTATGAACCTCCTATACTGGACAATACCAAAAGCTTTACTGAAATTTAAGTACATCACATCCAGTGCATGCCTTTAATCTAATTTTCTAGTTATCCAATGAAAGAAATTGATCAGATTTGTTTGACATAATCTCCCTCTGGTAAAGCCATACTGTTCTGGATCCTGCAACACACAGGATGCTAGACGCTCCACTATATATTTTTTTCCCCCAGTAGAATCGCCATTAATTTTCCCACCATTGAGGCAAGTCTGAGTGGCCTATATTTTCCAACCTTTTTCTATTACCACTTTTATGAAGATGAATGACAACATCTCTTCTCCAGTTTTGTAGGACCATTTCCTTCTCCTAAGATCTGTTGAATGGATCCCTCAACTGGGACTTATCTTTAATGAGAGCAGTTTAAATGGGAACACCTGGACAGACTAGGTGGGCCAATTTGTTCATAACCAGCCATCATGACTATGTTGCTGTTTCATTGTGCTTCAGTTCTCTCTTAAATATTTCTAGCAAAATTTTAGAATTATGAAGATGAAAATTTGCAATTCATTGTAGCATTGCAGATC
The DNA here is from genome assembly GCF_901001135.1 of Rhinatrema bivittatum. Lineage (NCBI taxonomy): Eukaryota > Metazoa > Chordata > Amphibia > Gymnophiona > Rhinatrematidae > Rhinatrema > Rhinatrema bivittatum. The sequence goes on along the minus strand of NC_042620.1, from coordinate 311,783,515 downwards.
TCGTAGTGTGTGGTCATGCAAATGTCATGTCATGTTTCAAAGCATATTGTAATTTGTCTGCACATACAACACCATGCATTAGATTAGTAACTATTGTAAATCCCACCTAAAATCTTTTCAGAGGACTAAAAAACTTGGATTATCTTTCATCATCTTTTATTAGGAATTATGAATTGCCTATAATCAGTACTCTTGGCAATGTACAAATAAAACAATCACAAAAAATACAAATAAAGACTATCACAAAACAAGTGACGCCTGATCATAAAAATTCGCAGGGGTAACATGACAGCCCATAATCAGGAAAATGATTCATGCTAGCAAATGTTCAAAGTCCCCAAAAGGCTAGTAGTTAAGCCTGTTTAAACAGCCAAGTTTTCAACAAAGTTTTGAAAGCCTTCACTCCACCAGCCAGGTGTAATACCTCTGGAAAGGAGTTCCAGAGAATAGGTGCCGCAATAGAGAAGGCACAGTCTCTGGTACTGCTCAGTCTGACATGGCGCAGAGATGATACGTCCAACAGTCCTCTTTGTGGTGATCGCGATTGGCGTGTCGGACAGTACGCATGCAGCAAGGCAGTGCATCATGGTGTGACTCAGGACGAAATCAGTTTTGAATATAATAACTGCCGTCTTGTACTGGATGCGTTGAGCAATTGGAAGCCGAGGACGATCTAGTAACACAGGTGTAACATGATGCCTTCTTTAAACTGTTTTTGCCAGATTGGTTCAGTGGATTTAATCAGATTGCTAGAATGAACCTTAATATTTTGGGCAATGTAGATTTCGATAATTTTAGGGCCCTTTCTGCAGTTGAGCAGCCATAGATATAAGATTGCAAAGGATACTTTTACCTCCTCAGAAAATGGGATTTATTACATCGAGATTCATGTACATCTTGCCTTTTTTAATGGGGAAAAGAGTGCTTCCAAAAAGTTACATTAAAAAAAAAAAAAAAGAAGTAAAAATGAAGGGAAAGCTTGATCGACTGTGGTCTGTGGCTATGCGCTAGGAATGAAATTGGGCAGGAAAGATGGGCCCTCGTTTTCTCTGTTCCGTTAACTGGAGTCATAGGCTTGCAAAGGTATAAATGTAAGGATGTTTTATTTGAAACGAGTATCAAAAAAGTAAATAAGCCGCAAATAAAAGGTGAGTTATTATAATGTATTTTCTGAATGAAGAGTAAATAGTTTCTTTCTTGGTGTAAATAGGCCTCATGTCTTTATTTCCATTACAGAGTCATCCATGTACAATGGAGGAGGGATGAACGGCACAAGCAAGATGATGGATTTTTTGGAGGAGCCTGTCCCTGGGGTGGGCACCTATGAGGATTTCAATACAATAGACTGGGTGCGGGAGAAATCAAGGGACCGGGACAGACACAGAGAGGTGAGTTGGGCTGCTTGGCACGTTAATCTTTATTGACCTGAGCACACGACAAGCTATCGGGCTCAGTCTAAGCAGGCCGTTGTGATGAAAGGGGTTGCTGACTTACCGACAGTCTCTTTGTAAACCTGGTGTTCTGTTTTGTAATGATTTACTATTTAATTTTATTGTGATCTGCTTTGAAGTGGTTCATCGTCTATGAAAAATGGAATAGAAATCCTAAATTAAATTATAAATCCAAATATAGTCACACATAGGTACACGTGTGTGTGTGTATATGTCTGTATGTTTATAATATGTGTGTGTGTGTGTGTGTGTAAATACACATGCATACACATATAGAATAGTGCAAGCAGACTTGAATGTGTCACTTGAAAAAGCAGGAAAAGATGCCGTAGTGCTGTTTCTTGCCTATATCTGGGCACAAGGACACAGCATTTTGTTGTTTTTTTTAAATTTCTCTATTTTCAGTAGAAATAAGTTATATGCAGCCAAATTGGCATGCGCAAATGCTTTGGATGTTCCTTTTCGGCTTGTTTAGAGACCTTGAAGGCCATTGTTTGGGTGCTACCATGTCAGGGGTGAGAAGTTAAAGCAGCGCTGCACCTTTGCTGACCTGATAGACGGCACCTTACATTCCTCACACGTGAAACTAACTCCGAAAGCAAAGGGGCCCTCTTGCTAATTATCCCACCAACTCTGTGAGCCCAAAAGGGCATTAAACAGTAGACAGGAGATTTACCAGCCAGAGAAAAAGCCCAAACTAAAGCAACAAAAACTTGTTCTGCAAAGGGTCATTACTACACTCTGTACAGCACATTAGTCCCAGTCTTTTTGATTTGGTTGAATTGTAATGCGGCCATAAGAAGCCCCCTGAGTTCAGAAGTTACTAGGTTGTTTAAGAATTAATATTTGTCTCTGCTTTAGTACAGACCAGCAGGTTGCAAATAAAATAGAGTAGATCACAGAAAAGGGCTTAAACGTTAATTTTGAAGCTTTTACTAAGGCTTGTTGTGGGGGGGGGGGGGGGGCAGTCTTTAGGGATGTCTTCTAAAATTCTTTAGCCCTCATTTCCTGGGGAAAGCATAGAAAGATAGTGTAAGATCTGACATAGCTGATGGGTCAGTGTACTGGCAGCCTCCACCCCCCGCCCCCTCCCTCCCATCTTCCAGACCACGTTCACACGATCCACTTCAGGGCCAGCAAGAACAGCGTCTTCTCTGTCCACCTCTACATGTCCCTTGTCTCCCTGACCTCTCACAGCTGAGTTCCTCTGCGCAATGCAAATATTCATGTTTTTTTTTCCCCTTTAATTTTCTGTTGAAAGATTACAAGTAAGAGCAAAGAATCAGCGTGGGCCCTGCTTCACAGAGTGAGCGATGCGTTTTCTGGCTGGCTGCTGATGCTCTGCATTGGGCTCATGGCAGGTGAGGAATAACTGGTACCTCGGCAGTTTTAAAGAGCACGTGCAACTTCCTGCTTCCATCGAATTAACCCTGTGGTACCTAAGAAAAGCTAATCTCCTGGCAACACCATTAGGATGTATTGCAGATAGATTGATTTAATCAACGGATTTACATATAGCTTGGGTGGGACCAGCCCAGTGGCCAAGAGCACTGCCACGTGGGAGACCTTGGTTGATTTTCCAGCTGTGGCTCCTGCTTCCTGGGCTGGTGCTGCAAACAGGGCCAGCACTGTCTATTGTGAAGTTGCAAACCTTCCCTACAAACCTCCATCAGAGCCTCCCTGCCCTCTTGCCTTTGCTTCCTTAAGCACATATTGCTACCTTGCGCCACCTCTGCAGTGGGACAGCTCCAGGCCTTACTGCTCTCCGTCCCCAGCAGCAGAAACATCGCTCCCTCCTTTCCTCTCCCTGCATTCGAGGATTGAGTAGGACGTACACTCTGTTCCTGTGGCAGCGCCACCACTTCCCATGCAGGCTTCCATTTTGAAACAGAAAGCATATGAGAGGAGGCAACTGAGTGAGCACTGGCTCACAGCCCATGCAAGGGACGGACCCAAAAAAAACAAGAAGGTAGGCAATCTAGAAAAGCCGTGAGGTAAAGCAAAGGAGATAGATGCCTAAAGTCTTTTTCAAATATTTATTGCAGTGGAGACGTATTTTAAAAACTGCCCGACTCAGGCCGGGTTTTGCCACTCTTAAAGCGGCTGCCTCAGGGGCTGTAATCACATCATAAAAACATAAGAATTAATACAACAAAATTTGAACACACAGAAAATGTAAAAATTTCTTAACTATATGCATATATAAACAGACATATAAAAGCAAAGTTAAAAATGGTGGCATAACTGAGCAATCATGCAACATCAACCAGATACAGATTTAATTGAGGTTAAACTTTACCTATATATATATATATATAAGTCGACCAGATGACAAGGATAAATAACCATTATTTTTTATATCAAAATTTTTTATATGTATAATTGTCAAAAATAAAAGGTTATTACCTCAAATACTTGTTTGGACTAAAAACCATTCAAAAAAATCCAAGCTAAATGATGCAATATTATCTAAAAGACATCCGCAGTCGGAACGTATCTGTGAAGATATTTAAATGCATTAAAAACTGAACCTTAATTATATGAAAATGTCTATGATGATCTTAATCAAATTAAAGTAAAAATGACAAAAAAATGGAATGAATTAAAAATAAAAAATTATCAATACATGATACATACAACTTGAAATTTGTAAACAGAAGTGAATTATTGCTAACAGTTTAGAAAAGCATGTACTTCTTCAATTTGTAGGAAAAATAATATTCAACCAACCTTGTTGTATATGATTACACACAAAATCTTGTAGACTCCATTCACATAATGGTGCCTAATATCAAGAGTAAGCATATTAAAAACTTTAATAAACTAAATAAAAAATATTTATGTATATTTTAATGCGATGGAAGTTGGCAGTGACATGTTTTGATGATACTACACGTGCTACCTATTATCGTGTGTCTCATTAGTAACTCTTTTTCAGTGCTGTGCTGACTGGTCTACGACTAGCTATGAAGAAACAGTCTAAAATGGTATTTGATACTGTCTAGAAATGCCCCCAGAATGATTGTCCCTTTAAATTTGGTCCAGTATCAGTACAAACACATTTGCCAGATTAAGTGTATACTAACAACAGCGCATTTAACCACCAATGACTCCTCTCAAATTTAAAGCATACCATTCAGGAACACGATTTTAGACTCTCTTCACAGCTAGTCGTAGACCAGTCGGCACGGCGCTGAATAAGAGTTACTAATGAGACACACGATAATAGATAGCAAGTGTAGTATCATCAAAACATGTTGCTGCCAACTTCCATCACATCAAAATATACATAAATATTTTTTATTTAGTTTATTAAAGTTTTTAATATGCTTACTCTTGATATTAGGCACCATTATGTGAATGGAGTCTACAAGATTTTGTGTGTAATCATATACAACTTAAGGTTGGTTGAATATTATTTTTCCTACAAATTGAAGAAGTACATGCTTTTCTAAACTGTTAGCAAGAATTCACTTCGGTTTACAAATTTCAAGTTGTATGTATCATGTATTGATAATTTTTTATTTTTAATTCATTCCATTCTTTGTCATTTTTACTTTAATTTGATTAAGATCATCATAGACATTTTCATATAATTAAGGTTCAGTTTTTAATGCATTTAAATATCTTCACAGATACGTTCCGACTGCGGTTATTTTAGGTAATATTGCATCATTTAGCTTGGATTTTTTTGAATGGTTTTTAGTCCAAACAAGTATTTTAGGTAATAACCTTTTATTTTTGGCAATTATACATATAAAAAATTTTGATATAAAAAATGGTTATTTATCCCTGTCATCTGGTTGAACACATAGAAAATGTAAACATTTCTTAACTATACGCATATATAAACAGACATATAAAAGCAAAGTTAAAAATGGTGGCATAACTGAGCAATCATGCAACATCAACCAGATACAGATTCAATTGAGGTTAAAATTTACCTATATATATATATATATATATATATATATATAAGTCGACCAGATGACAAGGATAAATAACCATTATTTTTTATATCAAAATTTTTTATATGTATAATTGTCAAAAATAAAAGGTTATTACCTCAAATACTTGTTTGGACTAAAAACCATTCAAAAAAATCCAAGCTAAATGATGCAATATTACCTAAAATATCCGCAGTCGGATATTAGCATTAGTATTAAACCTGTACCGCAGAATGTAGTTTGAGGCACTTTTTAGTGGATTGTGCCATCTGCGAGATAACGCCATCACACCACATTCCTGTCTGTTTTGCAGACATGACATAAGTTTTACACGCTGTGTGTATGCTGTGCAGTGTATTTCAAAAGTATGTACAAGAAGTAATAACAGCAACTTCACAGGCAAATCATTATATTTTAAATCCTGTAAGCAGAGCCCATTGCATTTCCCCCAGACTCAAACATGTGACATGTTCAAAAATTGCTTTTTCCCTACATGCTACAATTCATTGCTCAAGCAGAGTATTTTATGGCCTGTGTAGGATTAGTAGTTTGTTGGGTCATGGGGGTTTGAGTCATTTTTTGCTTTAGTGGTACTATTGCATATTTTGATTATTTTGGGGCTTTCATGGGCTGCAAGATTTACAGGAGCAGCCTGCTCAAAAATGTATTTTTTTTAATTGCATAAGAGCTAAAAAGCCAGGTATATTTATAATTACGGTGTTCTGCTGAATATAGTTGGCTGCTTTGCATGTTGTATGATACCAGCTTATACAGTGCTTATGCTCCTCGTTTTTTGTGTTAGCTGTTTATTGTTTTGAATGGGTGGTTTTGGCTTCAAGTATGGAGTAGAGGATACAAAAATTACTTCCTACAGATTGGGATTCTGTTGGTTCATGCTAGGTAATATGATGCCGTTTGTTGTCACAATCAATATGAACCATTTGAATCTAGTGAATGGGAGGCATGTATTCTTTTAGGAAGCTTATTTGTACAGTATGTTGGATATGTTTTCATCATCATTTCTAGCCAGGGAGTTCAAAGCATGTTAGGTAGAATGGCTGAGTCATACAACCTAGTAATTATAGTGTAGGATGCACATTAAATGTAGATAAACATTTGGTACAGTGAATAGCATAGTCCTAGTAAAGTCCCTGGATAGTGCAGTAAAGTCTATGTAATAACGCAGTCTAGTATAGCATAGTGCAATAGGGTTTGTGTTATTGATTGGCACAGAATATTGCTTCAAAAAGTTAGACTTCCACCATTTCCTGAAGGAAAGGAGATCTAAAGTGGTATGGAGTTTGAGTGTCAGGACTGAACTTGCAAGGGTTTTCTGCCCGGTGGTTTATAAATAATAATCTTTTGTAAGAGTTTGGAAAATGTCCCACTTGTAGCTGAATTGAGGATTTCAGATCGCCTGCTGCCCGCCTTCCTTTTCCCCACCAACCTGCCAGAGCATGTAAGCTTTCTTTTTACCCTCTCTTGTACTACTTTTTCATGGACTGGGGAAAGTCACAGTAGTGTAGTGCATGCTCTTATCAGAAAGGAGTGTGTTTACATAAGGTGTGTGTGCTGCTATGCTAAAGATGAAAGAACGAGACAAAATGAGCAATAACTGACCGTTTTACAAATTTGCCTCATGATCCATCACTACCTTTGCCACAGCAGCTAACTTTTTATTTCAGGTTTCATTCTGTGCCAGACATTTAGGGGCACTTTAATTAAGGGAGAGAGACTTTCATAAAGGTCCATCAAAATACATTTGAATGGATCCAAAATGTGGGACTTTCTTAGCATTCAGACAGGTTAATCCACACTAGTGGGTTATGCACCTCTACCAGCAGATGGAGATGGAGCAAAACTGACGTCACAGTATATATATTTATACCCCTGCACTGACAACAGCCTGCCTGTATGCTCTGATTCCAGCAGATGGTGGACGTGCACCTCCCTACTGGGGATTGAGTTAAAATGTTTTGTAGAAGGAGAAAAGAAGGAAGTTTATAGACCCGCTCTCCTGTGGTGATAGCTTATGGTCCCTGCCTCAGTCGAGTTTGTTCCTGAGGTGATATCTGTGGATCCCTCCCTCAGAGGAGTTCCTTGGTCCGATAGCTGGTTTTTCCGGCGTGGAATTAGCTGTTTAAAAACAAAACAAAAAAAAACCAGCTGAAAGACTAGTGGGTGCAAGAAGCTGACCACGGTGGTGAAGGCCTTTGCCCTCTCCCCCACAGCCGGAGACTGACTCTGTACTTGGCTGGGACTTACTGAGCTCAGGTTAAAAAAAAAAAAAAAAAAAAGATAAGGGGGAGTTAAATTTAGGGATTTCTTCTCCCTGCTGCTCTCTGAGCTTGGTGCATCAATCCGATGTCCATTCCCACCTCCAGGGGAGCTGGGGGAGTTGGGCAGCTTGGCAGGTTGAGCAACCTTTTGAGCTAGGCCCCGTTCTCAGGCTTTGCTTGTTTGCCGCGTGGTAGGCCGCCGCGGCATTTGCGCACGTTTTTCTCTGTGCGGAAGGCTGCCCCACGTCAGTTTGTCAGATGTGCGCATAGGGGCGCTTAAGTGGACACACAGTTGTGCATTTATGGGTGCTCAAGTGAGCGCTCAGGTGGGCACCCAAGTTATGCACCTACCTGATAGGTGTCTATTTTTGAGCACCTATTGCAAGCACAGGTGGGCACATGGTTATCGGACACCTGTTGGAGCGTACTGACAACTCTATGGCGCAAATAGGAAAAAAAACTAAACTCCTTACCCTTTGTGCTGCTTGCTATATTCTGGCATTTCAGCCTGGTGTCCCTTCTAACTTGTGTTGGCACTGTTTGAAGGCTTAGGGAGAATTGTCTCCATCTGATTTTGCTAAGCCCTGTCCTTCCCAGCATGACGCGGGAATGGAAAAAGAGCTGCCAGAGGTTTCACCTGAATTTGGAGCTCCCTTAACTGGTTTGTTGGCAGAGATAGTCCAGTGGGCGCAGAACTGACACCCCCTGGTTTTGGCATGGATCTCTCTACTTTTTCTTGCGTGGAATTTTTTTTAAGGGGTGTTGTCCTTTCTTCAGGCGCAGTTGGTGGCCCCAGCCAACCTTAATAGATCAGGATTGCAGGCTGCGGTTTCCCACACGTCTGGCACTGTGGGTAAGCGTCTGAGTATGTCTAGACCTTCTGCAGATCATGCCGATAGGGACCCTGATGGCACAGATGATGAATCTGATCCTTATTCCTTGGAGGATGGGGAAATTCCTCCGGGATTGGAGCCATACAGAACTGTTGTGTTGCTTTCATAGAGATGAGTTACCGGCTCTAATTTCCCAGATGTTGAAGATGCTGGGAGTACTGGGGTTGAGTCCATGTCTGAGCCCAAGAAAGATCCCCTTTTAATTTCCTTGCATAAAGTCTCATGTTTCTTCTCTATTATGGAGGCTATTCAAGAATTGATTGATCTTGAATGGGGCACCCCAGAAGTTAATTTTAAAACGGGACAATCCTTTGAAGGGCTGTACCCCCTGGATCTGGCTGCGAGAGAGCAATTGTGCTTTCTGAAAGTGGATGCACTTGTGTATGCTTTCACCAAGCAGACAACTATCCCCATAGAAGGGGGAGCGGCATTGAAGGATGCACATGATAGGGGAATTGAGACTATCATTAAGCAGGCCTTTGAGGCAATGGCAATGAATTTCCAGATAGCTTCTTGTTGCTCTCTAGTGGCTCACTCTTCTTTACTTCTTCGCAGGAAGACAATGAATCTGATATGAATTCCAGGGCAGTATGGAACTGGCAGCCGCCTTTTTGGCAGATGTGAGTTGTGATGTGGTCCGCGCTTCAGCCAGAGGGGTGGCTTTGGTAATAGTGGCCAGGCATCAGCTATGGCTTAGGAATTGGGCGGCTGATACAATTTTGAAGTCTTATCTTATGAAATTGCCTTTTAAAGGATCACTCTTGATTGTCAGCGAGCTGGAGAAAATGGCCAAAAATTTGGGTGAGTCTTGGGCTCCTTGGTTACCAGAGGATAAGATGCAGGTGCTGCCCTCCTTTGGCTGAAGGGGTCATGCTAGGGGTTTCAAATTCCTTAGACGCTACAGAGGAGCGGTTTCTCAGAGGACTCGGCCCTTGGGTAGGCCTCTGTCCTTTCATCCCAGGCAGCCCAGACCGAGCTCTGGCTTGGGTAATAGTACCCCCCAAGCCTCTCAATGAAGGTGTGTTGACCCACCCGGGAACAGGAGATAGGGTGTGTTGCCTGACTCTTTTTTTATCAGAGGTGGGTCAAGATCACATCAGACCAGTGGGTTTTGGAGGTGATAAGAGATGGATATGCACTGGAGTTTCTCAGTGTTCCTCAGGACGTTTTCATGGTGTCTCCCTGCAACTCTCTGCAGAAGAGGCAGGCAGTGGAGTGAATGTTGCCAAGACTTCTCAGCCTGTGGGCTGTAGTTCCAGTGTCCATGTCACAAGAAAATATGGGCCGATATTCCATTTATTTTGTTGTATCCAAGAAGGGAGGGTTCCTTTACCTCATCTTAGATCTCAAGGGAGTCAACAGTCATTTGCATGTGACTGATTTCCGCGTGGAAATGAATCACACGCAAAGTGGAAACCTTAAGTGATAATGGCAGAACAGCGGGGGGAGTTTCTGATGTCTCTGGATTTGTCAGAGGCATACCTTCATATTCCCATTTATCTGGAGCATCAACGTTTGGCCACTGCGCCAAGAACCTTTAACAAGTGTATGGTGATGGTAGCAGCAGTGATGAAAGGATGGCATTCTGATCCATCCGAACTTAGAGTCTGGAAGAGAGCCTTTGGTCTCACGCAAGGTGATCTCCTTGCTACTGGAACTAGGTTTGGTGGTGAATTTGGCTAAGAGCAATCTACAGCCATCCTAGACACTGGAGTATCTCTGTGTTCGGTTTGACACAAGGCAGGTTTGACACAAGGCAGGTCTGCATTCAGGAGCTGATGGCATAGATGCAACTATTGACAGAAACAGTAACCCGACAGTGTGGGCTTATCTCCAGGTACTCGGGTTGATGGCAGCTATCCTAGAAGTGGTTCTGTGAGCAAGAGCACATATGTACCCTCTTCAGCACACTCTGCTGGCTCATTGGAGTTCACAGTCTCGGGACTATTTGATATGGTTTCACTTACCAGTGGAGATCAGCATACAGCTGCAGTGGTGGTTGCAAGTGGATCATCTAAGGAAGGTGGTTTCCCTACGATCACCGGACTAGCTAGTACTCATGACAGATGCAAGCTTCCAAGGTTTTGGGAGCTCACTATCAGGAGTTGACAGCGCAGTGGCACTGGAGTACAGAAGAGTCTCTCTGGAGCATCAATTGTCTAGAAGCCTGTACCGTTCAGTTGGCATGCTTGCGATTCGTCAACCTCTTGCAAGGACGAGCGATCTGAATAATGTCAGGACAATGCGACAACAGTGGCTTACATCAATCTCCAGGAAGGAACCAAGATCCAGCAAGTGTCGCTCAACTCATGGAATGGGCGGACGTGCATCTTCAGGAGATCTCAGCCTCACACATTGCAGGAAAAGACAATGTAAGAGCCATCTTTCTCAGCAGACAGTTTGGATCTAGGAGAATGGGAATTGTCAAGCAAGGTGTTCTAGCTCATAGTGGACTGCTGGGTCCTCCTGTTTCTAGACTTGCTGGCGACATCTCACAATGTGAAGGTTCTTTACTTCTTCAGTCACAGGAAAGATCTGAAGTCCTTGGGCATTGATGACCTTGTGCAGGAGTGGCCAGAAGGCAAGCTTCTATATGCCTTTCCCCCGTTGCCTATGTCAGGCAGAATGATTTGAAGAATCGCGAGTCACATGGGGATGTGCTTCTTGTGGTGGCAGATTGGCCCAGAAGGCCGTTATATGCAGAGCTGCGAAGGCTCCTGATGGACTCTTCTCTCTGATTACCATTACGCAGGGATCTGCTGTGGCAGGGACTTATTTTTCATGAAGATCTGACTAAGTTTTGTCTTACATATGGCCCTTGAGAGGGCTCAGTTGCTGACGCATGGATTCTCCACTGCTGTGGTTGCCACCTTGCTATGAGCGAGAAAGTTCTCCACTTCCTTGGGCTTGGCGGTGTTTGAGGCTTGATGTGAGGATTAAGGGGTTCATCCTCGTTCAGTTGAGATCCCACTCATTTTGGATATTTTGCAGAATGGATTGAGTAAGGGGTTGTCCCTTAATTTGTTGAAGGTACAGGTGATGGCTCTTGCATGTTTCTGAGGTCAGGTGGATGGTGGACCCTTGTAAGCTCATCCAGATATGACCCGTTTCTTAAAAGGGGTGAAGCATCTTGTCCTCCCTTGCGGTTACTAATGCCCTTCTGGAGTCTTATTCTGTGTTTGGATTTTTTTGGTGGGTCCCACCTTTCGACCACTGCATAGCCGCTGCTTGAGGTTACTTACCTTGAAGAAGGCGTTTCTTGTGGCAATTTGTTCTGCACTTAGAGTCTCCGAACTGCAGGCCTTGACTTACCGGGAATTGTTTCTTCGAGTGCCTCCAGGGGCGATACAGCTGCAAACTGTTCAGTCCTTTTTGCCAAAGGTGGTTACGAATTTTCACTTGAATCAATCAGTTTCCCTGCTGACTCTGGATAGGAATAGAGGTGCGGATGAATATCGCCTGTTACGGTCCTTGGATGTCAGGAGGTGTATCTTAGGATATCTCAAGAAGATGGACTGGCTGTTTATACTCCATGGTGGGAGTAAACAGGGCGAGCTGGCGTCACGGGCTACAATAGCCCATTGGATTAAGGAGTAGCCATGGTTGTGTATGTGGATGCCGAGCAGCTGTTGCCAAGTCAGGTTAGGGCTCATTCCACTAGGGCTCAGGCAGTGTCATGGGTGGAGATAAGTTTGTTGTTTCCTATCTAGATTTGCCAAGCTGCGACGTGGTCCTCCTTACACACCTTCTCCAGGCATTACCGCCAGGATGTGCAAGCCCGAGAGGATGCAGCCTTCACATGTTCTGTGTTGATCGGACCGCGAGCAGCCTCCCGCCCTGTTCGGAAGTAGCTTGGATTATCCTGTCTGAATGCTAAGAGAGGAGAAATTAATACTTACCTGATAATTTCCTTTTCTTTAATGAAGACAGGTTAATCCACCTTCCCACCCTTGGCTGCTGGATGGTGGTGCTATTGTCCTCCTGTGTGGCTGTGTTTCTGGGGATTACTGGTAAGTGTCACATCCAGCCCCTAGATTAGTGATATTGCACTCTGTTGAGTTCAGTGTTTTCCTATTAGCTGAGTGCTTGAATAGTTGTCTAATAGTTATGTTCATGTATTGTTTAGTTGTCCACAGTTGGCTTTTGCAGAGAATACTGGTGGGCTGATATCAGTGCAGGGGTTATATACCATGATGTCAGCTTTGCTCCGACTCCATCTGCTGGTAGAGGTGCATAACCCTCTGGTTGCGGATTAACCTGTCTTCATTAAAGAAAAGGAAATTATCAGGTAAGTAGTCATTTCTCCTTAACTGTTTGAATTCAGGACAGTTGAATGACTACCCTAAATTGTTAATGTACTGTTTTGGTTTTTTTGGTGTAATCCAGAGTCCTCTTATTGATATTCTTTTCTAAACTCTAGTAAAACAAGGGTTGTCATAATTTCTCTAGGTCTTTGTCTTTCACTGCTGTGGGTGCAGTGCTGCTCACTGAATTTCAGACCACTGGCCTCCTCCCTTCATCAGTCTCAAACCGATCAGCTACGGAGTGATAACAGGAAGCTCTGGGACTTAACTGCCCAGTTCTGTGTCGGTCTTGGTGGCAGTTGCGATGCACGCACCTCGTTCTTCTCCCCGGCTCCGTTACGGGAATCCTCTATGCCCGGTGGGCTTTTCAGAACCAAAAACAAAAAGTGCTTACAAATTGCCACTGCAAACCGTTATCGATACTGTTAACCTGCCCTTCGGAGAAGACAGATTTCAAAGGGTTTTAAGATGTTTACCCTGTAAAAATGCCTTTTGGGATGTGCTCCCCTCCCCCATGCAGGTAAAAGTACACCTGCTGTTTTTTACCTGTGGGGCACGGTTAGGTTGGGAGAGGGAAGATAGGCACATGCTTTCTGGTACTTGATTTGTGACTGTTGTAAAGAGGGGTCCAAATGCTGCAAGTACGTTTGTAGCCGAGCTGCGCACACCGGCAGAGTTTGAAAATGGGTACTCTGCAGGTAGACTGCCTCTGAAAATGATCTTGTGGGGAAGAGGGGGAGGGGGATAAAGCAAAAAACAAAAGACGGATTTCCTAAAGTACATGTCTGTTCAAATAAGGTTTCATATTCATATATCTTTATTGTATCTGATTTCTTGTTAATAAAGTTATAAATACAAAAAAAAAATGATCTTGTGGGAACTTCACATCCTGGAAAGCAGCCCAGGGGTCTGAAAATTGCCTCCTTTTAAAGCACCTTTTGGAAAAAATGGTAAATTAAAAAAAAAAATTGTTCAGACGTGCTGTTACAATACTTTTTAAGGCCTCGACGATTCCTAGTGGCAGATATGGAGCGCTTATGCCCCAGCCCAGGAACCCCCCTCACTCGGTGTTGTGGAGCTTTCAAAGGTAGCTTGGCTACCCCCTGTTATATTGCACATGAAGGGTAATAGAGCTGATAGGGAAAATCCATATTCAAAACGCTGCTGGTATTTAGGGCTCTGCATATGGTTGTAAGACATCAAGCGTCAGGCAAACACACAGCCATCCCTTTTTTCCTATGGAACACCCTAAAGGTAAGCGTTTACTAGGATGGAGCGGAGAATTAAAATGAGATCTCTGACAACGTGAACATTTTAAAATAATATTCATAGCACTTGTTCACAATCTTGGAAACGCGGGAGATGGGAAGAATGACTGACTGCAAAATTGTTGAACACTGCAAAAGCAAAAATACAGGAGTGCATGGATACCGGATGGTGAGCTGAACAATGAACATTTCCGAACACGGTGGTCCTTTTCAGAAGGGGGCAAAAAAACGGAGAACATCCTCAGAAGAAGACAAAAAATATTTGGAGAGCCATTGCTATTGTTGCCGTGGAGCTTGCCTGCAAGCTGGGGGTGCCTTGCCTTCTGCCATTACCCCCACCAGAGCCTCGCTGCAGACGCTGAACCCCCTCTAGTCAGGGGTGACGTGGGCAGTTGTAGGTTATTATTGAATTTGATCCCAAAACTGGGCTCTTCTCATATCACCAGGTTGTGAACGATAACAAATCCCTTCACAGCTCACAGGCTGTTCCCTACTAAAAAATCCTGCACACCGATCACATGGCAGAGAGAGAAACGTGATTTTTACCTTCCTGTCTCCAACCAGCTCCCACAGAGCACAGCGGGCAGCTTCTAGAGGATCGGAAATGCACAATTATAGCTTTGAACCTTGAGTTGTTTCTTTGAAAATTTGCACAAGTTGTTGTGTTAAAAGCACTTGTGTACTTTACTGCTATGTCGGCTGTTTGGAAATTGCCCTAAAGTAATTTTTAAAAAAAAAGAGAAGCAAAAACTATATATATAATAGTAAAATAAAATTACGTGGGTACAAAAAGGACAATAAAGACAATTCCAGGGCTCTGGTGGTGATCATCGTTGTCTCTGGTCGGTTTGTTTCTGGCCTGGCAGCAGGATAACATGTACTTTGCACCTCTGGCTGCTTTTTCTCCCAGGTTTATACCGAGTTTTCCCTGCTCATTCTTTTGTGGGAAGTCTTTGATTTTCTCTGTCAGCTTCAGAAATGTGGATCGCTTGTCTTTATATTTTGCACAGTTCAGGAGGAAATGCGTTTCTGTTTCTCTGGTGTTGACCTGCATGCAGGGTCTGGTTTCTTGGGGTTTCCAGTTCAGCTTTTGTCTGCATATTTCTGTTTCTAATTTGTGGTCCCTTATTCTGTATTTGGTGAAGGTCTGTCTGTGCTCTGCATTTGTGAGCGAGGCGCCAGCATGTAATTTCTGTGTTAGGGATCAGTATAAGTTCCTAACGTATCCAGGCATATGGGAACATCCTTCCCAAGAGCTAATGACAGATGCATTGAGTTAGTCCAATAAAAAGATTTCAACTTGTTTATTGACTCTTAATTTTTGTGTAGGGATCTGTAGCAGTCCAGCTTTTGTTGTTTTGCAATCTGCATACTACTACTACCACTAGGGGTGGACTGACAGTGATCTGAGCCCTTGAGCAAGAAGGGTCATTGGCCCCTAAGCACCCACCCAAAGCTAGGGAACAGTGCCGTGGGGCCTAGGGTACTGTCCTATTGCACGAATGGTCAGTCCGCCTCCGACTACTACCATGAAACATAATAGAGTGCTACAAGGTATATACAGCGCTGTGCTGACACAAAAGAGGTGGCCCCTTTCTCTGCACAGCTTACAGTCTAGTTTGACAGACACACTGAGGGGCAAACATTGGCTCCTGAAGTGTATTCAAGATGTTAGGCCAGCACTCTCTCCTCTTCTTCTTGCCTTTTGCCAATGAACAGATGTTTGGGGTTGTAGTGGAGTCTGTAATGGAATATGTAGTAAACTCTGCAATAGGAACTTTTCTTAGAGGGGAAAATAGAGCAAAACAGCTGCAGTTAGAGAAAGCAATGACCTACCGCCATTACTGTAGATGATTATCACCATCGCCTCTCATCCCCGACGCGCTCAGTAGGCAGTCCTGTGGCCATGATGCACATGAAATGCGATAGCTGTGAATTTGTTTGGCAAGGATGAAGAGAAGCAGGTTAGGATTTGAAAGGAGTGTCAAAAAGGTGGGGTTTTGTTTTAGGAGGGATTTGAATGTGGCTAGGGAGGGAGCCAGATACACCAGTTCAGGAAGATCATGCCAGGCATCGGGTGAAGCAAGGCACAAAGCCAAGATTTGGCAATGGAGGAGAAAGGAACATACAGTAGCAACTTAACTGGGCAACAAAAGTACAGGAATAGAAGAGTTATTGGTGTTCTAGGGCCTGTTTCCAAATTTGCAGTGCTTCCTTTTCATAGGTAGGATTGCTAACTCTTTGAATCCTGGGAATTAGGGCTGTTTTGGTATGACTGGTTGAGGGTTTTTTTTATGTCGTGTCAGAGAGTGTTTTGTCACCGAGTGACACCTTCCCTATACCCTTCTTCCCTGCCCCAACAAAAAGACCCTTCTCCATTCACAGGCTGCAGGACTATCATGTAGTGGGAATTTCCTTCTCCCTTAGATCTATTTATGACCTAATTTATTAACAAAATAAAATGTATAGAGTGGACATTCCCCAATAAATACTGCTCTGAGAGTAGCACTCAACCAAACTCTGGAGAGAGTATGATGCATCAGGGCACTTTTCTCATATAATATAATTCTTCTATAACGGTATTGTACATTTCTGTATTTCAACAGAAAAGTTCCTGCTTAACTGCATTTGTGTTTGTAATCATCTACCCCAGCAAGTCCTAAATGAATCCTCACAGTGAACTTCATTGCACAAAAATTCCTACAATTTAAAATTCAAAAACTCAATTTTATATTCTCCCAATGTTTCTTATATATCACTTCCCCTAAATCATCTTGTTAGAAATAACAACAGTTTTAAAAATCTGCCTACTATTAGCCTTACCATATACTTATATAAACATGGAAACAATCATACCAACGCCTCCTAGCAATGAACTTCTTGGCATTATTCAGTTTTTAATCAACAGTCTCCAATTCAAACCGATGAAGACTGGCGCTAAAGCATGCATTTAAACATTTTTTAAAGTACTTACCCAGAATTGCAAAAATCCATTTTTAAAGATGCTGTTCTTGAATAGATCCCATGTTTCAAACAATCTGCTTTAGGAGAACTGTTTGTTTTTTTTTTAATATCCGGAACACAATTTTTGGATGAGTTCTTGGTGCAAGGCTTTTCGCACAAAAGGACAGATGACAGCCATTTTACATATCGTGTAAGTTTATACTTGAATTTGATTGGTTCCTTGTTCAGACTTATATGATCCATGAAATGGCTGTTTGTTCTGTATCGAATCCATTTCACTACAGTTACATCTATACCCAAAGGTCTTGGCATAAACGCTCTCAGGAGCTCTGAAGCTAGAAGTATATAATGCAGGACAGCACCCAAACTCTTAAGAGCGCCAAGCCTCGTTTCAGATATCAGCCAGTGCTGTGCTCGCAGTATGGAGTTGAGGGTGCTGTTTATGTGCATCTGACCATGTCTCACTGCTCCATTTATTCACAGGCTCCCCAACGAACCGCACACTTAAATTAAGGCTACCGTGATTCTTACAACAACAAAAATACAAATCCAGTGCTGCATTGGTGAAAGAAAGGTGAAACAGAAATGGATGTATTTTCTGAATTGTCACTAATGCAGAAGTGGACTAGACAGGATTGTTTTTTATGTTTCTGTAACTCTTGCTCAATACCAACACACTCAGGCTGACAAACAAGTTTAGGGCATGATCGGGAATCCCCTTTATATACTGAATGAGGTTCCTTCAGAGAAGTGCCCCACCATTCTCAATGTTATGTACCTGAAGGTTTGACATACGAGTCCAGCATATGTTGGGGGAAATTCCCTTCAAACGCTGTGCGGCAAATTTACAGAAGTATTAAGGCCTAGGAAGATGATTACTGCAGGAGCAGATCTATCACTGTGGAAGATGATAGCCGACCATAGTGATGCATACAAGATAAGTCTTCTAGTGAGAGAATTGTGTTTGGGATTTTTGAATGCCGGTTTATGAAAGAGCAAAATTGATGCTTTAACCTGCATATGGGGGTAGATCTTTCCATGAGAGAGCTCACAGTTGTCCAGCAGGATGGACACAGGCAAGGAAGAGTGTGTGCTGACCACTGGCAGATTTTTCTAGGAAGGGATATCTTGCATTGTTGCCTGCTGGTTTGGGATTTGTGGATGTTTGTGTCAGTGAGGATAGTTTTTGCAATAATCAGAGTAGTCTTAATTGGGGTTGATCCAGTCCTGGATTTACCCCATTGCATGCAGGGACTTGGAGTTCTGATTTCATTATTGCGGTCCCTAAGAAAAGCACTACGGTCTGAAATGGGCCCTAAGAAAAGCACAACTACATGTTCCTGCATTCAACAGGTTAAAGCCAGGACGGGATTAACCCTTCCAGGCAAATAGAGGCAGCTGGCAATGCTGGTCTTAATCTGAGTGCAGCAAGAAGTGGTAATTGATTCAATATGAGTTACCCTGATGAAGACTGGCGCTAAAGCAATAACTGCTGTTGGGCTACACAAGGGACCTCAGGAATGTATAAAATTTGTGAGTTTTTAAATTTTGGACATTTTTGTATAATACAGTTTACTGTGAGAACATATAGGATGTGCAGAGGGTAAATGATTACAAATGCAGTTGAAGACAAACTTTTCTGTGCAAACTCAAAGGAATGATATCCTTACAGAAAAGTTACGAGCAGGGGTACTGCTGTATTATATTCTCTCCAGGTTTTTGTATAGTGCTGCTTTCAGAGCAGTGTTTAATGAAGGATGTCCACTCTGTAAATTTGATTTGGGGAGCAGGGAGATGGGATGAAAATTAGATCCTCAATGTATAATGTTAAAAAAAAAAATGTTGATTTTTATATTTTGTTCCCCCCTCCCTTGTTTAAATTCTGAACAATGAGAATTGACTACTCTCCAAAGCAGAGAATTTCGGGAATATTACAGCAAAGACAAGGAAAAAAAAAGCTCTAGAAAGCAGATGCGCACAGTCTTTGTGTTGATCTTTATGCATTTCCACCTTGACTCATGATCCTGACAGTCGCTTGGATAATTAAAAATCGGCCAGCAGCAATGTGCCTTGAAACACTGGACTGGCCAAGGAGACCTTGGTTGCTGGAACTATTGGAGATATCCATGGCCAAACTAATTTAATCTTCGCCTCATTCCAGCCATTCTTTCTCAAGGTCCCATCCTCCATCCAGATCTGGTACCTTAGAACTTGACAGCTTGGGAAGCAAATGTTAAAAATAAATGTTGTTTAGAGTCCTTCTAGGTTCACTTGCTTCCAGAAAAAAGAAATCTACAAATAAAGCAAACTATATATATAATTTGGAAAAGATTTGCTGGGTGATGCAAACACTGCACCATGCAAGTTATTAGTGAAACCCAGATTTGAATTTGTAATTCAAGGACTAGGTTTAGGTTAAAGTGCAAGCACTTTCAATATGCATTTCCACTATTGTGCTAACAGGGGAAAACTTAACCGTAAAGATCTAACATCACCGACAGATAATATTTTTGAAGGCTGCTAAATAAACCGAGACAAAGAAGGTTCCTTTACGGTTTCCCTCTTGGAATTTGAATCTCCTGTTCAGTTCATAAATGCAACCTGTCTTTGAATCATTAGTTTCTTCTAGCCTTCATTTTTTGATTGTTAAAGTTGTATTTGTGTGATCTTTGGAGTTTTATCTTCAATTTCATCTTTCACATCGTTTTTTTCAAGACAAGGTTGTCCTAAGAATATTCTAAATATTTATTTTGCTTTTCCTGTTAATCAAGAGGTTGTGTTACTAAACTTGCTGAAATCCTCAAAGTCCAAAAGAAGAAAACAGAGATTAAAAGAGTATTAAAGTTTTGGGTGCAAAGAACTGACGAGTTTGCAAAGTCTGAGCAACTGATAGCATTTTGAGGCAAAAAAAAAAAGGCCTTTGAACTTCCAGAGCTTCAGTGTTGCATGAGCTTATATAAAAGATCAGATAAACCAGTTCCTTCTTTTGTTAAATTCCCATCCTACATGATCAATAGCCACTTCCTATGTTTAAAAAAAAAAAAAATCAGTGGAAGATTTGTCCAAAGTTGCTGCTTGGATTGCCATACATAGCTTTTCTTAATACTGGAGAATAGATAAATGGTCATTGGCTGATGCTATGTTTGGAAGAAAAGGCTCCTTCTTTTATACGTCCTACAGTACAGATTAGGGGTGCAAGTGAAAACAAATAGGAATTTTGTCCTGTCATCCGTTCCATTTCTGTTCTCACTCCGAGCAGTCTGGACTGTCCCGTGTCTGTTTTGGTTCTGTAAAGTCAGCAGCACGATTTGGTTTTCATCCTGAGTGACTTAACATTTTTCTGTTTTGAGTTTTATAGCAGTCTGTGCTGCTGAGAAAGTAATCTGAACTGGATGGGGAGACTGGAACCTGAAACCTGATTTCACTGATGAGCAGCTTGAGACTGGCAAAGGGAGGAGCCACTGGCCCCTAGCATCCTAGCTCTAGTCCAGAGCAGTGTGAGAGTTATTAGAACGGGAACGGACGATAAGACAAAATTCCTATTCCTTTGGTTGAGACTCTTTGTTTACCTTTACACCAGGTTCATTAGCGGCCTTAATAGACATTTCTGCACACTGGATGACAGATCTGAAAGAGGGTTTGTGTCTGGATGGCTTCTGGTATAACCAAGAACAGTGCTGTTGGAAATCTAATGAAACAACCTTTGAAGAGCCGAACAAATGCCCAGAGTGGAGGAGTTGGTCACAGCTGATAATTGGCAGTCAGGCCAAGGTAATGTACAATTGAAAACCTGCTACACTCTGCACTGTCCCAAAAGTGGAAAACAATGACACACTCACGTCCACCGTTCACACTGTAAGTTATGTCAACACTGATATTACCAATATTTTTTCAAGAATGTGTGCACTGTAATTATGACTGGCAATTGTTAAGGACCTTCATATCACGGGCTGATGCATCGCTTTAGCTCGTGAAGAAACCAGGACATTGCCGGTCCCACATAACATGAAGCATTTTTTTTTTTTTTTTTGTTTATATATGCATTTAAAACTTTTATGTTTCAACAATTTTTATTTGCAATACTAAATAACATCATCCTGCAAGACTTACTCTCTGAGTCTTCTGCAGGGAATAACAATACATGACCTTAATTTAAATGATCCTTTATTTATCTTTTTTGATGCTGACTTTTGGGTCTTGATGTCGCTAGCTCTTGCTGACCACTTGTTAATCACACTAGAATGGCCGAAATGCCCTACACGGTCCATGTTTCGGAAGTAACATTTCCTTCTTCAGAGGATCCTTCCTAACGCTGCTTGTATGCTGTACAAATCAGCGAAAATGCCCAAACTGCAGCGATCTTCCTGGTTTAGTGGCGTCTCCCGGATCAAAATGGCTACGGTCACATTCACGTTGGCATGTTTTACCTGACTGCGAACCAATCACACGAGGGCACATGAGAGCGCAAACCAAACAAACTTTATAAGAAAGTATATTAATTACAAACACAAATTGTAGTCATTTCAATGTGTACCGTTCAACATTTTATTTTTGCTGTGATTATTGCCTAAAGAAAAAAATGACTTGCACGTTCTTTCTCAGTGTGTAATTTTGTAACACAAAACAATGTACATAGTTTTGTATAATCAGAACTGCATGCGATGTTGGCAGCTCCTGGGACCACATTGGCCATCTGTGGTTGCACGCTCATGCGTGTACTCCTACCCGCAGAGAGACTAGTAGACAGGGCTTTGAATATTGCCTTCATAATGTGCACCAAAGAAAATCGACAGTAGCGGGTTTGGAGCAGGTAACCGGTTATGCTGGATAAAACTAGAAAAAAAAATCCCCAGTAACATGGGTGAGTTTCATGGTACTTCGTTTACAGACCATGAGGTCCATATTCAGCCGTGGTGTGGCTGTGCTAGTTAGCTGGTTAATATTCAGTGGCACGATTGCGCCGCTGACTATACCTGGCTTTAAGTATAACCGGCTAACTTTAGGACGACCCAACTAGTTAACCGCAAACGGTAACCAGCTAACTCCAAGTATCAGAATCAGCCTGTTAGATTATGCAGCTAAGTCTGCTCTTCCCCAGACTGCCTCCTGCCCGTCCCCGGAATTGCTCCATCTTATCCGTCTAAATTCTAGCCGGGTAACTACTTACTTGACTAGAATTTAGCCAGAGAAGGGGCTGAATATAGCCAGGTAAGCCATTTTGACGGATAACTATCCATCTAAATGTCTTTTGAATGTGGCCCTCCATAAAACTAAAACCCTTAAACTATTCTTTAAAAGCCAGCATCTTTGAAAATCCATTCTACAGCCCAGGCCAAATCTCGCAGAAGAGAAGAAGAGAGCCCCGATAGTGGGACAGAAAATGAAACAGCCCTCCCTGATGGAAGCCATGGAAAAAGATACCCTGATTGTGGCACGGGGTGGCCTTGATTGCTCTCAATCCTTTTCATAAGAAATTGCCTTTTTTAATACCTTAAACATATATTACTGTCACCTTATCTTGCGTGCCTACCCATCTGCCTTTTCTCCATAGTGTGTGTTTGGTCTGGAGCTGGCAGCTGAAAGCAGGTCTTTATTTCTCACCGTTGTGTTTTGTTTTTTTTTCAGGGCGCTCTACCATATATGCTGAATTACTTCATGTACGTGCTCTGGGCCCTGATGTTTGCTTTCCTGGCTGTGTCCTTAGTAAGGGTGTTTGCGCCTTATGCTTGCGGCTCTGGGATTCCGGAGGTGAGTCCTTCCTGCTTCTCCGTACCTCGATAGTAGATTCATAAACAGAGATTTCTGTTATTAGGAAAGGCAAGGGGCTAAGGGCATTTCCAACTTTTAAATAAGTATCTTCCCTCCCCTGCTCCGCCCCTGCTATTAGCAAAAAGTGACAACTGCAAGGGGATAAGTAAGGCTTCTGCTGCTTATCCAGAGAGACTCTTCTGTTAGCTAATCTGTAAAGCTGCATCCTGGAAGGTTGTTGATTCTTATCCTGGGTCTGGGACATATTTCCTCAAGCAGTTCTCAATTGTGTTTGACTGCCTTTCAGACCATGGTAAGGTATACACCTTAGTCACTAGCCAAAATAAAAGCATTACTTGAGGAGGAGGACTTTAGTGGCACCCCAAAACTTGCACCTCTAAAAATGCATTGATCTAATAAAAGTACCATTTTTGTGCAAATATTAATGCTGCCCGTGACAGAAAGGAAGTATGAGTAGAACTTGTTGAGCATCTAGGAAGAGAACATAAGAACGTAAGAAATTGCCATACTGGGTCAGACCGAGGGTCCAACAAGCCCAGCATCCTGTTTCCAACAGTGACCAATCCAAGTCACAAGTACACAAACATTAAATAGATCCCATGCCACTGATGCCAGTAATAGCAGAGGCCATTCCCTAAGTCAACTTGATTAATAGCAGTTAATGAACTTCTCCTCGAAGAACTTATCCAAACCTTTTATAAACCCAGCTACACTAACTGCACTAACCACATCCCCTGGCAACAAATTCCAGAGCTTAATTGTGCATTGAGTGAAAAAGAATTTTCTCCGATTAGTCTTAAATGTGCTACTTGCTAACTTCATGGAGTGCCCCCTCGTCCTTGTATTATCCAAAAGAGTAAATAACCGATTCACATCTACCCATCTACCCATTCTAGACCACTCATGATTTTAAACACCTCTATCATATCCCCCCTCAGCTGTCTCTTCTCCAAGCTGAACAGCCCTAACCTCTTCAGCCTTTCCTCATAGGGGACTTGTTTCATCTCCTTTATCATTTGTTGCCTTCTCTGTACCTTCTCCATCACAACTATATCTTTTTTGAGATGCGGCAACCAGAATTGTACACAGAATTCAAGGTGCGGTCTCACCATGGAGCGATACAAAGGCATTATGATAGCCACCATTTTATTCACCATTCCCTTCCTAATAAGTCCTGATATTCTGTTTGCTTTTTTGACTGCTGCAGCACACTGAGCCAATGATTTCAATGTAATATCAACTATGATGCCCAGATCTTTTTCCTGGGTGGTAACTCCTAAGACAGACCTAACATCGTGTAACTTTGTTTAGTAGAGCTCTTTTGGCCACACAAAGTCGAAACTTGGACAGGAAGCTAAAGAGAGACTCCAGTAATTTATGCTGGAATAATAGCCCGGAACATTTTGTGGTGTGCCTGTCCTCCTTTGCAGTAAAAGAGGGAGGTTTCCTTCAGCAGTCAGTTTCCATGCTGGAGCACTAGAACCTGACATTCAAAAGAGAGCAAAACGCAAGCTATCGACGATGCAGTGACGCCATTATGTGTACTTCAAATAGGTGTATGCAGGAGATCTCAGGACAGTGTTGAGTTTGTAAGGCAACAAGGCATTACCTGCATAACAATAAGGTGTGAACTAAACAGAAATACCAAGGCAAAATCCCTTGGGAATTAAGTTTTGCTTTCTTAAATTGTAAAGCGAAAAACTCATAAAGGGTTGTAGAAGTCCTGATGGTACTGAAGAGAGATTTCATTTCTGTTATGATAACTTTGAACCAACAAGAACAATCCACATTTGAAGAAGGGATCTGCAGAGGTGGAGAGTCTTGTTTTTTTTTTCTGCCCCAGCATTTTCCACCCTTGGGCTTTCACCTCAATCAGAATTGATCTCTTTTGAGCTACAGTACTATGAAGCTTCATTTGCAACAAGCCAGGGATATTGCCTTACTTTATTATCCCTTTTCCTAACTGACCAGCCGTCACCACAGGCGCAGTCCTCAGCCAGAGGCCACCAGGCTTAGACCCTAAATCTGGCTACTAGGTGCCACCACTGAACAATGGCTGAGACTTCGTCACTCCCGGGGGCTTGGGAGTGCTGCCTCTGCAACATCTGTAACCTTGACCAGCCTGGGAATCAAACCCAGGTCCTTCTCATGGCAGTGCACTGCATTTGGCACTGAGCCACCAGGCTAGCCCTGATTCGTGTGTTCTGAAAGCTTGTGAGCAGTGTCATCCTTGGCTTGGTATTATGTTGGTCCAATAAAGACCTCACAGCCTGCCCAAGAGTTCACTTTTCTTAATTCTAAACTGGGGGGATGATGATAGTGATGCTAGAGAAACACAAAGAAGATGTTAGTAGAATAGGAACAGTTATTCCACTGAGTCTGCCCATTTGTGCCAGCCTACTGTGCTGTCACAAGTCGCACTTAATTTGTGGTTTTCTCCCTCCATCTGCGCAGAATCTGTTTGAGGCCAATATTCCAAAAAAAGCTGACCACCTAAATTAGGGGCCTATTTTCAACCAAACTCAGGGTCCTAAGCTTTCAGCTGAAAATTCAGCTAAATGTAGGCCTGCTATTAATTTGTTGAGAGTTAGGAGCCTAAGTTAGGGCCTAGTGCTGAAAATCAATGCCAAGCACCTAACATTCAGGTCAATACTGTAAGGCCGCGTTAGAAAGAGTGCGGCAGTGCCGGGCGCACCCTCGTTCCCCGCACGCACAGTTCTCTTTATATACCGCTCGATACTCTATGTAAATTGCTTGCAAATGCAAGCCGCGTCTGCGAAGCGTTAGGGAAGCATTAGGCCCGTGCAACCAATTTTACTGTATAGGCGCTTAATACAGCGCCTATACAGTAACCTGGGTGCGCTGGTACCTGTCATTTCAAATGTCATTTCAACTGACATTTGAAATGACAGGTACCAGGAAGTGGATGGTTCCCCCCCTCCCGAAGCAAGGCGCAGGGCGAAAATTAAAACAAAAGGGAATAAAGTGTAAAAAAAAAAAAAAAAAAAAAGTAAACTTACTGGCGGGAACCGGCGGGCGCACGTTCGATCCAGGCGGCGGCGGGAGCCGGTGGGCGGGTGGGCGCCCGTTCATCCAGGCGGCAGCGGGAGCCGGTGGGCGGGTGGGCGCGCGTTCGATCCAGGCGGCGGCGGGAGCCGGTGGGCGGGTGGGTGCCCGTTCATCCAGGCGGCGGCGGGAGCCGGTGGGCGGGTGGGCGCGCGTTCGATCCAGGTGGTGGCGGGAGCCGGTGGGCGGGTGGGTGCCCGTTCATCCAGGCGGTGGTGGCGGCGGGAGCCGGCAGGCGGGCGGGTGGGCGCCCGTTCATCCAGGCAGCGGCGGGAGCCGGCAGGCGCGCGGGCGCGCGTTCGATCCAGGCCGCGGCGGGAGCGGGCAGGCGCGCGTTTGATCCAGGCCGCGGCGGGAGCCGGCAGGCGGGTGGGCGCCCGTTCATCCAGGCCGCGGCGGGAGCCGGCGGGCGGGTGGGCGTGCATTCATCCAGGCCGTGGTGGGAGCCGGCAGCGAAAGCGGCCTCCGGCAGCCCCCGCTGGCAGTGAATGAATGCACGTCTGTGTACGCCCGTGCGATTTCGGCGCTCAAGACGTGACATCACGACTCTTGACGTCACGGCATATAACAACTTTACGCTGCAAATGTCCATGGTGCAGTCCGGTACGTAGCTGTTCGAACACCACACTAACACCAGGTAGAGGGTAGGCGGTAAACTAACAGGTTAAGGACGCGGCAAAATAGCGGGTTACAAAGGAGATAATGCGGCTAAGCGTGCGTCACAGTATTGGAGGGGAATAGCTAATTCGTTCATTTACATATCATATACATGCTGGGTGCGGAAAGGGTTATGCGTCGGTTTCAAAAAGCGCTAAGGACGCGTGAAACTGGAGACTGTATCGCAGGATCGCCTTACGCGTCCGAATTGTGCGCCCACAGCAGGTTACAGACGGGGAATCTCCAACCGCACGTTACAGTATCGAGCTGATTATTATTTTTCTTCCCCTTCTCTGCCCCTGTAGATACCAACCTCTTAGGAGCCTATATTTAGGGACTCTGTCCTAGTTAATTTTCAGAAGGGCCAATTACAAAACCCCAACTCTTAAAGCTCCTAACCACTTAAATAAACCCTTTGAAGATTGTCCTGTCTGTGTCTGCCTTGTACATGCTGGAATTCTGTCACTGTTTAGGCTCCTGTCACCTCTGTACCAGGTGAGCCTTCACCCTCCAGGAAAGTATTTTTCTTGCATTCCTTTAGAGCTTCCCCCTCTTCAGCTTCATATGATGACCCCTTGTCCTTGAGCTTTTCATTCTGGTGTAAATGTTACCTTCTGTACTTTACTGAGCCCTGTTAGATATTTGAATGCTTGTATTGTATCGCCTTTTTCTTTCTTCTAGAGCAGGGGTGGCCACTTTCGGACCTCAGGAGCCACAAACAGGCCTAGTTTTCAAGCTATCCACAATGAATATGCATGAGAGAGGTTTCCATGCACTGCCTCCAACATATACAAATATCTCATGCATATTCATTATGAATAGTGATTATCCCATTGTACAGGTCCTTGGTGAGGCCTCACCTGGAGTACTGTGTTCAGTTCTGGAGACCGTATCTACAAAGAGACAAGAACAAGTTGGAAGCGGTACAGAGAAGGGCGACCAGGAAGGTGGAGGGTCTTCATCGGATGTCATACGAAGAGAGATTGAAGAATCTAAATATG
This sequence comes from Rhinatrema bivittatum, assembly GCF_901001135.1. Lineage (NCBI taxonomy): Eukaryota > Metazoa > Chordata > Amphibia > Gymnophiona > Rhinatrematidae > Rhinatrema > Rhinatrema bivittatum. The sequence continues at coordinate 311,755,916 of NC_042620.1, read as the reverse complement.
TACACCCTGGAAGAAAGGAGGAACAGGGGTGATATGATTCAGACCTTCAGATACTTGAAAAACTTTAATGATCCAAAGACAATGACAAACTTTTTCCGTCAGAAAAAAATCAGCAGAACCAGAGGTCACGAGTTGAGGCTCCAGGGAGGAAGAATAAGAACCAATGTCAGGAAGTATTTCTTCACGGAGAGCGTGGTGGATGCCTGGAATGCCCTTCCGGAGGAAGTGGTGAAGTCCAAAACTGTGAAGGACTTCAAAGGGGCGTGGGATAAACATTGTGGATCCATCAGGTCTAGAGGAAGTGTATAAAGAGGAGGCAGCAAAACACTGCACAGAGCAGCAGTAGCCACAGAGGCATTCACGGAGCGGGATGCCAGTGGCCAGTGGTTGGTGTTCCACCTTCACGGAGCGGAAGGATGGAGGCCTGCCATCTCCATATTTAAAAAAAAAAACAAAAAACAAAACAGGGGTGGGCAGGAGTATGTAAAATTAACGAAGAGTTCATAAGCTATAGGTACTACCAATTATTAGGCTTATTCAATATTTGTTGATAGATAATGTGGCTTTCAATGCATTCTTCACTTTCAATACATATCCAACATAGCTCTCTGCTTCAACAGCAGGGGAAAAGTAAAATAAAAGTTCACGCTTATCCAGCATAGCTCTCTGTTTCAACAGCAGGGGAGAAGAAAAACTGATACTTCACGCATATCCAGCATAGCTCTCTGCTTCAACGGCAGGGGAGAAGAAAAACAACCAATAAGGGCTGAATAACATAGTCTGGGTAAATAAATAAGTATGTGTTTAGCTTGCTTATTGCGGCGGTTACTACCCCTAACTAATCAAGCTTGATATTTCACTTGGATGCAGCTCCATCACTGCTCTCTACATTAATGGTGAGTGTGAAAGGGAAATAGAACCAAAGGTTACTAGGAGCCAAGAGAAACAGATAAGTATGAGAAAAAAAAGAAGTGTGAGGCTTGCTGGGCAGACTGCATGGACCAATTGGTCTTCTTTTGCCATCATTTCTATGTTTCTATGAATATCCTGAGAACCAGGCCTGTTTGTGGCTATTCAGGACCAAAGTTGGCCATTCCTGTTCTAGAAAGTACATCTTTAGCTCCTTCAGTCTCTCTCTATATAGCTTATAGTATAGACCATGCACTATTTTGGTCACCCTTTCTTGAATTGTCTCTAGCTTATTGATTTTGTAGATGTCATCTTCAGAGCTGAGCAAAGTACTCAAGGTAGGGTCTCACCAGAAATCTATACAGAAATAAGATTATTTTACCCTTTCTAACAAACAGGCCGATACAGTACAGTGTGCTCCGGTGGAGCGCACTGTTAGCCCACATTTGGTCGCGCGTTTTCGACGTGCTATTTTTACTCCCCCGAAACTAATAGTACCAGCAACATGCAAATGCATGTTGATGGCCCTATAGGTTATTCTCACGCGATACAGAAAGTAAAATGTGCAGCCAAGCCGCACATTTTAATTTCTGCCGGCACCGGGAAAGTGTACAGAAAAGCAGAAAAAACTGCTTTTCTGTACACTCTCCAACTTAATATCATAGCGATATTAAGTTGGAGGCCCCAAAAATTTAAAAAAAAATTAAAAATTTTTTTAAAATATTTTAAAATATGCCCGCGGCTCGCAGGTCAGAAAATGGACGCTCAATTATGCCGGCGTCCATTTTCCGAATTCGTGGCTGTCAGCGGGCTTGAGAACCGACGCCAGAAAATTTGAGCGTTGGCTGTTAAACCCGCGGACAGCCGCCGCTTCTGTCAAAAAGGAGGTGCTAGGGACGCGCTAGTGTCTCTAGCGCCTCTTTTTACCGCGGGCCCTCATTTAAATACTGGATCGCGCGCCCAGGAGAGTGGGCTGGCATGCATTGGGAAAGCGGGTGTTCGCCTCGGCGCGCCGGCTCTCCCGCGGGATTTACTGTATCGGCCCGAGTGATTTATCTCTCTTTGTGCCCAAGTATACAGTTAGCTTTCTGTACTAGTTAGTTACACTGACTGTCTGTCCTGAAGTCATCAGTGGTGATGACCCCTAAGCAATGTTCCTGTTAATTTTTGAAAGGCTATCTACAAAAAAATTTCTTTTTTGCAACTTTTTATAAGCTGAGTTCAGATTTGTGTGCTACAAGCCAGAATAATGCATATATCATCAGGATTTCTTGTGCTGGGCTCGATATTCAAAGTGCGTTCAACGCTTGATAGCCTGTTAAGTAGGACTTATCAGGCTATCTAGCGGGCCACTGGATATCCGGTTACATTCAGCGACCACTAGATAGCCAGATAAGTCACTTATCCAGCTATCTTTTAGCCCATCAATTTGTGGGTGGGCAATAGGCAGATCAGGGCTGGTCTAACTTAGCCAGGTATAACTTATCCGGCTAAATAGCGAGATATACGTAGATGTTCAGTGGCGTAGCCGCATATGGTTGAGCATGATTGCACATGCATTATAATTCGTTTTTCTACCCGACAGTGATTATATATCAATTATAGAACAAATAAGATAAGTAAATATACAGATCTCTTTGGTTTTTTAAAAATGTTTTTGGAAAATTATTAGAAGTAAAATAAACAACTGAAGCAGCAAATGATTTGAGCGATAGCGCTGCCCTCTGACACTGCTTGAGGCCCATTGCGAGGCGAGAGGCAGTAGATTAAACCTTGGCGCGTTTCTTCTGATACCGTGTTTAGTTGGTCAGTATAAATATTTAGTTTAAATAATTAATAATAGAGTTTTTTCATGTTGGGATAGTCTTTCCCACTTACCCAGATTTTCTACCGAAGTTTGTCTCTGTTTTCCACATTGATGAAGTGATCGCTCGATCCTTTTCTCTCCTTTCTTTTCTTTGGGTATCTCAGGCATTGTCCTTTCTTGCTTCACTGCCTATCTCACTAATTGCTCTTAGCAAGTCACAGTGGGTACTGATATCTCCTCCTGGATTGCCCTCTCCTCTGGTGTACCTCAAAGCTCAGCACTCTCGGCAGCTCTTTTTAATATCTGCTTGATCCCTCTGTGCTGACTGATTGCTAGCCTTAGTGTGCACTGCAGATTGCATGCAGATGATATGTAATTCTTCTTTCCATTAAAGTCTTTGTGGGCGCTAACTGAACAGTATATTTTATTATGCCTTTCCTCTATTCATAACTGGCTGAAACACAACAAGCTTGCTCTAAATGTCAATAAAACAGAAACTATTCTCTCACGTTTCCCTGTTACAAACATCCCTGATAATAGTTTTCAGAGGTCAAGGTATCACCATTTCTGGAACTGTTTGTAACCTTGGAGTCTGTTTGTTTGTTAAAAAAATGTTTAATCGCTTTGTGCAAGAGCTCTAAGCGACTCACACGATAACATACATAATAATTACAAATAACAGATAAAAGAAAGAACGCGATAAAACAAACAAGTAAACATTCTAAATAATCTAAAATAAGACATTTGGCTTGCCAAATCAAGAAGGCCTGTGAAAACTGTTAACTTACTCTCTGCCACTATGATACATAATCAGAACCTGATTATGCCAGACTTGCTAATAAACACAAACAGGCACCTTTTAATTAAATGCTTGCTTCAGTAGGAATGCCTTTGCGGCTGTTTTAAATTTCTTAGGGCATTCGTCAAGTCTTAAAGATGCCGGTAAAGAGTTCCCTAAATTAGGAGCAGCCACGGTCTCTCGTAGTCCTAGATCCATCTCTGTCAATGCATGCCCACATAAAAACATTCACTCGGTCGTCATTATTCAAACTTCAGTTTATTCATTATAAATAATACAGAACTCCCTTGCTTGTCTTTTAATTAGCACACCCTTACATAATCCCATCAGCCCGGTACTGCTTCCAGTAGCCTATCGAGTCCAATATAATCCAGTAGTAACAAGTCACAATTTATTAAACAATTATTTCTTCAGCATGGATCACAGCTACATTGAAATTTCGTATCCCTTCCCGAACACTGAGATGGTCAAATCAAGGATTATTGGATGTTCCCTCCTTGAAGCTGGTTTCTCTGAACGAGACAGGAGAGCATGCTTTCTTGACCACTGGACCTCTGCTGTGGAACTCCCTCCGCACAGAGATAAGGTTGATTTGAAAGGCAAAGTTCTTCCGGCAAGCTATAAAGCGTACTTATTTCAGAAGGCATACAGTTCAGTCAGTTGATCCCCTCAACGCATTCCTTGCAGCCTGCTAGGATTTGTAGTTGTTTGCTGTTTTGTCCTGTCCTGTCCTTGATCTGTTATGGATGTTTTAGTGTACCCTGCCCTGAACCATTGAAGGGAGGGTAAAAAAATTTTTTTTAATAAATAAATATCAATCAGTCCAACATATTGTCTACGTTGTTTCTGAGGCTGCATGTCCATAAAGGAGAGAGAGCCCTTTATGCCTTAGATTGTAAAAGAGTTCACACCCTGTGTCCCTTTGCTGTCTGAACGACTACTCAAGGAAGGCAGTACCTGCGTACAAACAGTTTTGCATAATCTGTTCTCGCAATAGTTTATTTTCTACAGTGGAGTCCGGGCTGATTATTCAGTAAGTCCTAGGCTGCAATCCTAAGCTTGGGACTGTCCGCGGATCATGGCTAATCAGCCTACTTATTGATAGAAGAAGCAAGCTTGCTTACTGTAAATGGCATTTCCCCGTAGATAGCAGGATGAGTTAGCCATGAGATGCCTGCCTATCTAGCCTGACTATCTAGCTATATTTTGCTAAGGTATTGACTGAAGAGGCTCTAGCTATATTTTGCTAAGGTATTGACTGAAGAGGCTCTTGAGGCAACACCTGTGCCGTAATTTCTTCTCAATCAATCAATCAATTAATTAATTAATTTACATAATTTACATAAGAAATTGCCATGCTGGGTCAGACCACAAGGGTCCGTCAAGCCCAGTATCCTGTTTCCAACAGAGGCCAAACCAGGCCACAAGAACCTGGCAATTACCCAAACACCAAGAAGATCCCATGCTACTGATGCAATTAATAGCAGTGGCTATTCCCTAAGTAAACTTGATTAATAGCAGTTTATAGACTTCTCCTCCAAGAACTTATCCAAACCTTTTTTGAACCCAGCTACACTAACTGCACTAACCACATCCTCTGGCAACAAATTCCAGAGCTTAATTGTGCGTTGAGTGAAAAATAATTTTCTCCGATTAGTCTTAAATGTGCTACTTGCTAACTTCATGGAATGCCCCCTAGTCCTTCTATTATCCGAAAGTGTAAATAACCGATTCACATCTACTCGTTCAAGACCTCTCATGATCTTAAAGACCTCTATCATATCCCCCCTCAGCCATCTCTTCTCCAAGCTGAACAGCCCTAACCTCTTCAGCCTTTCCTCATAGGGGAGCTGTTCCATCCCCTTTATAATTTTGGTTGCCCTTCTCTGTACCTTCTCCATCGCAACTATATCTTTTTTGAGATGCGGCAACCAGAATTGTACACAGTATTCAAGGTGCGGTCTCACCATGGAGCCATACAGAGGCATTATGACATTTTCTGTTTTATTAACCATTCCCTTCCTAATAATTCCTAACATTCTGTTTGCTTTTTTGACTGCTGCAGCACACTGAGCCGACTATTTTAAAGTATTATCCACTATGATGCCTAGATCTTTTTCCCTGGGTGGTAGCTCCTAATATGGAACCTAACATCGTGTAACTACAGCAAGGGCTATTTTTCCCTATATGCAATACCTTGCACTTATCCACATTAAATTTCATCTGCCATTTGGATGCCCAATTTTCCAGTCTCACAAAGTCCTCCTGCAATTTATCACAATCTGCTTGTGATTTAACTACTCTGAATAATTTTGTATCATCCGCAAATTTGATAACCTCACTCGTCGTATTCCTTTCCAGATCATTTATAAATATATTGGAAAGCACCGGTCCAAGTACAGATTCCTGAGGCACTCCACTGTTTACCCTTTTCCACTGAGAAAATTGACCATTTAATCCTACTGTCTGTTTCCTGTTTGTAATCCATGAAAGGACATCGCCTCCTATCCCATGACTTTTTAGTTTTCTTAGAAGCCTCTCATGAGGGACTTTGTCAAACAAAATTCAAAAGATTTCTAGCCAGCACCCTCCAAATAGTTCAGGGTGGGTTACAAATTGCACATACATAGTATAAATTACACAAAATGAGAACAACAAATACACTATCATATTATGGCCTGAGATACTGACTTGTAGGACTAATCAGTAATAGACCCAAAAGCTTCCTTGAAAAAGTGAGTTTTAAGGGCTTTTTTTTAGTTTTAATTTTTCCGATACTAAAAATGTATGTTGGTAGTTTCATAAGAATAGGGTCAGTGATTGAAAATGCCCTCTTGCGAGTTTCCTCCAAATGTACTTCACAAAGTGCTCTAACTAGTGGAGCATAGAGTCTTAGTCGGAGCATAAATACGTAGAGTTGTATTGATCCAGGGCAGACTAGAATTTGATCATAGATTGAAAGTTATCAGTAGAGCTCAAAGCTCCACCAGCTAGGAGAGAAGAGTCCGTTTGGTGCCACTGGATAATATCACCCACCGACCATGGCTAATTTATCCTGGTACCTATGGAAAACATTGTTTATGGTAAACCAAAATTGCCTTCTCTCTCCCTCATTTCCCATCTTGGATCCTCCTCTCTTCTACTTCATAACCCCTCCCAAGTCCTCTCTCCCAACTCTACCCTATCCCCACTCCATATTGCCCCACCCTACTTATTTGTCTCCATCTCCTCAGCACCACAATATATGGGTCTTCTTCTGGTTCCCTCTCCAACTCCAATGTAAGTCTCCCTCTCCCTGCCCTGACCCCTAAATGTCAAATGTAAAAAAAAAAAATGTCAAATTGTAGGTTCCCTCCCCCGCGGTGGTTGTATCTCCAGCATTTCTTTGGGTCTACTATTGACTAGCAGGAGGAGCAGCACTTAAAACGGCCTGTGCTCCACAGGGCTAGTATCATCGAATGAGCCAGAAGATTATGGGATCTGACTGCTCATATTAAGAGACCTGGCCCAGCGCAGTACAGGGAAGCTATTAAGTGCCATTCCTCCTGCCAGCTGGGCACATGGCACTGAGTGGTGGCCAAGGTGCCTCTTGTCTCATGGTGCCCAGGGCGACTGCCTGACTAACCGTACCCTAAGGCTGGCTCTGATTAAACGGGAAAGTATTCCTGTTTGCAGATAATATGAAATATAATGCTGCTTCTCCCTCCCCTTTTTTAAAAATTTCTGACCTTTGTGCAAAGCATTTATTTAGGCTTATTTACCTCATAGCTTCGAGGTCAGTAATACTGTTAGAGTATGAATATTTGCACACATGACTTTTCCCATTGCTTTTCTGCCGCCTCCTCACTTCCTGTCTGTTTCTCCCCCACCACTTCCTGACCAGCCCTCTTGCTTGTCCCCAATGCATACTTTTCCAGTGTTTTAAATGACTTCCCAGTTCACGACTTATTGCTTATTGAAGGGCTCTCTGTACACCTCCCCATTCCCATATTTCCTTCTGGCTAGGGTCCTGCTTGCTTCTGAGCTGTGGCCACCATCTCCTGTTAAAACCCCTTTAAAGGCCTATTGGGGATGGGATCTGCTTTGTACGGGTTTTTTGTTTTTTTTTTTCCATTAAATTATTTAATGATGCCAAACTATGCCCACATATTACATAATAACAGAAATTCGGTAATGTTGGTACATTTACAGTTTACATTTGCATAACTTCTCATAATAAATCGTGAGAAACATACCATTCAATAATATAATGACTCGGCATCAAAACATCAAGATTTTTGTAGAGCCTTAATGAAAAGAAAGCGAGAAAAAACCGTTAGATCAGAAATAAGAAGAAAAGTAGAGGGGAACCTCTGCCCTCGTCCCCGGTGCGTTTACCGAGCACCAAGGCAACAGGAGAGAAAATCATGACAAAGCAGCATCGTTCATAAATTCCCTTAAAAGCGCCCATATTAATACAAACCTAAAGAGTCTCTCCATCCCTTCTAGCATAAATTAGTTTTTCCAATGTCAATCTTGTCCAAATTCTGTCGAGCCAGCCATTCACCTTAGGGGAATTGGGCGTCTTCCAGCATGCTGCTGCTACTGTGTGGGAGAGGAGGGGGGTTAAACCCGTTCAGTTACCTCCCTTCCGTATATCCTGGGGATTGTAATTGCCTGTTCTCTTCCCTCTCTTTCAGATCAAAACCATTTTAAGCGGTTTCATCATCCGGGGTTATTTAGGAAAGTGGACCCTCGTCATCAAAACGATCACCTTGGTCTTGGCAGTCTCCTCCGGCCTCAGCTTGGGTAAGGAGGGTCCCCTGTTGCACGTGGCCTGCTGCTGCGGGAACATCCTCTGTCACCTGTTCACCAAATACCGTAAGAATGAAGCCAAGCGCAGAGAGGTGAGATCGCTGCGGATTTATATGTCTGACGGGGAGGTATTGTGGGGCTGCGTGTGTATTCCTGGTGCTGTGGATGTGTTTTGCATATTTCTCTAGACAGTGGTACTCAAGTTGAGGTTAGGGTCTTCCCTGTGGCCCTTCTACACTACAGAATTTTTAAATAAGTTACTGAATAAGGTGGAATTGATGCGTAAATTTCAAGACAGAGGCAACCATGGCTTTTTAAGACTTGACTTATAAAGTTCCATTTTTTTTCACTGTAAACAGCAGAAGGTGCCATTTTTTAAAATGACAGGGAATAAGGATTTTTTTTATTTTTTTTTTTTTTACCATTTTTCGTTCAGAACAACAATTAAAAAAAAAAATAAAAAATGAAGAGGTCCATATTCAGTCACTCTCCGGATGGCAAAGGTAGCCGGCTAATTTTGGAGGCATATTATTATTTTTATATACCAACATTTGATCTGAGATATCACATTGGTTTACATTCAGGTACTGTAGGTATTTCTCTATCCCCTGAGGCCTTACAATCTAAGTTTTGTCCCTGAGGCAATGGAGGGTAAAGTGACTTGCCCAAGGTCTCCTGGTTCGTAGCCCACTGCTCTAACCACTAGGCTACTCCTTCTCCCTCAACTGTACTGTTGAATATAGCAGGCTAACTTTACTCTGCTAACTTTAGGGGACAGCTCTTTGGCACAACCAGACTTAGCTGACTTTGAATACTGGAGTTAGCCAGATAACTTAGCCGACTAACTCAGCTCCTCCCAGTTACGCCCCCAGAACGTCCCTAGCTTGGTCGGTTACATTCAGCCGGCTAACCTATTAGCTAAAATATAGCCGGCTAAGTGCTCAAATATTCATTTAGCCATCTAAATGCTTCTGAATATGGATCTCGAACGTTCTTTCATTTTAACATACAAAAACATACAAAACTGAAACACCCCCCCCTAAAAAAAAAAAAAAAATAGAAAGCAAAAGTTTTTTCATTCACACCCATATGAAATGGTTTTTTGTTTTTTTTGTTTTGATGTAAGTATTCTGTAGATGAGTCTTGTGTGTTAGGAAATGAAGGTGCTTGACTGCATGATACCGTTGCCTGAAGTGACTCTGAGATCTGTTTTCATCAGGTTTTATCTGCAGCCGCTGCAGCCGGAGTCTCCGTGGCTTTTGGAGCACCCATTGGTGGAGTTCTGTTTAGCCTTGAAGAGGTAACAGCACCCCTGGCTATTAACCTTGTACTCTTGAACTTCCTAATCTGATTGTAATCGGTAGCACAGTTGTAATTTTCTGGGCAACACATGGTCCGTGTTGAAATTTGAGACCTCATATTGATGTTTACTACATAGAATGTGATTACTTCCCTGCCAGGATAAACTTGCACATAAGTTATCTGTGTTTTACTGTATCATTTATATAGCGCTACTAGATATAAGCAGCTGTAGCATGACCTTACAAAAGCAGAGATTGTGCTGCTAGCGCTAGAGGAAACACACAACATATTTACGTATAATATGTATTCCATGACCAGCCAGACCATGCATGCATGACCTCATAGTTTAATGTGTAGAATATTTCAGCCGTATTGTCGGATGATCAGTCTGCCAGACAGGAATAAACTGTCTTGTGACAACTGGCATCACGCAACCGTATAAAGTCATCAACAGAAAAGCTGCTGCTAGCTGTGCAGTAGGCTCTATCATGATAGGATTATACAGCACTGACTTGTCATTTTGTTCTGGAACCCCTATAATGTACAGAAATGCATTTTGTCTTATCTGCAGTCACACAAGCAAGGCCCGCTCCGGAAACTTGTTAACGTAATCTTTTCTTTCTTCCTCCATCTTTAAGGTGAGTTACTACTTCCCTCTTAAAACACTCTGGAGGTCGTTTTTTGCTGCCCTGGTAGCAGCTTTCACCCTGCGTTCTATCAATCCCTTTGGGAACAGCCGCTTGGTTCTCTTCTATGTGGAGTTCCATGCACCCTGGCACCTTCTTGAGCTGGTGCCGTTCATCCTTTTGGGAATATTCGGTGGCCTGTGGGGTGCCTTCTTCATTCGTGCCAACATCGCCTGGTGCAGAAAACGCAAGACCACTAAACTGGGCAAGTATCCGGTGCTGGAGGTTTTGCTGGTGACCGCCATTACAGCTGTGCTGGCGTTTCCTAATGACTACACCCGCATCAGCACCGGTGAACTCATCTCCGAGCTCTTCAATGACTGCGGGCTGCTGGACTCCTCCAAGCTCTGTGACTACGTGAACGTCTTTAACAGCACCAAAGGCGACGTGCTGCCCGACCGACCGGCCGGCAAGGGAGTTTACACAGCCATGTGGCAGCTGGCGCTGGCCCTGATCCTGAAGCTTGTCATCACCGTGTTCACGTTTGGTATGAAGGTGAGACAGGGAGGGAGGTTTGTTAGGTGGGGGGTGGGGTTGGACCATGTAGTTGAAAGCAAGGGGAGTAATTTTTTGAATAATTTATGCGCGTAAAACTGGGAGGGTTTTTTTTTTTTTTTTTAAATTGCTACTTGTACACGTACATGTCCTTTAAAAATTCATTCCGTAGTGCTGAATTTTCAAAAGGTTTTATGCACGTAAATGGGCTTTTGAAAATTGCTACGGCATATTCTACTTTTACGCCCATAGCTTCTTTGAAAATTCACTCCACTGATTTGCTAAAAGATGTAATGGAAGGGGTGGTACAGTTAATTAACTCAGGAAGGGCCCTGTTCCATGCACCCATACAGAAAAGCTTTTGCCTTTTCTATTAGCTTAGTTTTGTTATAGGGAAACTGGCCTTATAAGATCCTCATGTCTGGGTCTGTCATAAGAAGTGCTATGCTGGGTCCAACAAAGCCAACATCTTATCTCTGTCAGTGGCCACTCCGAGTCACTTGAAAGCACCAGAAGATCATAATGGGGAGATCCAACTCTACTACTAAACTTACTACTTACCCTGGCAACAGATGGCATAACTTAATTGTTCATTGCCTGAAAATGCTTTTCTAAAATTTGTTTCAAATCAGCTACCAGTTAGTTTCATGGAGTGTCTCCTAGTACTGTTTGAAAGGGAAAACCAAAATTCCCTATTAACTTGTTCCACGCTACCCTCTGTTCTCTCTTCCCCAAACTGAAAATCTCTAACCTGTTAAATCTTTCTTCACAAGGGAACCATTCCATCCCCTCTCATGTGTGTTGGCCCTTTTCTGTACCTTTTCTAGTTTTGCTGTGCCTTTCTTGACATTGGACAACTAGAACGGCATACAGCACTCAAGGTGTGGTTGCACCATGCAGCTATACAAAGGCGTTGTGATATTCCCAGTTTTGTTCTCTGTTCCTTTCTGAATAATTCCTAGCATCCTGCTTGATGTTTGACCACTGCCGCACACTGACCTGAGGATTCCTGTATGTTCCACAGTGTCTCCAAGGTCCTTCTTCCTGAGTGACAGCTTCTAATGTGAAACCCAACATTGTGTACATTCAGGGATCCAAAATCAGCCGCCACATGGCTGTGCTAGTTAGGCGGATAAACATCCGACTAAGTGGCGCCTGCTGATCCTGGCTGAATATTCAGCGGTGCCACTTAGCTGGATAAGCACTACTTACCTGGCTATGTTTTTAGCTGGATAACTCAGGGAATGACTACACTGGAGAAGAGTCAAGTTGGTCAGCCAAGTTCTGTTTGGAATATCAGCCTCATAGTGTAGTTAGGATTATTTTTCCTATGTGTGTTAATTTGCGCTGGTCCACGTTAAATTGCATCTGCCATTGAGCTGCCCAGTTCCTCATTCTTGCAAGGTTCTTCTGCAATTCCTCACTATCTGACACGCCGATACAGTAAAAGTCATGGGAGAGCGGGCGAGTGCCCACTCTCCCGGCACGCACACAGGCCACTGGCCTGTGCGCGCGATTCAGTAATCTAAAATTTTTAAATTAGGGCCGGCGGTAAAAAGAGGCACTGGGGACACTAGTGTGTCCCCAGCGCCTCTTTTTGGACAGGAGCGGCGGCTGTCAGCGGATTTGACAGCCGACGCTCAATGTTACCGACGTCGGTTCTCAAGCCCGCTGACAGCCACAGGTTCGGAAACCAGACGCTGGCAAAATTGAGCGTCCGGTTTTCAAGCCGCCGGCCCATTTAAAAATTTTTTTTTTTTTAACTTTTTTTTTATCTTTGGGACCTCCGACTTAATATCACCATAATATTAAGTCGGAGGGTGCACAGAAAAGCAGTTTTTACTGCTTTTCTGTGCACTTTCAAGGCGCCGGCAGAAATTAGCGCCTGCCTTTGGGTAGGCGCTAATTTCTTAAAGTAAAATGTGCGGCTTCGCTGCACAGTTTACTTACTGTATCGCGCGGGAATGACTAATAGGACCATCAACATGCAAATGCATGTTGATGGTCCTATTTTTTAATGAATTTTTTAATGAATTTAAGAAACCCCATTGACTATTTTTTAATGAATTTAAGAAACCCCATTGACTTACTAACTAATCAGTCATGCCCAGTGCCCAGTTGAGGTGAACTGTCTACTTGTTTCAACCTGAACAAAGCTAGCAAGCCCTAACTATTAATTCAAACCACTTTTTTTCAAAAATACAGTACAGTAAAAATATATTATGAGTCCCACTAATAGCTTTTGAAGATGCCATCCAATTTCATTCATATTTGACCCACAGACAGAGTGCCCAATGAAGCTCCTCTCTTATTTTTCATATGCCCGCCTTTTTTTTTTTAACCTCTCTTTGAGTCACCAAATGTACTCTTAAAGTGCCGCCGCTTTATAGTTTGGTACGCTGTGGAGTCATCCAGCATTTGTAAAGCTGCCCTACCCCCCCCCCAGTTGTTGAACATTTTGAAAGTAGCTTTGCTGTTGGTTAGTGCCTGTGATCGAAAAGGGAGAGACAAGTGCAAATTGTCCCACCAAAAATGACTGCTATGAAAAAGGAGCGGTGCTAAAACATGTTTAACCTAAGAAGTAAATAATTATTGCACCAGTTTTACATCATAAAACAGGTTCACGCAGCTATGAAGCCATCCTTAAACAAAATCCCTGACCGTATAGGCAGACACGGTTTAATGGGGAAGCATCAACATGGTTGTAGCAAGGGGGAAGGCTTATTTTACTGGTCCATATTCCAAGCCATTTAGCTAGATAACTCACAGTTTATCTGCTAAAAGGCAACTCTTTAAATATTTGGTTACTTATCTGGCTAAATTATAGCTGGATGAGTCATTATCTGATTGTAACTTTTAGCCAGGTAAAAAAAGAGGCATTCTAGGACTCCCCCCTCCCCCCTCCCCCCTCCCCCCTTTAAATCCCCTGCTGAGAGTGAGGGGATCCCTTCCTCATTCCTGGCACTTCCTGGCGGGGGATTTAAAGATATCGAGAGGATGGGAAGGGGGGGTACAGCCTCCTGTACATATTTTACGAGAGACCGGGGAAGGGGGGGCCTGACCTGCAAATCCGGGGATTTTTAAGATAAGTAAGAGGCGGTTTGGGTTGTGGAGGGTGCGTGCCCTGACAGGGCCGCGTATGGCATTTTTTTTTTGTGGGGAGAAGGGGATCGGGCCCTTTTATTTCTTTTACTACTTATTAAAAATCTTGTGACGGCACTACTTTGGAAGATATCTAATTAAGTGGCGAGCTATCCAGCCACACAAGGCCTGACAACTAAACAACCTGACCAGTTATATTCAAACATAGCCCTAGATTCAACAAAAACTTGTAATAACACAGTGATAACGCCCGCACCAACCAAAAGGGGCGTGTTTAGGGAAATGTTGACGTTACCGCTTCGCATCGGTATTATCGCACAGGGCGGTAAACCCTACTTTTCGCATATTGTGCTGGTGGGGGGGGTGGGGGAGAGAGAGAGGCCCTCATAGTAGTAAAATATTTAAATCTCTTTAGGAGGGCCGCTTAATAGGTTGAGATGAGGTGGTGGTGGTTTAGGGTTTAGGGGCCAGTTTCGCATGTAGCATGAGACGTACGAACAGCACAGTACATCTTGGTGAAGGTTTGACATCATTTGGAGTGAATAAAGTCTAACAAAGATGAAATTTTGTACTATGTTATCTCACCCCTAGCAAATTGAATGTTAGGAATGACCTGAAAAAGAATGGAGAATAAAATGGAAAATTATATTATCTTTGTACTCAAAAAAAAAAAAAAAAATGTTTAGCGGAACTAGAACAGGTGCAGAGAAGAGCGACCAAAATAATGGGGATGGAACATCTCTTCCATGATGAGAAGCTTTGCAGCTTGGAAAAGAGGCGGCTGAGAGAGGATATAATGGTTTATAAAATCATGAGTGGGCTGGAACGGGTATATAAAGGGTATATTTACCCTTTTTTAATAATAAAGCAAGGGGGCACTCCATGAAACTAACAGGCAGACTCAAAATGGTTAAAAAGTATTTTCACTCTGCTCACTATCAAGTGGTGGAATCTGTTGCTAGAGGATGTGATCAAGGCCATTAGCATAGCTGGATTTAAAAGAAGTTTGGACAAGATCCTGAAGGAAAAGACCACACACATTGTTAGCCACAGAGGCAGCGGAACGCGCTTCCCCTGCCAATTTTTTACATTTTCTGAGGACAGCAGGATGTTAGTCCTCACACATGGGTGACATCATCAGATGGAGCCCCGATGCGGAAAACTTGTGTCAAAATTTCTAGAACTTTGTCTAGGAACACTGAGCATGCCCAGCATACTCTATACCACCCTTCCACGCGGGTTCCTCTTCAGTCTCTTCCACGGAGCTGTAAGCCTCGCGGTGTGATTGAGCGTGCTTTGGCTGTTTTTAGCCTTATGGAAAACTTTTTTACTCTTCGCATTTTCATGGTTTTTTTGCTTAGATTCCATTGCCGGGTCCTTCTCGGTGCCTTCCCGTTGTGTTTCTAATCAGGTTTTTCGCCATTTTGGTAGGTTTCCTTTTGCGATCGATTCCCCCCATGGTGGCAGTACCTCTGTGCCTGCCGGCATTGCTTTCAATTTTGTGGTCCTTTTGTTTCACCCCATCATGGCCACGTCCATTTTTTGCAAATGCCCCCGAGGACCATGTCTATTCATGATCCTCATGAGGTAGACATCCTCTGCTTGGGGGCATTGCATGAAGTCCAGGGTTGCCACTTACGCACCCATTTGACCCGAAGGGACGTCTGCTTTGACTCGACGAGATGGATCAGGTCTTTGGGTCAAGGAAGTCCGAGGCATTGACGGCATCAGCATCGTTATAGGAGCCGCACCAATGGACACCACACCATTGACATCGAGACCATCGGTTCCATCGATGCCGCCAACGGATAGGGGCACTGGAGACCTACTGTTATCGATCTCCTCTGGTCTGAGGACGTCAGGTTTGTCGTCTTTGACCTCTGCACTAGGGAAAGACTGGGCCAAGCATGGAAGCCGAAGAGGCATTGGCACCGGTCCTCATCGATAGATGGTGCTGGGCGTGGAGATGCATTAGCTTTAACCACGATGCCCCTGAAGCGACCCCATGGTGAAGAGAACCTGTTCTCTATTGGTGCCAGGTGTCTGCGACTGTCTCCACTGATCCTAGTGCCAGTCGCCGACCCCCCTTGCAGGTTCGAAGAAGATCTGGTTACCCCTCCTTCATCCCAGTCTGTGTTAGCATCAGCAACGTTTGAGACACTGAATCCTGGAACAGCTTCGTTGCCCGCCTGGGCACCGAGGCCTCCCTCTACTGATACAGTGGTCATTGCCGGTTCCTCCTCCGAGGAAGCTCCAATGAGGCCAGCAGAGACACCGAGGCCTGAAGCCCTCGGTGTCTCTGCTGCCCCCCCCAGTTCTACTGGTGCTTGGACCTCTAGATGTAGGCCGAGCACCTAGGGCCCCATCCCCTGTAGCATCTAGTGAGGATGAGGGTCCCTATGACCCCAGGGGGATGATCTGACTGAGGAGTCCTCCACAGACTCAGATGATCTCCCGTCAGACCCTTCTCCAGATGAACGAAGAAAGTCCCCACCTGAGGACTTGACCTTCGCAGGGTTTGTCAAGGTGATGGCGGAGGCCATCCCATTTCAACTTTTGACAGAGGAGGATGCCAGACATAAAATGCTAGAGAACCTCTGGTTCATGGAGCCTCCTAAGGAGATTGTGGCAGTCCTGGTACATAAGATCCTTAAGGAGGAGTTGTTGAGGATATGGGAACACCCCCTCACAGTATCTCCCATTAATAGGAAGGCGGATGGGGTCTACCTCGTCCAGAAGGCTGCCAGATTCAATAAGCATCAGCTGCTTCACCAGTCTGTGGTGGTCGAATCCACTCTGAAGAGGGCCGAGCGCTCTTGGACCCATTCCTCGGTGCCCTCAGGGAATGACCACAGAGCCATGGAAGCTTTTGGGTATTCCAAGGCGCCATGCTTATTACCTGAATCGCTGCCTACCAACTGTACATGAGCCAGTACTCACAGGACATCTGGAAGCAGGTGCAAGAGGGGGGCTGAGCAGCTACCTCAGGTTGCTAGTGCACAAGGGTCTGAAGTGCAGAAAAAACGAGGTCCATGCGACCTATGATTTTTTTTGAAACAGCATTGAGAGTCTCTGCAGTGGGAATCGGCGCCCGCAGAATGGCATACCTGTGGGCCTCAGATCTCCGACCGGAGGTACAGGAATGACTCGCTGACGTGCTGTGTACTGGAGAGAATCTCTTCGGGGATAGAGTGAGGGATGCTGTGGCCCTGCTTTGGGACCACCCTAAGACCCTCCAGCAACTCTCCGCCAGTACTCCGGACCCGTCCTCCTCATCAGGAGGCCATCGAGACCGGGGCCAAGGAAGTCTTTGTTTCGCCAGAGGAAGTACTATCCTCCGCCTTCTCACTCCAGTCAACACCATCAGGGCTCCCGCTGCCATCCCAGGCAGCAGAGAGCCCCCAAACCCCAGCCAACTCCTCAGTCAACTCTGGGGACAAGGTTTTGACTGGGCCATAGGGAGCATAAGCCAGTTGACCGTACCCGGGATGATGGACCCTCCAATTGGGGGCAGGTTCTTTGTGAACCAGTGGCCTAGTGTAACCTCGGACCAATGGGTTCAGTCCATTGTCTTCCAGGAATACCAATTAAATCTATTGGCTGTCCCGCCAAATTGCCCTCATGTCTGGATTGGGGACCGGTAGCCATCAGCCATCAGGAGGTACTACAAGCAGAGTCCTCCCTTTAAATGCCAGAGTTGGTCGAACCCATACCACCAGGGCAAAAAAGGCAGGGATTTTACTCCAGTTACTTCCTGATTCCAAAGAGAACAGAAGGATTCCATCCCATCCTAGACCCAAGGACCTTGAACAAGTTTGAACAAGTTTCTAAAAAAGAGAAAAGTTCAAGATGCTTTCCCTGAGCACCTTGATAGGGGACTGGCTATGCTCCCTTGACCTAAAGGATGCATACACTCATATCGAGATCTTCCTGTGGTCATTCCCTGAGGGCACCGAGGAATGGGTCCAAGAGCGCTCGGCCCTCTTCAGAGTTCCACCACAGACTGGTGAAGCAGCTGATGCTTATTGAATCTGGCAGCCTTCTGGACGAGGTAGACCCCATCCGCCTTCCTATTAATGGGAGATACTGTGAGGGGGGTGTTCCCATATCCTCAACAACTCCTCCTTATCAGTCTCCATCAGTTTTCCCACTACTGAGGTAAGGCTGACCAGCCTGTAATTTCCAACCCTCCTCTCTGTTAATGCCTTTATGAACAGGAACCATATCTGCCCTTCTCCAGCCCTGAAGGACCCTGTCCGACTCCAAAGATCCTTCAGCGAGCCCCTTTAATATCCTAGGGTGAATCCCATCTGGCCCTATGCCTTGATCCACTTTCAGTTTTGCCACTAGCCCCCAGACACGTCTGTCACTGGAGGCACATCCACGCCTCTCTCACATGTATCCTTGGCCATAATCAATGGTCTTTCTCCAACCCCTTCTTCAGTGAAAAATGAAGTATTAGCATTTCTGCTTTTTCCTCATCTTTCTCCACACATTGCTCCCCATCTCCTCTCAATCTTACATTACCACCTCTGACCTGCCTTCTTTTACCCACATGTCTGAAGAAAGTTTCGGTGCCTCCCTTTGCTCTTTTTGCTATTTTCTAATCCATTTGTGCTTTGGGTCATCCTGACTTCTTTTAAAGCTTCTTTCAGCTTAACAAAATATTCTTTCCCGTGTTCTTTTTGCGAGCCTTAGAATGCTGTTCTTGTGGCCCCCTTTTTGATAAACCAGACTTTTTTCCTCTTACTTTTATTAACTTTCCTGACATAAGGATCTGTCTCTCTCACTATGGCACCTTTTAAAAAGTTCAGCCCATTGGCCTTCCACTTGGCCCACCTTCTCCCATCCTGCCAGGGTCTCATTTAAGTACTTCCCCATTGTAAAAAAAAGTCAGCATTTTTAAAATTGAAGACTTTTTAAGCTTTGTAGGACTCCTTTCCACCTTAGTGGTATTATCAAGCCATGCGCCCAAATTTTCGAACGCCGGCACACACAGAATCCGGGAGATACATGCGTGGCCCAGACTTGCATGCGCTGAGTGCATTTTAAAAGAGGGCCCGGCCAGGCGCACATCTCCTGATACGCGCAGAAGTGCCGGGCTCAGTGAAAGGGGGCGGGGTCTAGGCCCTGTCCCGGGGGAGCGCATGCTGGCAGCCGGCCGGCACGCAAAACTTACACCCGCTTGGAGGAGCGGGTGAGTTCTAAAACAAAAAAAATCTAGGATAGATAGGGTTAGTTTAGGGGTTGGGGGAGGAGCAGAGAAAAGGGGGGAAGGGTAGGTAGGGGGTACAGGAAAGTTCCCTCCTGGTCCACTCCTTAATTGGAGCGGACTGGGAAGGAACTGGGAAAGGCCCGCTTGCATCGTTGTGCATTGTTTTTTTACAATCTCCCCCCCCCCCCCCCCCCCTCCCCGGCGCGCGCGGGAATAGAATTTTATAACATGCGCGCGGCGACGTGCACATGTTATAAAATTGCCTCATCTATGTGCGCGCACATGGACGCACGCGCAAACTTTTGAAAATCGACCCCATACTGTATATAATGGTCACTGGGGCTAAGGTGTGTACCCACCTGGACATTTCGGACACGGTCATCATTTGTAAGTATCAGGTCCAACATCACCCATTTCCTCATGGGCTCTATCACTGTTTGCTTGAGGTTAGCTCCTTGAAGGGGGTCCAAAATCTCTCTGCCGGTGGGATGCTCCAGTTAACATCTGGCAGGTTAAAATCTCAGCTCCTTTTGGATGTCTTCAGCCAGTTCCTCCCCTTGAGTTGGAGGGTCTGTACCTGGAAGTGCCATCCTCTCTCTCTCCCCTACAGCTCATAGTGCCTCCCCTTTACATCAAGCTCCCTGCATTTCAATCACTTTGATATTATTTTTGAAATAAAGAGCTACCCGTCCCTCCCTTTTCTGTCAAGCCTTTCCTCCCTAAACTGATTGTAGCCTGATATGACTGCATGCCATACATAGAACTCATTGAACCTTGCCTCTCTGATGGCAACACTGTCTAGATCCTGCTCCACATAAGGATTTGAAGTTCAGGAATTTTATTGCTTAGACTATGAGCATTTGTGCACATGGCCTACCATGTATTTCTTCTTTGCTTGCCTATACACTGTATAGCTTCACATCTGCACCCCTTCCCTGTTGCTCAAGAGTAGATTAGTGAGTTTCCCACTTTGTGATAATTACAATAAGGCTTGCCATACTGGGTCAGACCAAGGGTCCATCAAGCCCAGTATCCTGTTTCCAACAGTGACCAATCCAGATCGCAAGTATCTGGCAGGATCCCAAGGGGTAAATTGATTCCAAGCTGCTTAACCCAGGGATAAGCAGTGGATATCTGCAACTCCACCTTAATAATAGTTTATGGACTTTTGTTCCACAAACTTGTGCAAATCTTTTTTTTTTAAACACAGCTATACTAGTAGCTTTCATCACATCTTCTGGCAATGAATTCAAGAGCTTAATTATGCATTGAGTGAAATATAAAATATATTTTCTCTTATCAGTTTTAAATGTATCACCCAGTAACTTAATTTTGTGTCCTCTGGTCTTTGTACTTTTTGAAAGAGTAAACAACTGATTAACGTTTACTCGTTCCAGTCCACTCATTCTTCACACTTAACATGCTTGACGAGCACTGATAAGCAAAGGATAGCTAAAGATTGGGGATGCAGGATCACTGAGGAAAGGGGAAGAATGATAGGGAGAATGGGGCTGTCTGTAACCCCCTCCTCCTCTCTGCCCTGGTAATTGTGATTCTCCATCCCCAGCCCTCCCAGTAAATTCCCCAGTGGTCCTTTTTCCCCGCCCCCCCCCCCCTTCCTTCCCCCGGTGGGCTTAAAGCCCTTAAATTTAATTCCTTATTTCTGACGATCCTTAAGCCCCTCCTCTCACTTGAAAAATTACCCTGTCCAGTAACTCGACCTCCTTGGCCAGTAATCAGGCCTCCTCTTCAAGCCAGAAACAGCTGGCTCACCTCTGGCTATGTGGGTGGAGAGGGAGCAGACTGTGCACTGTTCATTGCCCTCAGTCTTTTTGGACAGGGGTGAGAAACCTGGAATTCAAAAGCATGGCCTCCTCTTTGCCTCCTTGAGGGTGGAAGGAAGGGACCAATGTCACATGCTCTTCTCACCCATTCTCTTCTCCATTCCTCCCCCCACCGCACTCTGTCCTTTCTCCAACCCCTCTGATCACTTCACTCTCAGCCTGCCTCCTATTCTAATCATCTCACTCGCATCTCGTAGGCTCTCTGATCCCCTTACTGACTCCCTGACCTACTCGTTCCCCCTCTTCCCCCCACACAACCCACAGCCGCTCCGATCCCCTCTCTGTCTTTTGCCCTCCACACCCACTCACTCGCTCTCCTTCCCTTCCTCTGATCCCTTCACTTACTCCCCCTCCCCCCACATCCCCCTCATTCATTCTCATGATAAGCAGGAGGTCCAACACCCTCAGGAGTGGAAGAAGCAGTGGGGGCTGACAGGCATTCACCACACATCAAGGCCAGGGCTGAAGCCTTGACAGTTGGCAGCACTGCTGACAAGTTTCAGACCTGTGCCAATTCCAAACCTTTTTGCATCTCTTCTTTGCTCTGCTTCAGAATCGCCCCTTCCCCTTCTGTTCCCTGCCTTACAGGAGAGTGAGGGGGCAGAGTGGCTGCTCTCTTCTATGTGTGCTCCAGGCTCACCCCCTCTCTTCCTCTTCCCTGCAGGCTGCCGGGAGGGGAGGGGCTGGAGCAGAACACCCCTGCTGCTCTGCCTCTTAAGCCTGAAAAGAAGGTGCTGGAACTGCATTCCTGGCCGTTCCCCACAAACTGAGCCTTGAGATTTGGGGGACACACACAATATTAGTTAAAAGGGGTCGCTCTGTTCCAAAGCAAATGATGGTTGGTTCAGTATGTTTTAGTGCTTCCATGTCAAAAACAACCTTAAAGCTAATGCTACTTATGATTGCACGAAAAGGCTGGTGGACCTTTAATATTACTACTACTCAGCTGGGATATTGGTACCTCCGTTATCAAGTTGTGTGTCTTGACTTTAAAGTACTTTTTTTTTTGTGAAGAACTAATTCGCTCTTGATTGACAATGGAGCCGTCCGTTTCTCTTTCCATGTACTGTAGGTTCCATCGGGTCTCTTCATCCCCAGCATGGCGGTTGGGGCAATAGTGGGCAGATTGTTAGGCGTTGGGGTGGAACAGCTGGCGTATTATCATCATGACTGGGCCATCTTCAGCGAGTGGTGCAGCCTGGGGGCGGACTGCGTCACCCCTGGCCTCTATGCAATGGTCGGCGCAGCGGCGTGTCTAGGTAAGTAGTGGGCGTCTGCCAGCGGTAGGGAAGGGGACAGCAGGAGGGAGGAGGGCTGTTTGGCACAGCACGCAAAACATTTGCCTTTAAATTGGGCTTACATCTACTGCAACAGTTGAAAGCTACCTTCCCTGTCCTGCCCATCCTAACTATTTTATCTGCTCTTAGTTTTTCCAACAAGTCTTTGGATTTATTTTTCTAATGATATTTTTAATTTATACTTGCCAGTGATTAGGATTTTTGATAAAACACCCTATATAAATTCAAATAAAACCGTAAAACATTATTTTCTCTCTGTTTAACAATTGTGGTATCAAACTGCGTGGTGTGTGACTTAAAGTCCGGGGAGGGGGGTGGGCAGTAAAACTGAAGTTGGAGGCAGTGCCGCAGACTGATTGTGGTGCTTTGGGTAGAGGCTTCTGTGGGGTCTCAGTGGCAGAATAGCGCAGGGTGCTGCAGATCAGGTTTTAGATCTGCACCTCGGTATTGGAATGTAGGTTTCAGGACTGAAAAGGCATGGAGTGTTGCATTCATTTATTTTCCTAGCATTTCTATGTAGAGACCTGCCAGCCTGCCTGGGAGATGCCTGACCTTTTACACATAAATATCTTTCATCAAAACTCTGCTTTTTTTTTTTTTTAAGGAAGCTTAGGGCAGTGGTTCACGACTCTGTCCTGGAGGTACACTTACCCAGTCTGGAGACCCAGCGCTTTGCAAATGTATCTCGTGCATATTCTTTGTGGATATCCTGAAAACCAGACTGGTTGGGAACCATTCGCCTAGCGTACCTGGTAGAAAAGTGGGAATAGCTGTGCATTTTAAAATGTTTGTTCTGTTTTGCAGGTGGAGTGACTCGAATGACCGTATCCCTGGTGGTAGTTATGTTTGAGCTCACTGGTGGCCTAGAATACATTGTGCCTCTGATGGCTGCGGCTATGACCAGCAAGTGGGTGGCAGATGCAATTGGGCGAGAAGGCATCTACGATGCACACATTCGCTTGAATGGCTACCCCTTTCTAGAAGCCAAGGAAGAATTCACCCACAAGACTTTAGCAATGGATGTGATGAGGCCACGACGGAGTGACCCCGCGCTGACCATACTAACTCAGGACAGCATGACCGTAGAAGACGTGGAGAGCATCGTTAATGAGACCACGTACAGTGGATACCCGGTGGTCATGACCCGAGAGTCCCAGAGACTTGTTGGCTTCGTCCTCCGGCGAGATCTCATCATTTCTATTGGTGAGAGAGCAAAAGTCTTCCAAGACAAACACTTAACGTTTACTGCTATTTTATTATCGAAAAGAAACCAACCAAATAAGTGGGTAAAAATTATACTTGCGTGAAGCTAACAAGTATTCATTTAAGACTTCATTTAATATTTTACCATGTGCCTGCCTATATATATATTCTGCAGGGCACAGAACAAGGAAGAACACATTGAGATTGATGCTTATAGGATTCTTGACATCTTAATTTTAGATGATTTGTACATTCCTAAAAAGGAGGCATTGAATCTCCTAACTTTAGGCTCCTACGTTAGGTACCCAGTACTGGAAATCAGCTCTGACCGTCTAACTTCACTCCCCCGACCTGGCCTTATTCACTTTTAAGGTATCTAAATGTAGGCGCTCAATAGGGGGAAATTTTCTGTTGGCCAGATCTAGGTGCCCAGCTCTTAGTTAAGCGTCTAGGTCTTTTGACTATCGGACTAATACAAGACAGAGCAGTATCTACCTAACTGTCTCCTGTTACCTGCTCTGTTTACCAGTCACAATGTGTTTTTGCTTTTTCTAGGCCCTGACGAACTAACCTAGCCGAAATTACGCATTTTGCGTTTCCTTTATCATTTTATCAAGCAGAGGGCAGCATTCCAGTTACACAGATTTCTGTGCTTGAGTGTTGTATAAAGGGAAGAATGAGCTGAGATTTTGTAGCTCTTCCGTGTATCTTGGCATGAGCATGTCCTCCGTTTCTGTAAATAAAGGGGCCTTTCTTCATGGGATGTCAGTCGCTTGCAGACTTGGTGCGGTGAGGGGTTTGAGAGAGTGTTTTGCTTCTGTTTCTCACCTTGACCTAAGCAATAGTGTTCTGCCTCTCACAGACAATGCCCTGAAGAAGCAGGATGGGATCGTGAGCACGTCCATTATTTATTTCACCGACCACTCTCCTCCGCTGCCTCCCACCTCGCCGCCGGCACTGAAAATGCGCAGCATCCTGGACCTCAGCCCCTTCACAGTCACTGACCAAACTCCCATGGAGATCGTGGTGGACATATTCCGGAAGCTGGGGCTGCGCCAGTGCCTCGCCACGCACAACGGGTGAGGCCATGACACACGGGGCAGAGGGGGGAGGGCAGGTTATGGCAGAAACTAGGACACAGCTGGGGAAGGGTGAGCTTGGAGTAACTATGACACTCCTGAGCGGGGGAGAAGCCTGGGAATGATAGTAACTCTTCATTTTTCTTTTATATGTTTTCTGCCTTTGCAGGCACTGCAAAGCCAATTATTTTCAGGTACTTGAAGGTATTTTTCTGTCCCAAAGGATTCGCAATTTAATTTTGTATCTGAGGCAGTGATGTGCCCAAGGTCACAAGGAGCAGCAGTGGGAATTGAACCCGGGCTTCCCTGATTCACAGCCCGCTGCCCTAATCACTCTACTCAACTCCACTGTCCATGTCTAACAACCAGAATCATTTTAATTGAAAACGAAAAATAATCCTGATCCCAAAGATACCTGCTAAGACAGAGAGAGCCCCTGGAGCACAGTAGGAGTTTTCCTTTGTGGTAGGACAAAGAGAAATAAAAATGTTTTGAAAGCTGTAATTAATTATTCTCCATAGACGAGCAGGATCAATTGGCTACGTAAGTGGACGGCATCTTCAGACGGTGCCAAAGCAGAGCATTTCCGAGATAGTTCTAGAAAGGGCTGAATGAGGAATTTATTCCCATTCTTACCAATCTGGTCAGTACTTCACTGTCTGAGGGCAAGGTTCCTGACGCGCTAAAAATGTCAGTGGTCCGTCCATCCAAAAAGAGTAGGCCATTTAATGGGGAAGTCCTAAAAAAAAAAATCACCATCCTATTTCTGACCTGATTTCTATTGGCAGATTATTAGCAAAAGCAGTATTAACTCCGCGTAGTGAATTCTTGGATACTAACAATATTTTACATTCTATTCAGTTTTTTTTGTAAAAAAACAAACCATAGTTCGGAGACAGTTTTAGTCTCAGTCCACGACTTCTTAGTAAGAAATACGAACCGAGGTCACTCGATTATTGCTGTTTATCTTGATTTATCATCTGCTTTTGATTTGGTTAACCGTGATATTTTATGGTGCACGTGTTCAGTCTTTGGGCTTTCTGGCTCGGTATCTCAGTGGCTTTCCTTGCTGTTATTTAACAGAGGGCCAGCAGCTGAGGGTGGGTTTAAATAGTTCGGACTGGTATACAGTAGGGGGAGAGCTGTGCCTCAGGGCGCTTCCCTGTCTCCCAACTCTTTTCAACATCTATATCCATCCACTACGTATTCTACTGGATTCTTTAACATCTTTTAAAAAAAAATGTTGCAAATGATACACAGTCATATTTCATTGTTGATGAGGATTACCAAGTAACATTTAACTCGATTACCACCTGTTTGGGTTCTGTTGGTAAACTGGTTGCAGGATAATGCCCTGGTCCTGAATGTGGCTAAAACCGAGGCTGAATGATTCCTGCGGGACCTGAGGCCAGAAGGTTTGCCCAAAATACTGGTTGGGAACCAAAGTATTGACTTTGTTGATTCTGTTAGAAACCTGGGTTTTTATTTACCTTCCTCTTTAAACCTCAAGAAGCAAATTAATACTGTTTTGGTTTCAGGGTAATAGAAACTCAAGCAGCTTAGACACCTTAAACCTCTTATTGATCAGGATGATGTTCATACCCCTGTACAGGCATTTATGGCTACTCTAGATTGTGGCAACTCCCTGTGTTCCGGTGCTCCTGGATATTGTATTTCCTGCACCGGAACAACTTAAAAAGTTCATTGAAGCAAGGAAAATGATACCATCTGCTGCAACCATTGTTCTGACGTAAAATTTATGTAGCTGTGATGTCATTTCAAGTATTTGTTTCTTATATTCTCCTCGATTTAAGTTTGCCTCCCTCTTAGATTGGGGTCTAATGGATACAATGAGTAGTAAGAGAAATGTATTCTTTTTTCCCTTGTTTTCTCTTTTAAATATTGTTGCTTATTTGATGTATCATGTTTCTGTTGCAAAGAGGATTCTTTGTGAATTATTTTTGAAATTTCAATATCAAGCTTCTTTATTGGATTAAAAAAAAAACCCTCTGTCGGAGTAGCTGTGGCTTAACCTGTGTCTTCAGTAAATAGCTCTCGAGGTAAAAGCTAAGCTCAGATTGACTGAAGAAAAAATGAAGCGATCGCATATCGCTCTGAGAGGAGAATGATATAGTTTCTCTATCTCGGATCCTGTCGCTCCTAATCCGCTCCCATATAATTAATTTTCTCACTATTTCTGGCTCTCGGTGTCATCAGGATGTGGGGGGGGTCTCCTTTTTCTCACAATTTTCCGCAGGAATGTTGACCCGTTTGGGGGGAAAAAGGAGAAAGATAAAGAAAGACCCAAAGTGCCAGAATTCAAGATGGCTGACAGGCAGGCTGACTTGGAGTTTGAACTGGCTAAACCGGGGGGGGGGGAGGCAGTTTCTGAAATAAAAAGTAGCAGTGGTGGAAGCGCTTGAACCAGAGTTGAGGAAAATTATGGATAAATTGCAGGACGTCTCCACTACGGTAACCGGATTTGAGCATCGCTTTATGGAGATAGAGCAGAGAGTCTCCGACATGCAGGATGATCTGCATGATACCAGGTCCGAGGCGTTGGCTCTCCAGGCAGTAGTACATAAGCAAGAGGAGTGGCTGGAAGATCTGGAAAACAGATCTTGCCAGAATAACTTTTATTTTCTGGCAGGTCTATCCTGTAAAGTGCGTCCGCGGTTTCCCCGTCCCTAACCGGCTCTCTACTCACTTTCCGGCCGCGTTAGCCCTTCCTGCAATCCCGAATCCCCTTTAACCTACTCCTACCGCGTCCTAAATTCCCCGGACAACTCCTTCCGCACGCGGCATGTATATTGCATGCAAACGAGCCAATTAGCTATTCCCTAGCATCCCGTAACCCGCGCCCCGACTATCGCTAGTTTTCCCTGCCATTTTGTCGCGCGTTTAACCTGCAAACTTATCGCCTACCCTGACCCCTGCGGTAGAGGCAGGGGTAAGGGTAGGTGGCAAGCTTTCCCCCAGCCCCCGCTCACCTGCCCCGGCCGCGATCATGGGTGTTGGTCTCCGTGGCAGCCCCAGTCCTCTCCCCTCCTCCCGAAGCGAAAAAAAAAAAGCGAAAAAAACATTGCAGCCCCCCTCCGGACATCGGAGGGGGGCTGCAACGTTTTTTTCGCTTTTTTTTTGGCTTCGGGAGGAGGGGAGAGGACTGGGGCTGCCACGGAGACCGCTTTCCCCCATGCAAGTAAGTTGCTTCGCCGCTTCAGTTCTTTCCTCCTTCCGGAGCTGCTTTTTCAGCCTTGCTCCGGGAGGAGGGGAGAATAGACACTAGCGGCGAAGCGAAAAAAAACCAAAAGCAATTTTGGTTTTTTTTTTCCAAAAGCGACAATTTTGGTTTTTTTCCAAAAGCGACTTACTTTTGGGATCTGTCAAGATCCCAAAAGTAAGTCGCTTTTGGAAAACTCCACAACTTACTTTTTTGCAGCCATCAGCAGGAACACGGTCGTAGCTCCTCCCGACGAAGATGGCCGCCTGCACGGGGGAAAGCGTGCAATTGGCCACTGAAGATGTGTGTGATGCCACGTCTTGAGCGGCCAATTGTACGCTTTCCCCCGTGCAGGCGGCCATCTTCGTCGGGAGGAGCTACGATCGTGTTCCTGCTGATGGCTGCAAAAAAGTAAGTTGTGCTGGCGCCCAAAAGCGACTTACTTTTGGGATCTTGACAGATCCCAAAAGTAAGTCGCTTTTGGAAAAAAACCAAAATTGTCGCTTTTGGAAAAAAAACCCAAAATTGCTTTTGGGTTTTTTTTGCTTCGCCGCTGTCAGTGTCTCCCCTCCTTTTCGCGCCCTGCTCCGGGAGGAGGGGAGACACTGACAGCGGCGAAGCAAAAAAAAAAAAAAAAGCGAAAAAACCAAAGGCAAGAAGTAAGTCGCTTCGCCGCTTCCCTCCTCCCGGAGCAAGGCTGCTTTTCGCGCCCTGCTCCGGGAGGAGGGAAGAGTGAAGCGGCGAAGCGACTTACTTTTTGCTTTTGGTTTTTTTGCTTTTTTTTTTTTTTTGCTTCGCTGCTGTCATCTCTTCTCCCCTCCTCCCGGAGCAAGGCTGCTTTTCGCGCCCTGCTTCGGGAGGAGGGGAGGGGGGACTGGCAGTCCCGACTTCCTGGTATCTGTCATTTCAAATGACATTTGAAATGACAGATACCAGCGTGGCATGAAGCCTTAGGCCCGCGCACCCAGGATACTGTATAGGCGCTCTCTCCAGTAAAATGGGTTGTGCGGGCCTAAGGCTTCACGGACGCGGTTTACATTTAAATAAAATTAGTGTTCAGGATCGAGCGGTAGGTGAGCTGCACTGTGCGTGCGGCAACCGCGGGTGCCGCAGGCACTAATGCAGCTCTTCCTACCGCTCGGTACTGGATAGACCTGTGGGTTTGCTGGAGACACTGGCAGAAAGAGAGCTGCAAGGCTTCTTGGAGACATGGCTTCTGCAGGAGTTTGGCCTTTCGAACATAAGGGGAAGTGTGCGAGTGGAACAAGTTGGGCCCTCGTCAAGAGAATAGCGACAGGCCACAAGTGGTTATTATGCAGTTACTTGATTTCATGCACAAAGCCGTTGAAATGCAAGTATTTATTTATTTATTTATTTATTTAAAATTTTTATATACCGACATTCATCCAGGATATCACATCGGTTTACAGTGTAACACAAACAAACGCCAAGCATGAGAGGGGGAAAGCAACAGAATTATGAGGGGAAAAAAATCCTGTCCTTTTCAGGGCTGTTCTGCAAAACTATCTGTCACATGCCGAGAATTGACCCTCTCTGCTCCAGACTCTTTACGATGGATGTTCACTCGGCCTTACTTTATTTGGCCAAGCTGAGAGTACAATATTCCAGCGGGGTATGTTGGTTCATGTCAGTAACAGAAACAAAGAAATTTGCGGAAGAGCTGGAAACAAAAGTAAATCGAGAATGTGCTGGATTTCTGTATGAAGAGGCTGCTTTGTTCAGTCTTCAGTTCTTTTTTTTTTTTTTTTTTCTGTTTTGTTTTTTAACTCTCCATTGTCTCCTGAAGCTCTTTTTTTTTTTTTTTTGACACTGCTTCTCTCCACAGATCTGCAATAACTGTGAATACCGCTCCTCGTTATGTCTTTTTATTTATTTATTTATTTATTTATTTTACATAGAAACCGAGTGGGCTTTATGATGCAGAAGCGGTGTATATTTTGGTGACACAGGGTTTGGATACAAATAACTTAGTTCATATTTGTCTGTTATTCGTTTAGTATTTTTCACTGTTCTGCTCTTTACTGAGATTGAGATCATTTGTCCCTTTGTGTTTAGTTAATTGACATTCTTGAACTAAACATTTGAAAGGGTTAATAGTTAATTGAGTGTGGGAGAAACATAGGAAGGATATTAAAAATTGAGATGTGGTGGGGGGGGGGTTTGGCTGGAAGGGGTGAAAGAATGGGATGAGGGTTTTAGTGTAATAAGTGGTCTCATACAGGTGTGGAGGGAAGGATATTAGAGGGAATGGGTGGGAGGGGAAAGTGGGGATAGGGAATAGCAAGAGTTCATTAGAGCAGTGGTTCCCAACCCTGTCCTGGGGGCCCACCAGTCAGTCGGGTTTTCAGGATATCCACAATGAGTATGCATGAGAGAAAGCATGCAAACTTTCCACAATGAATATGCATGAGAGAAAGCATGCAAGCTTTCTCTCATGCATATTCATTGTGGATATCCTGAAAACCCGACTGGCTGGTGGGCCCCCAGGACAGGGTTGGGGACCACTGCATTAGAGGGTATAGGCATATGGACAAGGGGGTTTCAGAGGCGTAGCATAAATATTGGGCTAGGAGTGCAGGCACCGTATTTTCAGAGTGTGGGCCTGTGCTGGGATGGCTCACGTTTTAGAAAGAATTTTTTCTCATTTGTATGCATCTTCAGGTTTGGTGGGATAAGATATGACTCGCACTGATTTGAAGTTAATATCATGGAATGTTTGTAGTGTTGGTTCAGCAATTAAATGCACCAAAATTCTCATGACTCTTAAAAAGAAAAAGGCTGATAATTTATTGTTACATGGAACCCACCTAAACGATGCTGTGCATCAGAAGTTGAAGAGATGGTAGGTTGGTTATGTCAGATATGCCTTGGCAGATTTTAAATCTGCAGGGGTGGCTATTTTAATTCATAAAAGTCTGCCATTGATTGTGTAGAAGGAATTTGAAGACCCATAAGGTCATTACGTGATTTTTGGTTGCTGAGCTGTATCACAAGCCTGTGATTCTCCGCAGTGTGTAACTGCCCAACAGCTATGACCATGGCTTTTTTACTAATTTACATAAACTTTTGCTTCCTTATTTAGAGGATGAGTTGGTGGTGGTGGTGGTGATTTGAATTTGGTCCAGAATCCCTCTTTAGATAAATTTCGTTTACACACAGGTGAAAAGATGAGAGGCAAAGGAATTTGTTTTCTGGAAGAAAATGTCATAATGCCTCTGTATCGCTCCATGGTGAGACCGCACCTTGAATACTGTGTACAATTCTGGTTGCCGCATCTCAAAAAAGATATAGTTGCGATGGAGAAGGTACAGAGAAGGGCAACCAAAATGATAAAGGGGATGGAACAGCTCCCCTATGAGGAAAGGCTGAAGAGGTTAGGGCTGTTCAGCTTGGAGAAGAGACGGCTGAGGGGGGATATGATAGAGGTCTTTAAGATCTTGAGAGGTCTTGAACGAATAGATGTGACTCGGTTATTTACACTTTCGGATAATAGAAGGACTAGGGGGCACTCCATGAAGTTAGCAAGTAGTACATTTAAGACTAATCGGAGAAAATTCTTTTTCACTCAACGCACAATAAAACTCTGGAATTTGTTGCCAGGGGATGTGGTTAGTGCAGTTGGTTTTAAAAAAGGATTGGATAAGTTCTTGGAGGAGAATTCCATTACCTGCGATTAATTAAGTTGATTTAGAAAATAGCCACTGCTATTACTAGCAACAGTAACATGGAATAGACTTAGTTTTTGGGTACTTGCCAGGTTCTTATGGCCTGGATTGGCCACTGTTGGAGACAGGATGCTGGGTTTGATGGACCTTTGATCTGACCCAGTATGGCATGTTCTTATCCTTTGGAGAAGGATTTTACTCATCTTTCTAGAGTTCACTCACATTCTAGGATAAAACTACATCTTGACTTTTCAACGTGTTTTTCCTCATGTCACAGCACAGTTGATATTACAGTAACTGATCATGCTTCAATATGGTTACATTTAAATTGGGGAAGTGGGGATAGATTTTATTAAGCTTGGCATTTTCCATTTTTTTTTTGGGCAAGGGATCTGCACACTAATCCAATTACAAGCTATGCTCGAAATCTAGGAGTATTGCTAGACTCCAGATTATCTATGACTTCTAATATTTCTGTGTTAGTTAAAAAATCTCATTTCAAATTACTTTTACTCAAAAATCTAAAGCCTCTTCTTTTTCCATCTGATTTTTGTGTAGTTGTGCAAACGCTCATCCTATCAGATTTAGATTATTTGCATTGCCCTATACTTAGGTCTTCCAGCAACCACAATTTATCCGCTTCAACTCATTCAGAACTCCGCGGCTTGTTTAATTTCCAAAACCCTATGCAGAGAGCACATTACTCCTGTCCTACAATCCGTCCGCTGGCTTCCTATACACTATCACATTTATTACAAGGTGATATCCATTATTCACAATTTACAATCCTTCAACCATTTGGCTATGTCCCATCTTAAGACTGTATCGGCCACCCTGTCAACTAAGATTCATGGACAAATGTTTGTTAGAGGCCCAACAATAAAAACAGCCAGACTGGACCTAACCCGCAGGCGCACCTTTTCAGTTGCTGGAACTCTCTCCCAGACCATATTCACCTTATCCTAAATTACAAAAATTTTAAAAAGGCACCAAAGACGCACCTCTGCTCTATGGCATATGGCAAACTTGAAGGTCCTTAACTATAATTCTTCCTTCCCCTAACCTCAATCTTTTTATCTTAATTTATTCCAACTTTGAATTTTATTTTGTCCATTTTATGCTGTATTATGTTTTTATTTTTATGTATTTACTCTCTGTAAACTGCTTAGATCCACTACAATTGTATAGGCAGAATACAAGAATTTTAAATAAATAAATAAATAAGACTATCTTAAAGCAAGATGGAAAGAATTTTAAAAAATAACAGGTGTCATAGAGATGATCCTATATTGTTTTGATATACAGCTAAAGCAGTTCTTAGAGATGATTTCATTTATTTTGTAGCACATCGAAGAAAAACCATCGATAAGCAGCTTATACAATTGGAAAAGCAACTAAATAAGGCCAAAAAGAAGTTGATTGCCCACAATTCAAAGGATAATAGAGAACCATACTTAGCTATTCGTACTGCATTGAATTCTTTGATACATCAACATACCAAGAAATGAGTCGCTTATTACAAATTTAAGCTTTATCAATATAGCAACAAAATGGGTAAAGAAATGTCAAATCTTATTAAAATGAGTTCAGGTTCCAAATACGGGGTAGATTTTTTAAACCCCAGCGCGCATAAATCCCAGGGTTTACACGCGTGGCCAGGCCTTATGCACGCCAGGCCAATTTTCAAACGGCCCAGCCACACACATAAATCCTGGGACGTGTGTAAGTCCCGGGGCTTGAAAATGGGGCGGTCCACGGGGCGGGACTAGAGGCGCCCAGCACAACGGCCATTTGCTGCTGTGCCAGGGGATCACGCACCAGCAGTGTGCTGGCATGCGCAACTTGCTCCTGCTCTTTGGCAGGAGCAAAAGGTAAAATATAAAAATTAGGGCTAGTTAGGATAGGGAAGGGAGTTAGGCTAAGGGGTTGGGAAGTTCCCGATGTGTCACTGCACGTATTTGCTTAACTCTACCCCCCTTGCGCGCGCCGACCCAGCATTTTATAACATGTGCACACCAGCACACGCATGTTTTAAAATTGCGCATCCATGTTTGCGCGCTGGATAGTGCGCGCAAGTTTTGAAAATCTACCCTTATATTTTCACCCTCAAAACAAAGCAAATTCCAATAAGGAGACAGTAAAAATCTTAGAGGAGTTTTATAAGGATTTATATATTTTTGAGAGGGACAACATGGGTAATTGCAAACAATTATTAGAGCAGATGAATATGCCTAGATTCACTGATGATCAGTTAGATTGGTTGAATAGAACATTTAGCTTAACAGAGATCCAAGGGGGCATTCGTAATGAGAAGTGCCTGAAACCACCGGGCCTAGATGAGAATAATGCTGAATTTTATAAGATTTTCCTAGATCACATTGCATAGTCTTTGAGTGTGGTACCAGATTTTGTTGGTGCGAGAAGAATACCCAAAGGATGTCAGTTTGGCTCAAATCACTGTAATACGTAAATCAAGAAAGGACCTAATACCACCAGCATCTTATCACCTTATATATCTTTATTAAATTTCGATCAAACAGTTTTGGGGCAAATTATGGTGGATAGATTGGCCTTAATATTGCCTAAGATTATTGGCTCGGGGCAAATTGGCTTAGTTAGGAAGCATTATGCACTAACATACGTTTACAGTCGGAAAACTTTATTCTCACAGTATATCAGCCTCACTCTGGCCGAGTTTCGCTCTATGGATAGAGTGTCTTCAGGGGCTACTATAATTAAAACGTACATAATTTTTCGACTATACACCAATCTCATTCTTCTTGGTCGCTACACAGCTAAATTGGATCGGCTTCGTTTACGTTTACTATCTGTTATAACTTTGGGAATGCAACACCATATTCCTTTTCTGGTGGTCAGTTTTGATGCTGAAAAGACACTTGACAGGGTAGAAAGGCAATATCTGTTCTGCCTCCTGTTCATATGGGTTTAACAAGAAGGTTTCATCAAGCAATAAAGCTGTTATACAATAATCCTGAAGTGACAGTAGTTGCAAATGGAGTCTACTCAAATATATTCCCTATAAAGAGAGGCACTCGCCAGGATTGCCTGATTTCTCCGGCTTTATTTTTACTATCACTGGAACCGCTTCTGCATTTCATTCAGATGATGAAAGAGATTGTAGATATGAAGTTCTTAAATATGTGGTGTGTTTAACTGAGCCAGAGTTCTCTTTACAAGTCCTGATGCAATCTTTCCAGAGATTTGCAGAATTCTCCATTTTAAAATTGAACGTAGATAAATCCGAGTTTTGGCCTCTTCGACCTCCCTTCGCGAACACTGGCCTGGTAGGTTTCCACTAAAATGGACATTAGGCCCTATTAGATTTTTGGGTGTGTTGATATCTCCTGATTTGGGTGCTCTACATAGATTTAATATTTCTCTACTTCTAGATCATATCAAACGGAAGCTACAATCTTGGGTAAAATTACCTTTGTTTTTGGGGGGAGAGAATCTTTTCAAAATGGTTTTATGTTTTACAAAATCTTCCTATTCATTTATTACAAAAGGATCTAAAAACTCTGGATACCTTTTTGATTTCTTCTTTTTGGTAAGGGAAAATGGCACGGGTTCAATTGAGATGTTTAAAGAAAGCCTGGGCTGAAGGGGGAATGGGAGTTCCTGACCTGGAATCATATAACTTGGCTGGCTTGTTGCATATTGTACGAGCCTGGTTATATAAGTCATTTTATGTGGATTTAACAGGGGAAAGGGCAGTGCTGGATCCCCTTGACTTAAAATATGCCCTTCATGTTCCTTATGGTAAATTGCCCAATGGATGGTCAAAGAACATTGTGCTTTTGCCACTGAAATGGGCCTGAGTCAGACTGGCAACCCTATTCAAAAGGACACCTTTTGAATAGGCGTGGGCCGTCGGCTGCCAGTAATCAAAATGGCGCCGACGGCCCTTTGCCCTCACTATGTCACTGGGACCGACCGCTGCTATTGGTCGGTCTCAGTGACATAGTGAGGGCAAAGGGCCGTCGGCGCCATTTTGTTTACTGGCAGCCAACGGTCGAAGCCCAGGAGATCGTTCCCGGACCGCTCCTGGACCCCCGCTGGACCACCAGGGACGTTTGGCAGGTCTTGGGTGGGTCAGGAGGGTGGGGGGTTGCAGTAAATTAAGTCGGCAGGTCTTGGGGGAGTCAGGAGCGGGGGGGTTGTTAGATTTTTGTTTGGTTTTTTTTTATATTCGCTCCATAAGACGCACATACATTTTCCCCCCACTTTTGGGGGGAAAAAAGTGCGTCTTATGGAGCGAAAAATACGGTAAACAGAATCAACAGTGTGGGAGCTTTAAAGCGTGGGTTTGCCAGTGCATGCCTGGTGGGGGGGGGGGGGGGAAAAGATGTTGGTGCATCTTAAGGGACCGTTGGTCTAGGACGCGCAGAAAAGAGAGGAGAATGATGAGCAAAATTGTAAATGCTATACGGCTGTGTATTTCAGAAGTGCGTTCCACAGCTTCTACAGTGCAAAGTTCTAGTGGCCATGTTGGCCCTGTTGGAAAGTAGGTTGCTTGGTAGGTTACGATATCTTTCATTAGGAGCAACTCGTGGGGGGAACAAGAGAAGAGAGTGCACTGTAAGCTTGCTAATACATATTCGGTCTTTGTTTTGTTTTTTTTCCAGGCGATTACTGGGAATCATTACCAAAAAGGATGTATTAAAGCATATTGCACAGATGGCAAACCAGGACCCTGAGTCTATTCTCTTCAACTGAACTTGCCTGCCCACCTGTGCGCGCACATGAAAAATGGACTGACCGTGGACATCTCTCTTCCTCTTAACAAAGCCAGAGCTTTGCTTTCAGAGACTCCTGGTATGGAGCTGAAGACAAATCATGTTTCTTTGGGGTGGGGGGCTTGGAGAATTTTTTTTTTTGTACAAGTAACCAATTGCACTACATAACTGTGGAAACGAATCATCTCTGTCAAAGAAAATATTTTATTATTAATATTATTGCTTTTGTGAAGTTGCAATAGAAGGATCTCATGAAGGAGTAAAGAGAAGAAAAATGACAATGTGGTTTGTTTTTTTTCTCTTGGTTTTTAGACTTGGGTTGCACGCTAAAAGGGCTCTGAAACAGAAGAATATAAATTTGCTCGTTTGCCTCGGGAGTTGTAGGAATAACTTGGTCACTTATGCTGCTGCTGAAGAGTTAGTTATACAGTTCAGCATTTACCCTTTGGGGGGTGTTTGTGCTGGAAGTGATGTTTCGCCTTTTGCCATGGGACCTGGGCTGGAAGTTTGGATTGCTCTATCTGCATCTCAACCTGTTGTTCGAAAGGAATATTTCCTCAGCCTCCAACACCAGCTAAGCCCTGTCAGCTTCCACGCTGCCCCTCCCGCAGAAAGTCCCCAGCCAGTGAAGCACTGAGCTTTGCAGGAGGTGCCAGTGGAGCTGTCCGTGCATCATTCTTGTTTTTGCTTTTTTTTTTTTTTTCAGCATATTTGATTCCTGCAAAGCGTCTAGTGGTCTCGCAGGACGCATTCACGCACCGCTCCTCTCGTGTTAGGGCCGTCAGCTAGTTCGTTCTTTCTGTACGAATAAGCTCTGTAAAGCACAGTTGTCTCGTCCAGCCTGTGCTTCCTCTGACAATCTTTACCTTTGATGCCGGGAGATGAACTTAATGCTGCCGCAGTTCCACCTGTAAGGACACCACAAGATAAATGTAATCTTTACCCAATATGCTTCCAACTCCAGGAGGAAACTGGTTATTAGGGGTAAACCCTTTTCCAAGTCCTTGACTCAGTTTTATGCAACAGACTGAAGTGCAAGGCTTTTCTTCTCATTAAACAAACCCTTAAGAGTCCACTCTGCGATTAACAGAGTTTATCTGAAAAAAAAAAAAATTCATTGTACAGTCAGATCTGGTGTTTCAGACAAACTAGGCAGTTGCATAGAGTGCCAAGATTTTTAGGGCCGCAAAATCCTGCCAGCGTGCAGTCTAAAGGGATGCTGTACGAGAGCCTACGCTGTCAAAGACAGGAGTACTGTGCTGGAGCCTCTACCACTGCTACGTTGGGCAGAGGGTGAGTGAGTGACCAAAGGTTCTCCTAGGGACCAAATATGCTTGCACCAGCCCTGTGTACGGTTTCTGATAATGATAGAATAAGATGCTGAGCTGCTTGCTACTATTCTATTAATACAGTTCTGTTTCCAGCAGGGTTTTAGACTGGGCATGCTGCTAGAAAACGTCACCTCCCATTGTAGCCAGTAGCTACTACAGAAACAATTAGGGATGTGAATCATTTTTATGACAAATTAAAATATCGTACGATATCTCTTAATTCATCATATGTCGGCAAAATCATTAAATGATCGCATTTCCCCCGAATTTTCGTTCAAAAATCGTTTTTCGGCTTAGCGCGCACTAACAAAAATAACAAAAATCAACGTTTTTTTGTTAGTGCGCGCTAAGCTGAAAAACGATTTTTGACGAAAGAAAAAATGCAGATTCACGGGCAAACAAGATTTTCCAGCGGCCACACGAACCTGAAAGCGAAAACGATCGGGCACATCTCTAGAAACAATTGCCAACCACCTACCTAGTGACTAAGCAGAGTTCTCCTGTTTAATACCTTAGAGCTGCCAAGTCCTCAATAAACTCCATATCCTCCATTTCAGACTCGGGGGGAAAGTTCTGGCAGTTCAATTTCCATACTTTCCTCTTCGTTAACTTCAGCTTAAACTCCAACTATCTGCTGTTTATCTCTCTCTGCCTCCTCCCAAGGCCAGCGGCTGTCTACCTCTGTGTGAACACTGGGCTTGTTAAATTCCCACGGGAGCTCCTTTCCTCCTCCCTCAATCTCTATACCTCTGGTCAGGTGCCCTGGTAATCCCACATCTAAATGTGCATGTCATCAATTTGCATATATGAGGGGGAGTCTCCCGTGTATGCAAATGTATCTCATGCATATTAATTGTGGCTATCATAGAAATCTGACTTGGTTGTAGGGTCATCAAGGCATGGTCGTGAAGTCCTGACTTGATGGATAGTCACAAAGAGGCATCCTAATTTGCCATAGACAGTCGCCTCGCATGATGGCTCTGTTAACAACCACATGGGAAAGCATATGGAAAGCAAGAAACCTTGCAGGAGAGGATAAACAGAAAATCCATTAAATAAACACAGCTAACTGCAACAACCCATCTAGCAGACGCCAGGCCCTAACTGGATGCAGACGAGAAGTGGAGTGACGCTTGGGCCTGGCTTTGCAAAAATATTTTTAAATCAAAGTATCTTTATGAGCTGTTCTCAAACATTCTTGGTGCATACCACAGACTAAACAGTAACAACTTCCCCCAGGTCTCCAAGAGGGAGCTCTACATGACCTTTCAAGCTCAC
Organism: Rhinatrema bivittatum; assembly: GCF_901001135.1. Classification (NCBI taxonomy): domain Eukaryota; kingdom Metazoa; phylum Chordata; class Amphibia; order Gymnophiona; family Rhinatrematidae; genus Rhinatrema; species Rhinatrema bivittatum. The sequence goes on along the minus strand of NC_042620.1, from coordinate 311,717,111 downwards.
AGGTTCCTATTCACATCTGAATCCTATGACTTGTGTCATAAGAACCTCTCAATGGAATTAGTCTGGCAACCAGATGTGTGTGTGTGTATATACTGGAGAGAGTCCAGAGGAGACAGGAATGACAGGAGGCCTAGATAATATATGAGGAAAGATTAAAGGAGCTGGGCTTATTTTGACTAGAAAAGAGAGGACTATTGCCTGATAACACTGTTCAACACATAAAGGAGGGATACACTAAGGACAGCAATTGTTCTCTGTCTCTGGTTGAGGAAAAGGTAAGTCTTGCATGTTGTGTGTCTGTGTTTGTTTTCTAGATCGTGTTCCTGTTTGGCTTGTTGCCGGAGTAATGGTTAGAGCAGTGGGCTTCAAACCAGGGTTCAAATTTCTTGTGACCTTGAGCAAGTCACTTTACCCTCCATTGCCTCAGGTACAAAATTAGATTTATAAACCCTCTGTGGATAGGGAAATACCTACAGGGCCTGAATGTAAACCGCATTTGAAATGCTGAAAAGTGGAATAGAAAAATCTAAAGTAAATAAATAAATAATGGGCTTTAATTGCAGCAGGAGAGGTTTAAGAGAATATTATGAAGAATTTTCTACCCACAGGGGGTCATGAAGCACTGGAGCAAGCTACCTGCAGTAGGGGGCAATTTCCGTGGAGGTTTATAAGAGCAGGTTAGACAAACATGACCTTTGAGATCCCTTCCCAGCCCCTATCTTATAGTTAAAACAATTGATTTTTCATGACACTCCAGTGAAGTGCAGCGATGACAAAACTATGAGAATGGCCACCAGATGTCACTGAAGGATTTCAAATCTAGATGTGATGGTGCATATTCCATATTCTGAAGCCATGTTTTGTACTGCTAGCTTAGACCGCCTATCTGTATGCTGACACGGAATTAGAGCACTTCCCATTTTCCTACACATGTAAAAGGCATAGATCTCGAAAAAGAAAAGGTCTGCTTGGAAGTTACAGCACCCATTTTAAAAATGACAACTGTACGGGTGCATGCAGTCACCAGTCTCATACTCCGCACTGGTCCAGGATTCCCCTGTTGGATTCCAGAAGGAGAAAGGCAATGAGTGTTTCTACGTGTCTTTGGGGAAAAGAGGCTCTAGAACGAGGGGGTCATGGGATGAGGGTGAAGGAGGATAGACTCAGGAGTAATCGTAGGAAATATTTCTTTACAGAGAGTTCTGAATGCATGGAGCAGCCTCCCAGTGGAAGCGGTAGAGATTAAAAAAAACCAAAAAAAAAAAACCCCCAGAATCTGAATTCGAGAAAGCATGGGATAAATACAGGGGATCTCTACGAGAGTGATGGGAATTATAAAGGTAAATTAGTTGGGCGGATAGCCAGACTAGATGGGCCATACGGTCTTTTTCTTCCATCATGTTTCTAAACCTGGGGTCCCCTCACTCTGGGTCACGGGAGGGGAGAGTGAGTGAGCATGGAGTTGGGGGAGGGGGGGATCCCTTCCCCAGCAGGAGACAGGCAGCGGGATCCCTTCCCCAGCAGGAGACAGGCAGTGAGCATGCGGCTGAAGAGCTCACCCTCTCTCTGATAGGAGACAGAAGCTGGTGCAGCTGCAGGGATCTCCTCCGTGGGGTCCAGGAACAGAGAGACGTCTGCACAGGAGAGGGGAGCACCCTCCTTGGGCCGCAGGGGGAGATAGTAAATGCAGGGCGGTGGGATGCCTTCCCAGGTTCGGGAAGCAGCGATCGAGCACAGGTGAAGGGTTAATCATTTCTGTGAGTTTTTTTTCTTCTTCTGGGTATTGCAGTGCCTGGGCTTTTTGAGTCAAATTTATAAGTGTAGCGTAGATGATATTTTTATTAAACTCCAGCTAGGTAGAAGACCTTCCCGTTATCAAAATAGTGGTTTCGTTCATTTTGAGAGCGTTGAAGCCTTGACAATTGGCGTTTAATGCTCCATAGGCTTCAAACTTGTGCCAGTTCAACCCCTTCATGTGTTTATTTCCATGTGTCCAATATATGTGCATATATTTTTCTGTGTAAATACAGTTAGACATATTTTGCATACATATCAAGGATATCCTCTTAATAAATCCAAGGCAATGGGTCCCCTGATAGGCTGAGGAGGGATGGCGAGAGAGAGGCAGGCCACAAGAGTGAAGAGGCACTTTCAATGGCTTAGAAGAGAGAGGGAGAGAAGAGAGAGAGGGAGAGACCTAGGCCGGGCTGATGGTGGAAATAGGCTCAGAAGAAAGAGAGTCTTTGTGCGGAGGAGGAGAAGGCCGAAAAGGGGGGGGGGGGGGGGGGGTGGGGGGGGGAGAAAGCAGGTTGTGTTATGGAGGAGAAAAGCTGTGATAGCAAAATGAATGTAAACTCAAATCGAGTGAGAAATGCCAAAAAAAAAAAAAAAAAAATTTTGAAAAAGCCGAACAAGAAATTAGCCAGATGCACACACAGCAAAGGTCAGGAAAATTATTTCAGGTTTGAAAGGAAAAATGTTGCAAATTGAAAATGAGTTGATCTAGCTGAAATAAAACATTCACATGCCTTAAAGGGATAGGTCGTGTACAAGAGGCTGGCAATTTCCAGGGCAAAGGAAATTCCAGAGCAAGAGGGATTGATAAGAGGATAAAGGGTGGAAGAGTAGAGAAAAACATGAGATATTTCTTCCTGGAAAGGGGGGCTGGATATACGGAGCAGCCTTCCAAGGGTGAGGGTGGAGAACAACGGTAGTGGAATGCCAGAGCCTGGGAGAAGCACAAAGTATCCATGGATGCAAGAAGATGAAGGTGAAATCCAGAGATCAGGTAGGATCTGTTTAAGGCCCTTCAAATTCTATTTTTACCTATTGTTCAGCCCAGTTTTGTAAGGCTCAATATGCAGAATTTCATTTTGCAATGAACGCAGGAGTTCCTAAGGAACCTAAATGAATTTTATTGTGTTTATTTTAGATATTTTACTATTTTGAAGTCATTTTTAACAGCTAATTTATTTCCGTGCTTCATCTTTTAGTATTTTTAGCTGTTATCTTTTTATAAATTTATTGTATTTCTTATTCTAATTATAAATTGTACACCGTTGTGAAGGCTATGGCTGATGTGACGGTCTAGAAAATCAATAAACTATAAATTTAAAAAGAAAAGCGACTTGGATGACCCTTGCGGTCTTTATCTGATGTCATTTCCTCTGTTCCTGTGTAAAGCAAAGCGTACAGTCGCTACTGTGTTCCAGATTGGTTTTTTGTTTTTTTTACAGATACAGACAGAAGGCAAGGGACTGTGCCCACCTGATTCTGTGGGTGCTCCTCTCATCCACCCACACAAGATATCAGGCACCCGGTGTGTGGGCGGTGTTTGGAGCCAGTGCTTGGTGCTAATTTCCAAAGAGAATGAACCTCGTTTGAGAAAGTCGGCATGAAATGCGCATGCTGGAGGGGCGCCCCTTTGATACATTACTCTGGTGAGGTTAGTACAAATCATCACTCCAATATAGTTCTGTCTCCAAGTCCAAATGGTTTAAAGTGAAGGAGCGGATGGGTCCTTGACGTGGCCTTGAAATGCAGCTCTTCAAGCTGCCAAGCCACGTGAGTGCTGAGCCACGTTCCACGCTCATGGATCCGGAGGGTTTTCCTTAGGTGTGTTGCGAGGCCTCAGGCCAAAAGCATGATTTAGTGCTTCCAGTAGAGCAAGCTATGAGGAAGATTTGCTCCAAAGAAAGCGCAGAGAGTTTACAGAGGCTGCCAGAACATGCCCCACCTCTCTCTCCCTCCCACAGCCTTTATTTTCAAACTAATTTTTCTAGGAGTCGAACACAAGAAACCCTTGCTTTGCCTGTGTTTGTTTAACAACTTAGAAGTTCTGTTTCCTCCAAAGTAAATCTTGTGCAGCATTTGTTCCGGCTTTGGCTAAACTGCACTGTGAGGAAAAACCCTCTGTGTAACCCTTTCGTTGCCTTACAGCCTCTTTGCAATGAAGAAAGACGCAGGTCGGACTTCAACCCAAAGCATCCCTACATGCAGCTGCTGATCTAGCGTTTCCTGTGAAATTCAGAGCACAGCGATGTTGCTGCACTCAAGTCGTGGTGGTGGGAGGAAAGTCACATCCACGGGAGAACCACAACCCCAGGGCCCTGACTGGGGAGGCCCTTCTTGCATGGACGTTAACACAAGGAGGTTAAGAGGGTTAAAGACTGGGACTGCTGCTCTGCCAGGATAAGAAAGTGGACAAGGCTCCTTCACAATTTGTTTTGCTTTTCATGTGTAGCATGATGAGATTAATGCTAGCTCCCCTTCCCCCCTCCCCTCAATATATATACACATACACACACTCTCTCACACACACACACACACACACTCTCACTCATGCACACACACACTCACTCACACTGCTTCTTGCACAGTCCATACGGTAAATAGTGCTTAACGATAAATCATGTCTGGGCATCAGCACCCAGGGGCTCGGGTTCTATTCCTGGTCCCAGTAGAGTTTGGGGGGATGCTGCAGAGCATGATTACAACCCCTGGCGAGAAGGGAATCGCATCCATTGCTCAACGGCAACACTTGCTGGCTTGTGAGTTACACTTGTGTCAGCCGCCAAAGGGAACTGCAGTCCATGTCTGCCAGTCAGACGATTGCCAAATTTGCTACTGGGACAGCTTGGGTAGAAGAGTGAGGAACCGAAAATCTGCCAAATCCTTGGGTAGCCACAAGTGACGGCTCATGGGTGTCTTAACTTCTGATAGCTCCCCCATCCCCATCATTAATGGCAGTGAGAGAGATTCTGGGCGAGATTCCAAATAGAATTAAAAAAGGCTGGCTGGCAGGCAGGGCTAGATTTAAGATTATGGCTTCCTCAGGCCAAAACCGTGAAGATGAGGATAGGGGCTCAAAACTTGGAGAGCAGGGGAGGGAGAGGGTATTGGGCCATATTGCCCCTGCAGCACTGACGCGTGGGCCCTAAAGTAAATGGGAAAAGGTTTCTCTTCAGCACGGGTATAGTTGACACCTGCAAAATTTGATGCCCTAGGCAATTGCCTAGGTTGCCCTATTCCTAAATCTGGGCCTCCTGCCAGGCCTAAATAAATAAACGTGCTCACCTCATCCCAGCCTCTGTTCTCTCGTGTGCGAGTGAAGTGGAAGTAGCTCTTCCTTCCCCCCTCTCCTCCCCCTTGCCATGGCTATTGCAGGAGTAGCAAACTTCCCAGTAGTGCCCTCTTCCTGTGTTTCAGACCTCAGTCCAGCCCTTCTACTCACTTCCACCTCCCCAGTTTCAGAGAGAGCGGGCTGGACTGCAGGACTGACTCAGCCTTCTAAACAAAGGAGCCCTCGTGCTATGTCTAGACTCTGCGGGATCCTTCCTGCCGCAAAAGGATGGATCGTTTCTAGACATCTAATGAGCCATCGCCACTTGCGGGTTTCACCAAGAAACAACCCGAGTCCCTCTCTGCGCTGCACTGGCCACATAGGTTGCCAAGTATTTCCTTTCCTTTCATTACTGGCTGTTTAAAAAATGTGGAACTGTGGAACAGAAACCGTCTCCTGTAAAATTAGCTGTGTTCTCCTGCCTGATCCCTAAATTATAAATCATGATGTGGCATTTTAATGTCTGAGAGCTACAGTGAAAGGACACGCCTTAATATCCTGTGTAATGCCTTGCAATAGAATAAATAACATGTTTGGGGAAAAAAACAGGGAGGATATAAATGGAGGAGGGAAGAGATACACTGGGTCTCAGGATTACTTTCTGCTGCCAAACGACCCTCTGAAGAACAATGCTGCCTTAAAGAAGATCAGAGTTTGATTCCCAGGCCAGACCTCTGCTCCCTGGGCCAGCCCTGGCTAGGGATGCCATGGAAGGCAGTGTTTGCTAGTCCTGAGGTAGGGAATTTTAGCCGTTGCTCAGTGGCAACACCTAGTGACGTTAGGGGGTCGATTTAAAGACTTACATGAGCGCGCATGCACATGTATGCACCAATTTTATAACCTGCTCAACCTATGTGCGGCAACGAGATCGGCCAGTCCCCCAGTTCCCTCCCAGTCCGCTCCAATTAAGGAGCAGAAGTATCTTCCACTCGCTGGCCAGCTGCCAGCGCACACTTCCCTGGGACAACGGCTAATAGCCCCTCGCCCCTCCCCACCCAGACCACGCCCCCCAGGCCACACACACCCCCATGCCGCCCCTTTCAGCAGGCCCGGCACCTCGGCACGTAACCCTTGAAATTTATGTGCATGGCCCTTTTAAAATCAGGCCGATAGTAACATAGTAATGATGGCAGAAAAGGACCAAATGATCCACCCACTCTGCCCAGCAAAGCTTATACCAGTATTTGCTGCACTGTGCAGCTTTACCCCCCCCCCCCCCCCCCATGCTTATCATTTTCCAAGACCATAAAAATGGCCAGACTTAGGATCCCATGCTAACTGGGTTACAGAGGGAGCTGTAATTAGTGGCCTGTGGCTGAGGGCTGTAGCTGAGAGGGCAGAGGGGAGGAGACAGAAAAAAAAGGGGAAAATACGGAGTAGCAAATGAAAGCTCATGGTGATGCAGCCCAATAGAAATGTTTTTTTCCAAGTGAGCTAAAGGCCCAAAGGAACAGGCAGAAACCACTGGGTCGAAAAGAGTTTTCCTGAAAATTCTCTGATTGTGTGCAAACCACATGTCCTTGAGTTTATAATACAGAACTGTATTGTAAAACATTCTCTAGTTCCCATCCTTCCTGAGGTGCTCCAAATATGGTCATCTTTCACTCCGTTTCCTTTAAACTAATTACCTTTCTTTCTGAAGCTGAAAATCCAGTCATTCTGAACAATGAATCAGTGGGTTGGAAAGGTAGGTGGATGGAGGGGGATCTAACCAAGGCTCAATTGGAACAGTTGACTGTGTGCGTTGGGAACTGTGAGTCTTCCTTTTACCTACTACACACAACGTTCATGTCCCCCAGAGTTCAAGCCGGAAGCCCATATCTTTTAATTATTCTCATCTCAACAAAACTGCGCGGGGTTGGAAAATCGTGATTTAACACACACACACACGTCATTTATTATTCACGCTAAATGTAAAGAATCCTCGGCAATGCAAGATTACGTCTCGTGGGACATCGAAATCAGAAAAAGGGAGCGAGAACAAGGCAGTTCTTCTGTGTTTTGGGTACCCTTTCCTAGTGAAAGGGCAGTAAAAGTCAGTGTTAAATGTATCCCCCAAATACATGATATCCATGTAGAGATTTCAAATCTGCAAAGTAAAATATGATTCACCATAATCTTTGTAGGTAGTGATTTCCAGGATTGGATGAGGCAATATTGAATCTATTTGAACCCCCCCAAAAAATGGGAGGATGAGGGGGGATTCAGTTTTTGTTCAAAATAAGTAAAACTGCAGCCTGGATCTGAATGTGAACCTGCAATGACTCAGTTTGCCGGTATCTGAACAAACTCCAAATGGGTTCCTCCGCCCAGCTTTTGACCCAGATCATTCAGCCAGAGCTAGGGTGGATCTGATCCAGGTACTGGCTCAGCAATTAACCTCTATAAGACTGTTGCCAAAGTCAGAGTCAGAGGTTAGGTAGGAGAGGTGCACAAGATCATGAGACATCTTTCGGCCCAACCATTGCCTGACCAAAGAAATCTGAGGCAACTCCATGGAAAACATTTCAACCTGAAGCCTAGATTTACTAAGCCATGACAAGGCGAGATCATGAGTAAAACAGCATTTAACACACATTACATTCTGCTTATTGCATGATATTGCAGCACTATCACCCAATTATAACAAAAGATTTCTTTCTCTTATTGAAATAAGTTGCTTTGCATGCATTTACATACATAAAATTGCCTAATGCATGCAAAGCAGCTTATGCATAGGCAAACCTATGTAAATAAAATAACACGGATACTCGGGAAAAAGTCAGCCCCATTATTTTATTGCGTTTCAGGGAACTGTAGATATTGTCCTGAGGGAGCATCAGAATGCTAACGTGTGTCCCCTGATGCTCCCGTGGGAAAATTAAAAGACCGGTGGCCTGAAAAATGGCCTTCCCACAAATAATAAAAATCACCCCGGGGATCAATCGCGACCTCCAGCTGCCTACTGAGGTGGCACTGGCCCCCCCAAATTTTAAACAAAAATCAATGCCATATGTTGCTCCCTTACCCACCCCCTCCCCTCCAACCTTAAAAATAGATACTTTGACATAGGATGAACTCCCCCCAGTTCATCCCTACCCCCTTTCTAAATAAAATCCCTGATGCCTAGGGTATTCCCCAACCCCCCTCCCCCCAAATAAATTAACCCTGGTGGTCTAGGGGGCAGATGGACTCCCACCCCCATCCCTACCTCCAGCCCCCCTGGTACCTCAAAAGTAGATCTTTGATGTCCACCGGAGGGCCCAGGGTATCCTCTAGCCTCAGGCACGGTTGACAACATTTTTCAAAATGGCAGCAAACAGGCCTTGTCTCTTTCATGTGATGGGGCAAGGTCTGGGGATCAGACAGAGGCCACATGGGCATGGCCTGCTGAGAAATATATTGAAAAGTCATGTCAAGGCTAATGGATCAAAGCTGAGTAAAGCAAAGAAAGTTGTAACAAAATATATTTTAACTTTAGCAATTATACAACAAGAGCAACACAGGGCCCTACACCTAGGAATACATCCTGAGGTGTTAATTTTCCAATAGATTTCCACGCTTAAAACTGGGTTTTACGTGCATAAATGCACTTTAAGGGGTAGATTTTCAGACCGCGCGAATAGGCGTACTTTTGCTGGCGCATCAGGTGCAAGCAAAAGTACGCGGGATTTTAGCGGATACGCGCGTATCTGCTAAAATCCTGGATCGGCGCGCGCGCAAGGCTATGAATTCTGTATAGCCGGCGCGCACCGAGCCACGCTGCCTACCCCCGTTCCCTCCAAGGCCGCTCCGAAATCGGAGCGGCCTTGGAGGGAATCCTCTAACGCCCTCCCCTCACCTTCCCCTCCCTTCCTCTACCTAACCCACCCGCCCGGCCCTGTCTAAACCCCCTCCTTACCTTTGTCGGGGGATTTACGCCTCCCAGAGGGAGGCGTAAATCCCCACGCGCCAGCGGGCCGCTAGCGCGCTGGGACGCAATCTGGGGGTGGATCTGGAGGGTGCGGCCACGCCCCCGGGCCCGCCCCGGAACGCTCCCGACACGCCCCGAAAACGCCGCACGGTTCGGGCCCGCCCCCGACACGCCCCCTCCGAAAACCCCGGGACTTACGCGAGTCCTGGGGCTCTGCGCGCGCCGGTAGGCCTATGTAAAATAGGCTTACCGGCGCGCAGGGCCCTGCTCGCCTAAATCCGCCCGGATTTGGGCGGATTTAGGCGAGCAGGGCTCTGAAAATCCGCCCCTTAGTGCATAAGGGGTCTTTTGAAAATTGCTACAATATACCTTTACGCACGTAAATCCTTTTGGAAATTACTCCTATGTTTAATAGTACAAGGAGCACAGTAGTTAAAGGGATGCCTGCTTCAGTTATAAAAAGTGAAGAGTGGGGTCTTTTTTTGGCTGTTTCACAGTTCACATAAAAAGGTTTGAAATAAACTCTCAGATTAGGAGTTACAGTCATCCCTATGCATGGTATTAGAAAGAAGGTACATTTATCTGGCAAAAATGCTTAATTGGTACCACCATCCTGACAGGCAGCTCCAATCAAGGCAGGAGGCACTATTTTGTGTACCAGCTTTGAAGGAAGTGCACAGGATTTGGCTCTGTAATCGAATGTTCTCAGCAGCAGCCCCCACATTGTTGGATAGCGGGATACAGATCATCCGAGCTTTAGAAAGATGGTTAAAAATGTGGCTGTTGCCAACAGATTAGAGCATCCCTGGGAAGGAATTTGGTAAGACCTTGAATAAGGACGAGTATTATTATGGCAGTTATAATATTCATTAATTTTACTCAGAGTTCTGCACGTTTAAGAATATTCAAATGTTTTATGAGTTATAATTTTAATTTGTATGCGAGTTATATTTTATTTCAATTGTTTGTGCTAGAGAAGATCTTTTTGGGTGGAATAATGGATGTACAGTGCCTAGAATGGAGTTCTAATTTGTATTCATGGTATAAAAGGCCATTACAGTATATTGTACATGTTGGTCACTGTGCGTGTCACACTCCAAATTAAAAATGTTGGTGCTGCATTTTCAGGAGATTTGATGACTGATTTCTTTTCAATATCCCACCCAAAATTATGCCTTCATTTTAATTATAGAAACATAGAAACATAGAAATGACGGCAGAAGAAGACCAAATGGCCCATCCAGTCTGCCCAGCAAGCTTCACACATTTTTTCTCTCATACTTATCTGTTTCTCTTAGCTCTTGGTTCTATTTCCCTTCCACCCCCACCTTTAATGTAGAGAGCAGTGATGGAGCTGCATCCAAGTGAAATATCTAGCTTGATTAGTTAGGGGTAGTAGCCGCCGCAATAAGCAAGCTACACCCATGCTTATTTGTTTTACCCAGACTATGTTATACAGCCCTTATTGGTTGTTTTTCTTCTCCCCTGCCGTTGAAGCAGGGAGCTATGCTGGATATGCGTGAAGTATCAGTCTTCTCCCATGCTGTTGAAGCAGAGAGCCATGCTGGATGTGCATCGAAAGTGAAGTATCAGGCACATTTGGTTTGGGGTAGTAACCGCCGTAACAAGCCAGCTACTCCCCGCTTTGTGAGTGCGAACCCTCTTTTCTTCTCCCCTGCCGTTGAAGCAGAGAGCTCTGCTGGATGTGTGTAGTATCAGTTTTTCTTCTCCCCTGCCGTTGAATCAGAGAACTATTCTGTATATGTATTGAAAGTGAAGTATCAGGCTTATTTGATTTGGGGTAGTAACCGCCGTAACAAGCCATCTACTCCCCTCTTTGTGAGTGTGAATCCTTTTTTCCACATTTGCTCTTGCTGTTGAAGCTTAGAGCGATGTTGGAGTCACAGTAAGCATGTGTATGTTTATTTAATAAGGGTATTGACTCCAGGCAGTAGCCATCATTCTGGCGAGTCACCCACTCTTCATTGGCAGCCTCTTGACTTTATGGATCCACAGTGTTTATCCCACGCCCCTTTGAAGTCCTTCACAGTTCTGGTCTTCACCACATCCTCCGGAAGGGCATTCCAGGCATCCACCACCCTCTCCGTGAAGAAATACTTCCTGACATTGGTTCTGAATCTTCCTCCCTGGAGCTTCAAATCGTGACCCCTGGTTCTGCTGATTTTTTTTCCTACGGAAAAGGTTTGTCGTTGTCTTTTGATCAACACCTTTCAAGTATCTGAAAGTCTGTATCATATCACCTCTGCTCCTCCTTTCCTCCAGGGTGTACATATTTAGATTCTTCAATCTCTCCTCGTACGTCATCCGATGAAGATCCTCCACCTTCCTGGTCGCCCTTCTCTGTACCGCCTCCATCTTGTCTTTGTCTTTTTGAAGATACGGTCTCCAGAACTGAACACAGTACTCCAGGTGAGGCCTCACCAAGGACCTGTACAAGGGAATAATCACTTCCCTTTTCTTACTCGATATTCCTCTCTCTATGCAGCCCAGCATTCTTCTGGCTTTAGCTATCGCCTTGTCGCATTGTTTCGCTGACTTCAGATCATTAGACACCATCACCCCAAGGTCCCTCTCCTGCTCTGTGCACATCAGCCTTTCCCCCCCCCCCCCCCCATCGAATACAGTTCATTCGGATTTCCACTCCCCATATGCATGACTTTGCACTTCTTGGCATTGAATCTCAGCTGCCATATCTTCGACCACTCTTCCAGTTTCCTTAGATCTCGTCTCATTCTCTCCACTCCTTCCGGCGTGTCCACTCTGTTGCAGATCTTAGTGTCATCCGCAAAAAGACAAACCTTACCTTCTATCCCGTCCGCAATGTCGCTCACAAAGATATTGAACAGGACCAGTCCCAACACCGATCCTTGCGGTACACCACTTAAAACCGCTCTCTCTTCAGAGAAGGTTCCATTTACCATCACACATTGTCTTCTGTCCATCAACCAATTTGCAATCCAGGTCACCACCTCGGCACTCACTCCCAAGCTTCTCGTTTTATTCACCAGTCTCCTGTGCGGAACCGTATCAAAAGCTTTGCTGAAATCCAAGTATATGATATCGAGCGCTCTTCCTCGATCCAATTCCTTGGTTACCCAGTCAAAAAAGTCAATCAGATTTGTCTGACAGGATCTTCCTCTGGTGAATCCATGCTGCCTCTGGTCCATCAATTCTCCCGACTGTAGATAGTTCACTATTCTCTCTTTCAACAGTGACTCCATTACTTTTCCCACCACCGAAGTGAGGCTAACCGGTCTGTAGTTACCAGCCTCCTCTCTGTTCCCACTCTTGTGAAGCGGGACCACCACCGCTCTTCTCCAATCACTCGGCACCACTCCCGTTTCTAGGGATCTATTGAACAGGTCGCACAGCGGTCCCGCCAGCACATCTCTGAGCTCCCTCAGTATCCTTGGATGAATCCCATCAGGCCCCATGGCTTTGTCCACTTTCAGATTCTTTAGCTCTTCCCATACATTATCTACTGTAATGGATTTTCCTCTGTTCCGCTTCCCTCCAGTTTCTTGTTGTGTAGAGATGGTCCTTCTCCAGGGTCTTCTTTAGTGAACACAGAGCTGAAGTATTCGTTTAATATTTCTGCCATTTCTTCGTCTCTCTCCACACATTGATCATTTCCACCTTTCAATTTCACTATACCACTTTGGACTTTTCTCTTTTCGCTGATGTATCTGAAAAATGTTTTGTCACCATATTTTATCTCCTGGCAATCCTCTCTTCTGCTTGACTTTTTGCCAACTTGATTAATTTCTTAGTCTCCCTCAGTTGAATCAGATATTCTTCTTTGTGCTCCTCCCTTTGGGATCTTTTGTATTTCTTGTATGCAGTTCTTTTAGCTTTAATTTTGTCAGCCACCTCCTTTGAGAACCAGATAGGTTTCATTTTTCTTTTGCTTTTCTTTACATTTCTAACATATAGAGCAGTTGCCTTGGCGATTGCTCCTTTTAGATTGGTCCACTGTTGATCCACATCTCTCTCATTTTCCCATCCATTTAGTTCTTCCTCTAGGTACTTCCCCATTTCCTCAAAGTCTGTGTTTTTGAACTGTAAAACTCTGGTCTTTGTGCTTCTTTTCCATATTCTTTTAGTGATATTAAACCATACCGTTTGATGATCACTGGTGCTGAGGTGGGCGCCCACCTTGACATCAGAGACTATATCTCCATTATTGAGCACTAAGTCGAGAATAGTTCCTTCTCTCGTAGGTTCCAATACCATTTGTTTGAACAAAGATACTTGCATGGCATCCACTATTGCTCTACTGTTTTTAGATTCTGCAGATGGGATTTTCCAGTCTACATCTGGCATATTAAAGTCACCAACGATCACCACTTCCCCTTTCTTACCTATCTTATGGATGTCTTCAACCAGATCTCTGTCCAGCTCTTCCTTTTGGTTTGGAGGCCTGTAAACCACTCCAATATAAATGGATGCTCCATCATCTGTTTTTAGGTCGACCCATAGTGCTTCTTCCTTGCCCCAACTTCCTTGCAGCTCAGATGCTTGGATATTATTTCTGACATAAAGAGCCACACCTCCCCCTTTTCTATCCACTCTGTCCTTCCTTAACAAGTTATAGCCTGGTATTGCCGTATCCCAATCATGAGATTCTGTGAACCATGTCTCTGTGATAGCAACGATGTCCAGTTCTGCCTCTGTCATTAGGGCCTGCAGATCTGGGATTTTATTTCCCAAACTATGAGCATTTGTAGTCATAGCTTTCCAGGTACTCTCTTTACGGTTATTGCTTTTCCTGTACTCCTTATGAGACTTTAGTTGAGATTTGTTATTCACTTTATTCTTTCCTTTTGCAGTTGTGCCATTGATGACAGAGTTATCCATCTCAATTAGCTTTTTCTTTTGGTTATGGATCTTGAAATTCTGCATGCATTGGTTTTTTTCTCTTTTCTGGTAACACGTCAATGTTTTTCTCTAGAATTTCTTCAGTTAATATAGGGAGGGCTTTATGTTCTTGTTGCATTTGATACTGTGTGTGTCTCCTTGTTACAGGTCTAATTCTACCAGAGCCCACTGTGATCCTGTTTTTTAATGATTTACTTGATGAACTGATTGAGTGGGGGGGTATACTTGTTGGCTTCCCATCTGTCAAGAATGGATGACTGTGGGACACATGTGTTATCCTACCTGAGTCTACTGTATTTCTTTTTCTTGACTCCTGATTATTCTTTGGTGTTGGGGAATTATTTTCTGAGTAATGCAATGTGGGTGTAATTCTTGTAATTGAAGCTAATTGAGCTTTAACCTCAGTCAGCTCCGTTTTCAAAGAAGAGAGCTGTGCACAGATCAGGCAAGCTCCAAGTCTCCAGATGCTTTCCCTCAGAATAAAGGCTCTAATAGAAGTAACTATCCCAAGCTGGAAGAGTTCACACTCAGTATCAGGGCAAAGTCCTGGACTCATGTTTGCCCAACGCCAAAATGAGTTCTCTGTTGGGAGGGAGGATAAACCTCCAAGACCCTAAGCTTCATCTGGGTGCCAGTAAAGGAGAACACAATAGTAATTTTTCAATAAGAAACATTACTGAAGGAGTCGTTCCACATGAATATTATAGCACTTGGCCCAATTTTCTATGGTAATATCCATAATGCAACTGAAAGCAATAAATCTGTGAACTGTATTCCCTAATTCTCAGTCCCTTCTTTCTCCTTGAATGGAAAGTGAAGCTGCCCTGGGCAGAGTGGAAAGGGCCTTGCTATCCCTTAGGCCAGGGCTGGCCAACTCCGGCCCTTGAGAGCTACAAGCAGGCCAGGTTGCATACAATGGAAGCGCTGCCTCCATTGTATGCAAATCTGTTTCATGCATATTCACTGTGGATATCCTGGTCCTTGACAGCCTGTTTGTGGCTCTCAAGGACCAGAATTGGCCACCCCTGCCTTCGGCTTTTCCTGCAATACCCTAGATCCATTGCTTGATCTTGGACTCTCCAACTTCCCCTCTCCTCCTTTGCTGAACAGTGTGGTATCTCTTTTCCTCCTCTCTCCACTCAACCACAATACCGAATAGGTATCCACGTCTCCAAGTGTTGGCTGAACGGGCAACTGAGTTTCTTAAACTGAGAGACACATGGATGACTGGAAAAAAAAACAAAAACAACAACCCACCTTAGAATGTCCTTCTGCCACAAAACAAAACTCCTTTCTTCTACGATACTGGTGGATAAAAAGGGTGGACAAAACTTTCTTCTGAACAATAATTACAAAGCCAACGAAACAGCTATGTAGCTATGGGGTTTGACTGAGTAGAAATCTTCACCCCGAAACCCAGGCTCCTTACCAGGGGTTCGGGCCTACAAAATTAAGTAATGAGCAACTTCAACTGAAAAATCCTCACTGATGTTAGGAGTCGCCCTATGATAAAGATCCAGGAGTAAAAAAATGGTACATTCCTCTCATCTACTCTACATTGCATGATCTAGCAATTAGGCTACACTCCTTAGCACGTATCCCTATGGGGCCCTACACAGAAATAAAAATTATTTTCTCATGGGATGCCAAGACAGCAATTTTCTCCGCATTTCTTGAGGGTGTATAAAAGTGCTTCAGAACATGGTCTGGTGTCTACGTGCACAGTGTAACAGTAAATGTATGTTAAATAAACACTGCACAAAAGGGAACAGTTAGTATCCAATTAAAGTCCATACAAAACTAACTGTCTGTAACGATCTTAAGTTGCCTCTTTTTTTTTTAACGCTGTTAAAATTCTACTTTATTCATAATTCGTGTAAGTTTTTATTTTTACAAATTTTTATAATTTTTATAATTCAGAGACAGAGACCTCAGAACTGGTAAAAGGGGTCTAAATGACCTCTAATTTTCAAACCAGTAAATTCAATCACTGGTCTATATTGTCTCCTATTTTTTAATTTAAAGTAAAAATGCAATTATTTCAGACTTTTTTTTTTTTTTTTATAAGAGTCTTTGTATTGCGGGGTATCCCATCTAACAAAGACACCAATATCTCAGCGAGTTGTAACGATATTATGTCACAGTTTATGTTATCCCCAGAGTTTTATCCCACTCCCTTCAGGAAATGATATATTATGGAATGTCCAGTTTGACAAAAATGCCGATGTCACGGCAACTTGCAGTGGTAATATGTCACAGCTGTATTATCCGGCGACTTATGATATCATTGTAAGCCCATAATCTTTGATCTTCTGGCTTCTGACTGGAATGTGTTGTGGTTTCAGAAAATATTTAAAACTGAAACCTGCCCGACATCACAAAGTAGTAAGGTTCTAAACTTGTTGCAGTATTACTGTTTATCAACAAGTCTGTGCTACAAGTAACCGCAAAAGGCACTTATCTGAAACTTGTTGCGATTTTTTCTTGGCTGTAACAAGTCAGTGGCCGCACATCATCACCATGAATCCCTGGATAACTCCTAGTGAGGGAAGGAAGAAGCATTCTTTACAGCCTCTCCTTATGAGATTTTTATTTATTTATTTAACAGTTTTTTATACCGACCTTCATAGTAAATTACCATATCGGATCGGTTTACAGGTTAACAAAGGGAAAAACTAGAGTAACAAATTCAAGTAAAAACAAAAGATAACAATAAATAGGAATAAGTAAAAAAGTTACAATCAACAGGGGGAGAGAACTTGGAAGCTTGCAACAAGCTGGAAAGAAGAAAGGCCGGTAAAAGTATTTTTACCATAGAGTGCACAAGTTAAAAACTTAAGAACGGTGCTTTAACCTGAAAGTCTCAGAGTCCATTTATTTATTTATTTATTTTTCTTTGAGAAACGGAGTGCCAGACCGGGTAGGAATGAAAGGCCAACTAGTAATTGTCTGGTGGTTCAGGGAAGGCTTGGTGAAAGAGCCAGGTTTTAAGTCTTTTTCTGAAAGTTAAAAGGCAAGGCTCCAGTCTGAGATTTGATGGGATGCTATTCCAGATAGATGGGCCTGCTATCGAAAAGGCTCTGTCTTTGGTTGTAGCGAGGCGAGTGGCTTTAGTGGGGGGAACATTAAGAGTGCCTTTGTAAATGTCTCTAGTTGGTCTGTCAGAGGAGTGGAGTTTGAATGGTATTTCCAGGTCAAGTTGAAGTTGATGATGGATGGTTTTGTGGATTAAGGTGATTGATTTGTATAGAATTCTGAAATTTACTGGTAACCAGTGTAGGTTCCTGAGAATGGGTGAGATGTGTTCGTAGCGGCTGGTACTGGTCAACAATCTTGCTGCCGCATTTTGAATCATCTGCAGAGGTTTGGTAGTGGATTTGGGGAGTCCTAGTAGAAGGGCGCTGCAGTAGTCTATTTTGGCGAACAGTAGCGCTTGGAGGACTGTCCTGAAGTCATGGAAGAATAAGAGTGGTTTAAGTCGTTTTAGGACCTGTAATCTGTAGAAGCAATCTTTAGTTGTTGTGTTGACCATTTTCCTTAGGTTTAGTCGATTGTCTAAAATCACCCCAAGATCTCTAACCTGCTTACATGTGATGTGAGAGTTGAGTGGTGATGGTTGGGAGATATTGTTATCATTAGAGGAGATGAGGAGAAGCTCTGTCTTAGAGGCGTTGAGGACCAAGTTTAAGCTGTTGAGTAGATTGGTGATGGATAGTAGGCAGTTATTCCAATGGGTGAGCGCTTTTGAGATTGATTCTGTTATGGGGATTAGAATCTGTATGTCGTCTGCGTACAGATAATGAATTAGGTTGAGATCTGTTAACAGTTGGCTGAGGGGGAGGAGGTATATGTTGAAGAGGGTTGGGGATAAAGAAGATCCTTGTGGTACGCCAAGATTAGATTTTGTTAGGGGTGACTCTTTATTATTGATTTTGACTTTGTAAGTCCTATTGCTGAGGAAGGACTTGAACCAGTTGTATGCAGATCCGGAGATGCCGATATCTGCTAGGCGATCCAACAGTATGGTGTGATTGACGGTGTCGAAGGCCGCCGAGATGTCTAACAGGACTAGTAAGAAGGAGTGTCCTTTGTCTAACCCCATAATAATATGGTCTGTTAGTGAAATGAGGAGGGTTTCCGTGTTGTGTGATTTACGGAAACCATATTGCGAAGGGTGTAAGATCTTGTGGTCTTCCAGATAGTCAGAAAGCTGTGTGTTTACCAGTTTCTCCATTAGTTTAGCGACGAATGGGAGGTTAGAGATGGGTCTGAAATTTGCTGGAATGGCCACCCCCTTTGTGAGGTTTTATAAGCAGCTCTCTCCTGAGAGCTCTGGGGGCAGTCTGAGTTGTTTTTGAAGTTAGTGAAGGTGTTAAGAGCCTTTCGTGTGTTTGGATTTTTTGGGCCTGCTCTTAGGACTCTGGCAAACCCTGCAAGGGAGTCTGTGAGCAAGGCCGAGGATCGGCCCTACTTATCCACTCCCTGGTGGGTACGCTCAGCATCCTGGGAATATTTTGGGCCTTTACAGTCTAATCTGTGGGAAGCCTGGTGAAACCCTGGATTCAGGGCACGGGGGATCCCCGTGTCCGGGGCTGCCCAGGTTAGGACAGGCCTGACCCTCGTCTACACCCTCAAACGAGGACAGAGGAAGGTAGTGACCCCATGCCAGTATCCTTCGGTGGTTTACATCATTCTGGGAAGAAAAAATTGTTTTAAAGAAGAGATCTGGGAAGAAATGTTCAGCTGCCCTTTTTCCTACCCATCAGAAGGAACAATCAGAGCTGCCGTTCCAGAGGGGACCCCTCCGCCAGGGATTTGATTAAGAAAAAGAGAGCACTGAAGATCGACCAACAGTGGGAAATGAACCAATAAGAGCACTGAGGACAGCCGTCTGGTGTGTTCACCCTGGGGAGAGAGAGAAGCTTGGGACTCTCTCTCTCCCCAGACGGTGGGAGTTATCCTGCCCAAACAAGGGTGCCCTGACCACCTGGGAATTCCACTTAACCAAACCCTGGAGGGTGGATGTTTTCCCTTGCCCTGGAGTAGAGATTCCTGCACAAATAGAGGGAAAAGAACTGTAAACAAAGAGTGCTTTTGTTAATTGTGCCATATCTCATCTGAATTTTCTATCAATAAAGACTGATTTTAGACACTAAACCAGTGACTCCAGCAAGGTTATTGGCACTAACAGCACACAGGGGGAAGCACCTCTCTCCCAGGGATCATGAAATACAAGTGAGTCACCCCTAGTGCTCCAGGCCTTGAAAGGGAAACCTTTCCCCTCATCCAACACAATAATCCAGGGCCTGGAAGTAAGAGACTATCAGGCTAGCCTGAGGTTGCAGCCCTAGAGAGACCTATAAAATTCTTATATGGCCCCATAAGAGTGCAGTCTGCACCTGCGGATGGGGTTACATTATCTTTTACCTGCTGCAATAAATACGTGTGTGTATAGTCAGTCTGCAGCCGAGATAAGCTGCATTCCCGGTACTGGGGCAGGGAAGGGAGTGACTCTACGCAGGTAAATATGGTTTTGTTTTGTTTTCTGTCATTTTGTATGAGTCCTCACACCAGTTATTTTTTTTAAATCACTTTTTCTTAAGTGAATGACTTGCAGGGAGTTGCCTTACCCTTTCACTTTTAAGTTTGCCTGAAGGCAGAGCTGATATTCTGAATCCACACAGTGGAGGGGGGTGGATGGTGGAGTGCCTCAGGGATCTGTACTGGGACCCGTGCTTTTCAATATATTTATAAATGATCTGGAAAGGAATACGACGAGAGAGATAATCAAATTTGCAGATGATACAAAGTTATTCAGAGTAGTTAAATCACAAGCAGATTGTGATAAATTGCAGGAGGAGCTTGTGAGACTGGAAAATTGAGCATCCAAATGGCAGATGAAACTTAATGTGGATAAGTGCAAGGTGATGCTATAGTTAAACAATGTTAGGTTCCATATTAGGAGCTACCACCCAGGAAAAAGATCTAGGTGTCATAGTGGATAACACATTAAAATCGTCAGCTTAGTGTGCTGCGGCAGTCAAAAAAGCAAACAGAATGTTGGGAATTATTAGAAAGGGAATGGTGAATAAAACGGAAAATGTCATAATGCCTCTGTATCGCTCCATGGTGAGACCGCACCTTGAATACTGTATACAGTTCTGGTCGCCACATGTCAAAAAAGATATAGTTGCGATGGAGAAGATACAGAGAAGGGTGACCAAAAATGATAAAGGGGATGGAACAACTCCCCTATGAGGAAAGACTAAAGAGGTTAGGACTTTTCAGCTTGGAGAAGAGATGGCTGAGGGGGGGATATGATAGAGGTGTTTAAAATTATGAGAGGTCTAGAATGGGTAAATGTGAATCGGTTATTTACTCTTTCTTATAATAGAAGGACTAGGGGGCACTCCATGAAGTTAGCATGTAGCACATTTACTACTAATCGGAGAAAGTTCTTTTTTACTCAACGCAGATTTAAACTCTGGAATTTGTTGCCAGGGGATATGGTTAGTGCAGTTAGTGTAGCTGGATTTAAAAAAGGATTGGATAAGTTCTTGTAGGAGAAGTCCATTACCTGCTATTAAGCAAGACTTAGAAAATATCCATGCTATTACTAGCAAGAGTAGCATGGTATTGACTTAGTTTTTGGGTACTTGCCAGGTTTCATATAGCCTGGATTGGCCACTGTTGGAGACTGGATGCTGGGCTTGAAGGACCCTTGGTCTGACCCAATATGGCATGTTCTTATGTTCTTGTGCACAGCACTGAACGGAGCTTAAGGCCAAACTTAGAGCTAACATGTACAGTACATCCAGAGTTATGAATGGTAGGGAAATGAATTTGTTAGACAGGCAGGAGCAAGCCAGGAAAAATCTACAGTCTTGTGCTAACATTAAAAACTGTGAATCAGCTGGGCAGGAAGCCAATGTAAAGAAATCAGAATACGATGGTAAAGTGCTGGGGTTTGGTGCGCGGTGTAGTTTTGACATACAGATAGAAACAGAGAAACATGACAGCAGGAAAAGTTGAGATTGGATTGCCGCAACAGGGAGAGGAGGAGATTAATGGGGAAAATAAAAAGCATTTTGCAGATCTGATTAGGAGGGATTTCAGGAAGTAGCCCCTGCCTCTTCCCAGAGTGTCCCCTTCTTGCTAATGAGACGGGTGAAAGGCTGTGGGCTCATTTATAAACCTGGTGAAGCAGACTGGGCTATGGGTAATGAATGCATCATTTTACAATAGACTTTTTCAGTGCTGGTTCTTTGACGAGCTCTGGCAGTTTGCGCCATCTTGCCATAAACTGTGGGAATTCACATAAGGTTGCCAACTGGCTCCATTTGTTTTGTTTTTTTTCGGGACAAGTTCATCCAGGCCTAGTCTTATCTCATGTCCCTGTTGAAAAGCTTGAAGACAAGAGCCATGGAGTAAAACCAGGACTGAATCAACCTTTCCTGAAAAAATGGAGTCAGTTGGCAACCCTCTAGCCATGGTCCCTGCAAGAGACTCCCCCGAAGGTAATGGAACTGCAGCAACTTAGCCCAGCATATCCATGGGTTGACCACAGATTTCCTGAACTCTTTCAGGACTTGATTCGCCCCTGGTACAAGACTTAGAAAACGTTTTGACCTATAGATAGAGATGTTTAAACTCATGAGAGGTCTAGAACGGGTAGATGTGAATCAGTTATTTACTCTTTCAGATAATAGAAAGACTAGGGGGCACTCCATGAAGTTAGCATGGGGCACATTTAAAACTAATCGGAGAAAGTTCTTTTTTACTCAACGCACAATTAAGCTCTGGAATTTGTTGCCAGAGGATGTGGTTCGTGCAGTTAGTATAGCTGTGTTTAAAAAAGGATTGGATAAGTTCTTGGTGGAGAAGTCCATTACCTGCTATTAATTAAGTTGACTTAGAAAATAGCCACTGCTATTACTAGCAACAGTAACATGGGATCTTCTTAGTGTTTAGGTACTTGCCAGGTTCTTATGGCCTGGATTGGCCTCTGTTGGAAACAGGATGCTGGGCTTGATGGACCCTTGGTCTGACCCAGTATGGCATGTTCTTATGTTCTTAATTAACAGATTTCCTGCCCATCAGAGGTGAAACACCGATAGCTTACGTGGCAAAAGCACAGCTTTCGCTTAGGCAGCAGCTTTGATACTTTTATGCCCTGATGATGGTGCCCAACAGTATTAAGGACAGCAACACCGGAAACAAGAGCAGAGGCAAAGGAGAAGGTGCAGCCTCAGCCACCCCTCGCAAGGGCTCCTTTGTGGCGGGAGTCTGTCCCATGCATTTCCTTTGGTTCGATCCTCACGAAGGAGGTTCTGCTTTTTTTTTTTTCATGAAAGGACCATTAAAACATAGCCACGACCCCCCATCTGTATTGGGGAAAATGAGTTGAAAGAGACTCCCTCTCATCTCTTCCTTCTCCTGCCCTGCGAAGTGATACAGCAGCGAGTGTTAAGAGATGAGGACAAGCATGGCCTGCAGAAAGGCCCTCACGCCTGGAGCCAGGAGAATGGCTGCTATCAGTCAATCTTCCTTTTTTTTCTAAAGACGGCTCTGCAATGAGAAACTATAAAGAAGGATATTCGTGAAATATGCCGTACGGCCTTTTAAATGCCTCTGCGGCACTGCCCTTGTGGACACAGTGCACACTATAAAACTGCAGGCGGCCTGGCGTACTGTGCCTGACCGATGCCTTGGATGGCCATAGCACCCTCAAGACCAACGTTCCTGCTGCTCATCCATGTACTGGGAGTCCACCGATGCCCGCAGAGGCTCGTCTTCCCCATTCTGAGAAGATTAAATGTGGTTGGTGGTGATTTAAATTTGCGGGGGAGGTTTAGAGTTCTCACACATTGTGAAGATATCAAATGTGTGCACGGCGGTTGGGCGTGAGCAGTAATAACTAGCTGAGCCCTGTCTAAAAATTCAACAGGGGATATGTGAGCCTGGAGGCACTCGGCACCTTTTCCCACCCCCCCTTCCCCATCTCATCCTGACCCAAACCCACTCCCAGTGCTCTTCCTCCTCCTCAGCCCAAGCCCAGCATATTTCAGCCCTCCTCCCCAACATGATCCAGCACGCTTACCCTCTCTTTCCCAAACATTGACCCTAGGACTCGCCCCCATCCTCCTGAGACTGACTCCAGCATTCTTCTCCCCCTACTCTAGCTTGACGACCCCCCCCCCCCCAGCACTATACCACCTAGCACCCTTCCATTTGCCCCATCCTCACCACCTTCCTTCCGGGCTGTCCATCTTACTGCCTCCCTCCAGCCTGCTGGTCGTAATTTCTGTTTCAAGTGGCATGCAGCTTTGCACAGTACACACGTTGCAGCATACGGTACCGCCTTATGGATTAGATTTAATATATTGCTTGTGAAGAACACATCCAAGCGGTTTACAATCAAAACAGACATAAAATCAAGTCAAAGTATAAACAAGCAGAGACCTCTTGCAGCTACAATTGTAATAGTGCAACTAGCAGGGTCACTGAGAGACAGACACAACCTCAGGCGTATTATAGATACCAAGACTTTTAGCAGAGTGAAACTGATTTAATGGAAGGGAAACCAGCAGCAAGGTGAGGGATGACAGGAGATGTTAAGAAATAGCAAACTTCGGTTTTAGTAGGGCTAAGTGCCATTTAACCTTCGTGACTCCCCATACTGTGATGTGTCTTATCAAACTGAGAAGTAGGGAAGCTTTACTGGGGACAGAAAATCATCCCTGTACAACTGAAATCGGGAACTGTGTTTGAAAACTTTTCTTTTTTTAACACCTTTAAAATCTTGGTAAGATTTTTTCATTGTTATTGTTTAACTATGGTATCATATCTTCTGCCTCAGGGTAGCCTTCTTTTCTTACTATCGGGCCAATTCAGTAAAGTCCGCAGGAGAGCGGGCGAATGCCCGCTCTCCCGGTGCGCGCACAGGCCACTCACCTGTGCGTGCAATTCAGTATTTAAATGAGGCCTGGCAGTAGAAACGGGCAAAAGGAGGCGCTAGGGACACTAGCACGTCCCTAGCGCCTCCTTTTGGCCCGGAGTGGCAGCTGTCAGCGGGTTTGACAGCCGACGCTCAATTTTGCCGGCATCGGTTCTCGAGCCCGCTGACAGCCACAGGCTTGGAAACCGGACGCCGGCAAAATTGAGCGTCCGGTTTTCAACCTGACAGCCGCCGGCCGACTTCAAATTTTTTTTTTTTTTACCCTTCGGAACCTCCGACTTAATATCGCCATGATATTAAGTCGGAGGGTGCACAGAAAAGCAGTTTTTACTGCTTTTCTGTGCACTTTCCCAGTGCCCAAAGAAATTAGCGCCGTGCGGCTTGGCTGCACATTTTACTTACTGAATCGCGCACGAATACCTAATAGGGCCATCAACATGCATTTGCATGTTGAGGGCGCTATTAGGGGCCGCGGGTTGGACGCGCGTTTTCCGCCCCTTACTGAATAAGGGGTAAGGGAAAACACGCGTCCAATGGCAATGTACTGTATCTGCCCGATGGTTCTGTGGGACAGGGACCTGAGATCTTGTATTCTTTCCTTTTAAGAATTTCGGATTTCATATTATAGCAGTGATGATCAGTGGCAGTGTATGATTCTTTCTATTTTGGGGATTTTAGCCTCAGTCTCCAGGACAGCATTCCAGCTCCTTTAAAAATAAGAAAAATGCTCTCCCAGCTCCTCCCTCCCTCCATCCCTGGGCACTCCCACCCACCTACAAATCTGTTCCCTTATTGACATTGAAATTTCCCAGGAAAACCACTTAAGAGACTGAACTCTCAGCCGTTTCTGATCCAGCTATGAGGTAAGTGAATGTGTGAGGTACATGCTCCACTTCAAATTTTTATGAATGTACTTGGAAGATGCGCGAATGGACAGTAACCAAGGCTGAAGCCTTGACGATTGGCGCAAGGGTTCACAAATTTCAGACTTGGGCGAATTTCAACTCCTTTCGGTGCCTGTCATAATCATAGGGTAAACTCTCCACCTAACGCTTTCTAGAGAAAGCAACTGATGATTATTCCTTTGGCAGACTGAGAACTTTCATTTTGTTGGCATCTTCACCATTGTTGGCCTGGACAAGTCTATGTTGTCATTGTAATGTACGTCAGACTCCAGCAAAATTCTTGGAAAATCTTCCTCAGAAATCTCAGAGCCTTCGGAAGATACAAAACTCCAACCTGGCCCTCTCTCCTTCTGTTCTGTTTGAGAGGAGCTGAAGTGTGAGAAACCGGATCTCATCCGAGAATCTGCATTTCCTGTAAGTTCTGAGACAAAACAGAGAAAGTGTAGCGGCTCTCAAAGAAATCTGAAAAAAAGCAAGCAAGCAAAGGCCTTGGCCCTTTGTACTTTGCTCCTCACATACCTGCCAATGCTACAGCTAGCTGAAGGCTGATCAGAAGCAGTAGCATTCCTCCTACAAGTTTTGCCTTTTGTAATGAGCAGGACTAAATGGGGGCCAATCATAATAAACTTTCACCTTGAATAGCAGCCCTAGGTAGCTGATGGCCAAGGGCATGGCCAACCGATATTAAGCCACTGGGAACAAATAACGTAGTTCTGATTTACTGTTTACAAACCAGAACGCCAGCACGCGTAAATCTGGCTTTTCTCGATAAGGAAAGCAGGACTACAGGACCCTGAATGCATTGAGAAGGACTTTCCTCAAAACAGGACTGATTTATGAGTATCTGAGATCCTCTCCTGCTTACAGAATGGTGCAGCTGTCCTAAAACGAATAAGATCATCCTAAAAAAAGGGGTTCCCAAACTTGATCCTTGAGGGCTGCAAACCAGTTGGGTTTTCAGGATTGCCAGAATGAATATTCTTGATCTATTTGCATACACTGTTTCTTTTGTATGCAAATAGATCTCATGCATATTCATTGTGGCAATCCTGAAATCCAGACTGGGTTGCGGCCCTTGAAAAACAATAGATTTTCTTTTAATTAAATAAAAGAGCCTGCACCTCTTCTCCTGTATATATTGGTCTGTTTACTCAACATAACATGGCTGTAAAACCATATTCCAAATCTGAAAGTAGAACAAACAAATTTAAATCCAAATTTCCTGCAGAAGAGAGAGAGAAACTATCATAAAAATATTACATCATTGTGATGACATAGTTTCTGCAGCAATTTCTTATGATATGGTAGTTTGCTCAGTTTGGGGGGGGGGGGGGGGCGGAAGAGTTGCCTAGCAGATTCTTCTTTCGCCTTTGGGTTTCCAGCTCAATTGGAATCAGCCTCTATTGGTCTATAGCATCAAAATCCTTCATTCACAACTACATGGTGTTCCCCTTCCACCCCCTTATTTTGTAATCCCCATCTAGCCGAGCCTTCACAAGGGGCCACCGACTGCAGCTCCCTCAGGAACTCAGTATGCATGCATTCCGAGTGTGGCCAGTAGGTGTCATCACTGTGCGATGGTTGAGACCTACTACTCCCCCAGGTGGCAATGAACGTTATCGCTGCAGCATACCTAACCCCAGCTAGCTTGAGGAACAGAAACGGGTCCCAGGAATTGACCTGCGTGGCAATGTACAGCACTGCTGCCAGGCTGGCTCAGTCTGTTTAACGTTCAAAGCAACTTGTACCTTCTGTGGTATAAGTCATGCTGTGTTAGGTGACTGCTGGATGTTCTTTACAGTTAACTACTGTGAGATGCCTCATATCCTGCTGATTTCCAGCCATGTTCTTCCGCTTACGCAAGTCCATGTGTGACTTTCCTGGCAATGGCAAGTTGCACTGCATCAGGAGAATAGATGTTAAAGAATGCCTTTGAATATTTTCTGTACTCCATGGAGTGCACCTTTCCAATCTTATTCTTGTTCATTATTGAGTCTGCTCCAGTACAACCCATCTGCAGCCTTATTAGCACATGTATACACCTCCTTCACACATACACGTACATACGTATGTAACTAATTATGCTGTATGAGTGATGCAATTGTTTGCATCACAGTTAATATGAAACAGGTGGTTTTAATGTGTAATTTTGTGAATTTTGTGTTGACATGGCTACTCTCAGGGCTGGAGATTCCAAGTTATTTCCTATATATTCCTCTTCTCCCTACAGCCCTGTAACGGGTTGGAAAGTTTGCAATTGTGCAATCAGAGAGTAGTTTAGGGACAACAGTGGGACCAACATGACCCTTCATAGCCACAACATTGCAGCATTTGTATAAAAAAAAAAAGTCTTCCTAGCAAAATGTGATCCCAGGAATAAGCATGACTAGGTGGGGTCGCTCTGGGGAGAGCTGGGAGCTCTGATTCTGCTTGTTTTTACTAGCCCCGGCTGCATTAATCTCTCCCCAGCTCTTTCACTGTCTAGACAGTCCAAGAGAGGAGGCTGGGATGTCTTTCATCCTTCTGAAAAGCTTTTCCAAATCAAATTGCTGACTAAGAAATGATGGCGTCTCTGGTAGTCTTGCTGAAATTAACAAACCTTTGAGGGTGGAAGAAAGTTTGTGTTACTTTCAGGGAAAGCAAGCTTTCCCTGAATAGCACTACACCCCTCTCCTCCAATCCTACTATGCCCCCTCCTCTCCCACCCGGGTCCTCACTCTCCACTCCCAGACGCTTGAAATTCACTTCATGCTCCCTCCCATATCGAATTTGTACATTTGTAGCAAACTTGAAATCTGTGCTTCTGTAGTGAACTTGTATCAAGAAAAGTGTTTAAATAAATAAATAAACCACAGCAGCCAGAAGTCCTTCGTCTTCAGTGGATTAAAAATAAATAAATAAAAAATGAGATGACCGAAGGCTTGATCCATCACCAAGATAAGTCCAGGGGGGTCCATGAACCACATTGACCTCATCTTATTAACCAAACCAATGAAATAAAAAATCTTCTCTCGCCATGGGAGATTCTTGTTTGGGCCTCAATACATTAAGATGCTTACAGGACGATTAACGTCTATGCAGCAGTTCTGAGTACTATTTTCAAGGGGGAGAAAGCCTCTTTCCATGTGCCTTAGCCACCTCCATTACACAGGTCTGAGTCGAGCCCTGCTGTGTGTCGTCGTGCACATTTTACACAATCGTCTTCCTCCTAGGTGTGTAGCCCCTTTCGGAGGCGAGGTGCTAAAACCTCTGCATAACCACGGTCCTTTCTGCCTCTTACCGACTCTAGGGGAGGAAACAGCTGATGGTAAAAATAATCTTTAATGGTCAGCAGTAACTGAAGAAAGGAGAAGAGTCTGCTTTTTGATATCTGTCTTGGTAGGACACAAACTTTTGTTAATGTGCTTGGACATGCCAAGGCTTTTTTCATTCCTATATATATGTCTCTGGTCCTCAACCCAGGTCCAGCTACTAGTGATAGGAAACACTCTGGGCCGGATTTAAAAAGGGTTACGCGCATAGGTTATGCGCGTAACCCTTAAAATCCTCCCCCTGCGCATAGCGAGCCTATTTTGCATAGGCTCAGCGGCGCGCGCAAGCCCCGGGACGCGCGTAAGTCCCGGGGCTTCGCAAAGGGGGCGTGTCGGGTGGGCGGTGCGAATTTCGGGGCGTTCTGGGGGACATGTCGGGGTGTGGCGCCGGCCCGGGGGCGTGGTTGAGGCCTCTGGACCAGCTCCCGGGTCGGGTGATGGCGCGCCAGGTAGGGGGAAGGTTTAGATAGGGCCGGGGGGGGGGGGGTGTAGAAGGAAAGTTCCCTCTGAAACTGCTCTGATTTCGGAGCAGCCTCGGAGGGAACGGGCAGCACGCGCAGAGCTCGGCACGCGCAAGTTGCACAAATGTGCACCCCCTTGCGTGCGCCGACCCCGAATTTTTGTTCACGCGCGCGTAGATTTATAAAATCTACCCCTCTGTCTTTGCAGTCTGTCTTTATGACTTCTCTTAACCACTGCTGTGCAAGCCAACTCCTTTCTGCCCTGATTCGTGGAACTAAACACTTATGCAAAGTCGGAACGTATTGAAGATCCCCATTCTTGTGAATGATGTTGCAGGCACTGTATACACACCTGGGTGCTATATCAATGCTAACTTATTATTGGGACCCGGGCACTTCTCGGGTATTTAGTGACAGTGTCGGCTAGTCGGAGTAGGAGGGATATTTGGGAGGTCCATGCAGATGCAGCCCCTCCTTCTGTGGAGTTTGCCATAGCCCTGCCCACCAGTAATACTATGTAATAGCTCCCCAGCTGGTACTAAGTTCAGGAAGCAGAGAGGAGTTAGATTTTGTTATTTTACGGGCCTGGCTGGTTTTGGCCAAGCAAGCCCTGTTTGGGGTTGCTGGCCAGGGTCAGGAGGGGTTTCCCTAATCAGTACACAACCTGTCTGGTTGGGATTCTCCCTCTGGGTACATTTTTTGAACTTTTAGCTTTTAAGTGATAGGGGCCTTGCTGAAGCTTGTTCAGCTCCTGGGCTCGGAGCACAGGGAACCCTGGGTCTGGGCCTGGGCAGGTTAGGGAAGACCGGGATCCCATTGCCTCGGTGAGGAAGGGGGTGCCAGTGACCTGCTGTAAGGAGTCACCCCGGTGTTGTTCTCAGTTTTGTAAAGATTAAGTTCAAGATCCAGGAGGAAGTTCTGACCGCCCTTCCTTCCTGTCAGGAGCATCTAGCATCATTCGCCAAGGGATCCCTTCCATCAGGGATCTAAAGGGAAGAACAAGGACTGCATCAATAACAGAGTCTGAATCACCAAACTGTGAGTGAAGGCAAAACCTGACATCCATGTAGTTACCCATCCGGTGCTTCCCAATCCCTGGGGAGAGAGAGTTTGTCTCCCTTTGTAGCATCGCCATCTGGAGGGGGTGGTTCTGCCCAGCTAAAGGACACCTTACCCACCTGGAGCCCCTATTTTTTCCAAGCCCTGGAGCGTAGGAATTCCCCTGGCTGGCATTTGACCTTCCTGCACAGATTGAGGAGGAAGTTGTGACCAGCAAACATCCTTGTGCTGCTGTCACCCAGCACACATTGGGACAGAAATACCCTGGGTACCCCCAGGGATAGCAGGACAGACACAAGGAGCCACCTTAGCACTCGGGGCCTTGGAAGTGTCCTCCCCCCCCCCACACACTCGACCAAGGACCCAGGCCCTGGAAGGAAGAGTCACTGTTCGAGCTAGCCTGGCCTCATCGGGTAGCAATCTGCATCCGGGGATGGGGTTACATTATTATGTAGGTCTCGCAATGGCTCAAAATTGTCTTGAGCTGCCAATGAAAGCCATTAAGTGACCAATGTGAATTGAATTGGTGGGCTCATGTCCAGTTTCCAGTGGGCAGATGTTCACCCACTGAATCCATCACAAATGCCACTACTAACTAGTATTCCAATTGGCATTCCTAGAAGGCTTTTCCCAGGACTGCAGAAGCAAGGAGCTTTAATTAAACTTTCTCTCAGCAGAGCAAAGTTGAAGCACAATGTCATGGCACTCTGGCTGGGGGGAGCTTGCCCTGCTGCTGTTCCTGATCCATAGGGGGGGACGGGACACACACAATGCTTGGACTGCTATTGCCTCTGCTGTGCACCTGTCCTGTGGCAGAGCATTGTGTGTACGGCAGCTGTGCGTGCTGTACCTGGTCCTTGGTGGGGCAGTGTGCAAGAGCCCGAGCTTGCTGTGCTTCTGTCTGTGCTGTACTTGTTCTGTTGGAGGACTTCAGCTTAGGGTGCTGTCAGTTCAACACCTTTTTACAATCACTAAAATTCTTTAGAAGAAAAAAAAGATCTTAATGCTCCCTCCTGTGATGAAGGATTCTTTCCAAGGAGTCAAAACCTGAAAGAACAAAACTCAGATGCTGGTCCAGTCCAAAGTCACATATAACCTGTTTCCATTCCTAAAAGTACAATTTCAAGTGTGAAAGTTAATCTGTGAACAAGTTGGCATGAGAAAAATCTGTGTGTTTCCTTGAAGGAA
This sequence comes from Rhinatrema bivittatum, assembly GCF_901001135.1. Lineage (NCBI taxonomy): Eukaryota > Metazoa > Chordata > Amphibia > Gymnophiona > Rhinatrematidae > Rhinatrema > Rhinatrema bivittatum. The sequence goes on along the minus strand of NC_042620.1, from coordinate 311,686,316 downwards.
GACTGTCGTTTCTTCCTCATTGGTCTTGTTTCTCTCAGGTGGGGGCAGGTTTGAGGTGCTTACTACTCAAACAGTAATCACCTCAGGTCCTTTCACTTGCCTGTTCTTGCAAACAGGTGTTTCAAAATGATTCTTTGGTTTTTTTCTTTTTTTTTTCCTCCTTGTTTGGAAGTTTGTGTTACTTTCTTCCACCCACAAAATAAAATGTAACTGCCAGACTTTCGAAAACTGCAGCTGAGTTTATTTATATTCTCTTGGGGCAGAAATAAAGGTCAATAAAAGGAAAATATATATAAGATGAAACCTTTCCTATTGAATTAACAATGCATTTCTCAAAAACAAAAATATAGATGTCTAAGTGGAATAACATGGCAACCATGCTAAACGATTTTAAACTCTCTGTGGTGATTCAAGTTTTGAATGAAGTTTAAACATCAACGTCAGATGGGCTAATCCACTTCAGAACATAAGACTTGCATACTGGGTCAGACTAAAGGTCCATTAAGCCCAGTATCCTGTTTCCAACAGTGGCCAAGCCAGGACACAAATATCTGGCAGGATTCCAGGGTAGACAGAGTCCAGGTTGCTTATCCCAAGAATAAACAGTGGATTTCTGCAACTCTACCTTAATAATGGTTAATGGACTTTTCCTCCAGGAACTTGTCCAAACCTTTTTTAAACAAAGCTACACTAATAATAGCTTTCACCGCATTCTCTGGCAATGAATTCCAGAGCTGAATTATGCGTTGAATAACAAAATATTTTCTCTTAATAGTTTTAAATGTATTACCCAGTAACTTCATTGTGTGTCCCTTGGTCTTTGTACTTTTCGAAAGAGTAAACAACTGATTATTTATTTAAAAATTTTGTATACCGTCATTCGCAAGAAACATCACAACGGTTCACATCATAGAATCATAAAAACCAACAATAATTATGGAAGTTAAAATACAGTAACATTCAATATAAAATAAAATTATTAATAAAAGGACAGGTAAAAGAAAAACATAATAATAATCGTTTTTTTCATTCTAGCTATTTCTTTCCTCTAAATGGTGTGCATAGGCCTGTTCGAAGAGCCATGTCTTCAATGCTTTCTTAAAAGCTTTAAATTCTGATTCCAGACGTAATTCAGCGGGCATTGTGTTCCAAATACAGGGACCAGCAATAGAGATGGACCTATCTCGTACTAGTATGAGGTGGGCTGAATTTACTGACGGGATTTGCAATAATCCTTTATTAGCTGATCTTAATGATCTTTGTGGGGTGTGAAGCTGAATTAAAAAATTCAGCCAATCTGTTTTTTGACCATGTATAGCTTTATATAAAATGCAGCACGCCTTATAATGTATTCTCTGTGAAATCGGTAACCAATGTAAATTAATCAGGACAGGAGTAATATGATCCCACTTTTTACGATTTGTTAGCACTCTCGCCGCAGAGTTTTGGAGCACCTGTAAAGGACGCAAGGTGGTTTGTGGAAGACCCAGAAGAAGAGCATTACAATAGTCCAGTGATGAGGAAATTAAGGCTTGCAACACTAATCGAAAATCATTGCCATCCAATAGCGGCTTCAATTTTCTCAGGACCAACAATTTATAATAACCTTCCCTTAGTTTTATAGAGAGATGTTTTTTGAAATTCAATTGACAATCAATGGTTATCCCTAGATCTTTAAAGGTTTATTCGTTTCATTCCACTCATTATTTTATCAACCTCTGTCATATCTCCCCTCAGCTGTCTCTTCTCCAAGCTGAAGAACCCTAACCTCTTTAGCCTTTCTTAGTATAAGGGAAAGGCCACCATAGCCTGTTGAGGGATGAATTCTTCTGTCAAAAGATTACTGGGACAGGTGGTCATTCCTATTCTTTCCATCTCTTTGCACTTTTAGATCTGGTTACTTAATCAGGTGGTGTGTGCTTCCTCTATAGCCTATAACTTTTCTTAGAAATGACTGGGGCTATAGATACAAGGTGGCAAATTTAAAGACCAGCTCAGCCTGATCCAAGTGGCACGGAGCTGTATGCTAGTTTCAGTCCTCCTTCAGTGCTGGATTAAACGGGGGAGGAGGGAGTGTTGAATGGAGCAGTCAACTGGGGCCCACACAGGATTGGATTAAGGGTAAAGGGAGTAGGGAGTAGGGAGACCCATGGTTGGGATAGTATCCCGGACACAAGGCACCCTTAATCCATACCTGGCCTTCATGATCCCATTTTATAATAGAAGAGAAATATGGTTTGCACCATATACACTCTAGAGGATTTGGGCTAGGGGAAGGCCAGGGCCGGAGGAACCACTAGGCGAGCTAGGCCTGTGCCTAGGGTGCCGCGATTTAGGGGGTGCTGTGGCAGGCGGCAGAATTTTGAAAGTGGAAAAAGTGCCCTTTCAAAATTCTGCCAGCCCCCGCCTCACCGTGCCATCCTCCCGATGCCCCCCTTATGGCTCAGCGGAGGGTCCGGGAGCGATCTGCCACTCCCGGGACCTCTGCTGCCACTAAGAAAAATGGCGCCAGTGACCTTTAGCCCCTACCATGTGACAGGGGCCAACCAATGGCACTGGTAGCCCCTGTCACATGGTAAGGGCTAAAGGCCGCCGCGCGGTTAGTGGCAGCTGAGGCCCCGGGAGCGGCAGATCGCTCCCAGGCCCCCACCTGGACCACCAGGTATTTTGTAAGTTTTCTTTTCGGGGGGGCGCACGACGGGAGGGGAGGGGAGGCGGCTCAAGGCTGAAGGTGCCTAGGGCGCCCAATCCCCTTGCACCGGCCCTGGGGAAGACTTGACATTTCTTGTTTTGATGCACATTGTACCTGATATCCCATAGAAATGCAAAAAGGCATTCAAGATTTGTTTATATACAAGTTTATTGCATAAAATTTCAACTACTATACAAGAAATTTGTGCACGACACATGCTTCAGAAAAAGTTGCTAAACATTACATACAGTGTAAAGATCCTTCATTTAGTAATTTACTTTTCCATAACATGTGGATTATGTTTAAAATAACATTACATAGTTCTGTCCCCGTGGAATCAGTTAAATCCTGGCTAGGCTGCTGTGATCACGTGCAGTAGAAATGTACCCATGTTAAGAGCAGTGATGTGCTGGAGGAGGCTCCTGCAAGCTCCTTATTCATTTACGTTAAGAAAGTGAAGAATATCTCACCAAGCGGAGCCCCTTGATGAAAAAGAAAAATTGGCAGCAAATAATTGGTCAAGGTATACTTTTTTTCACTTTGTGTTTGAGTTTCATCATTAACAGAAGGAGGGGGGGGGTTGGCTGCGCGTTTTCGATGCGCTAGCTTTACCCCTTATACAGTAAGGGGTAATAGCGCGTCGAAAACGCGCAGCCAACCCCCCCCCCCCCCGAGACTAATAGTGCCCGCAACATGAAAATGAATGTTGATGGCCTTATTAGTTATTCCAACGCGATCCAGAAAGTAAAATGTGCAGCCAAGCCGCACATTTTGCTTTCAAAAATTAACGCCTGCCCAAAGACTGGTGTTAATTTCTACCGGCACCGGGGAAATGTACAGAAAAGCAGAAAAAACTGCTTTTCTGTACACCCTCTGACTTAATATCATAGCGATATTAAGTCGGAGGCCCAAAAAAAAAAAAAAAAGTAAAAATTAAAAAAAAAAATTTTAAATCTGCCCGCGGGTCGGAAGATGGACGCTTAATTATGCCAGCGTCTGTTTTCCGAACCCATAGCTGTCAGCCGCCGCTTCTGTCAAAAAGGACACGCTAGTGTCCCTAGCGCCTCCTTTTACCGCGGGCCCTAATTTGCATAGGCCACCCTCCTGAATCGTGCGCCCAGGAGATTGGCCTGTGCTCTCGCCGGCTCTCTCATGCGTTTTTCTGTATCGGCCTGTTAGTCTTGCATTTATGGGCAACACCCTGGTATTTGTGGGAGGGTTGCCAAGCAAAGGAAGGAATGGAGTTGCAATGCTATTCTTGGAGAGGAATCCTTTATTAATGGGGAACCTGTGTAACTTGCTGATATGAAACTGTATTTTTCTGGAGACACTAGACGTGCTGTATTGAGCATTGTTTAATGATAAAACAGTTTATAAAGAAAATATAATGATGACCCAGGCCTACCTTTGCCCCATTGCATGCATGGAGTTGTAGTTCTGATTTCCCCAAGAAACATGGAATTACATCTCCATGTATGCAACCGAGCAAGCGCAGAACTGGATCAGCCTCCCCAGGTTGACCTGGATGAGTTGGCACTCTATTTGGAGGTAAATCCTTACCTTCTGGATTCTTATTTAATTTACTGGCAAATACTATAGGACTCCTGGTCAGTCTAGAAGGGGATGACAATTCTATTTTGTAGAAAATGTCTTCAAAGGAATAGCAGGACTCCAAATCCCATACTAAAATGCAGGTCTGGGCCAAACTAGTGAGCCAACCAGTCTGCACATACAGCATCCCAGAATACCAATAAAAGTTAATAAAAACAATACAATTACTAGAGTTTCAATGTGCCCTTGTCTCATTTTCCAAAAACTGGTTTTTTTTCAACTGCTTAACACGTTTCTGGCTGGCCTGCACGCTGCCATGAAAAGGACCCAGATTCAGTTTCTGGCTCAGCTCTTCTGCTGCCCAGCGTGGCTGGAGCTGGGGATGATGTGTAGAAAGTGTTCATAGCCCCTGCGGAGAGGCAGGCAAAATCATTCGGCAATGGTTATACCTAGTGACCAGATGTAGGGCCCCTATCTGAGGACTGCTGCTGTGACTGAGCTAAGGAAGTGGAGAGGGAATGTAAAATAGCAGCAGGATCATCTCCCGGTAGTTTGCAAATATCCCCAGGGAAAAGGCTCGTGGCACTCATCTCAGCCCAGATTCTGATTCAGCTGGATGCCCAAAGGAGCAGGCGGAAACTGCTGATCCTCATAAAAGGTTTCTGGTAAACTAAAGAGTCTGTTTACAGGGAGGATAACTTTAAAACATGCGCGTACACGTCCCTCTACTCATGCACAAAACTCCAGTATTTTATAACCTGAGTGTTTGCAACATATGCAGGCTATAAAATACTTGGTGTCCTGGGAATATGCACCTGCATATTAAAAAAAAAATGTGCAAATACCTTTTTGCACTTATCCGGATATGTTCCAAGACATCCAGCTAAGCAGTGGCACTTATCCGGATAAGTACCGATTTATCTGGCTAAGTCTTAAAAATGATACTTACCCGGCTGAGTCAGATAACCGGATAAGTCTAAAAAGTGCTACTTATCTAGCTAAATCATATAACTGGAGAAGTAGCGTTTTAAGAATTATACGCCTAAATAGTAGCTTTGCTGCTACTTAGTTGGATAAATCAAAACTGGTCCGTATGTATCACTACTTAGCCGCATAACTCAGAATTTATCTGGCTGACTATAGCAAAGCCATTACTTAACCAGAAAAGTTGGGATTTAGCCAGATAAGTATGCACAACTGGTATATCTGCATATGTTTACGTTTAATTTTAAAGTGCTACACCAGTAGATTTAACATGTGTTTTAGACACATTTACTCCCAATATGTTGGGGGGTACATGCATAAGTCAGGAGATTTTCTGACTTGCGCGTGGCAATGAAATTACCAGTTTTAACAATGATCTACCAGTTTGCTCAATCTATCTGCAGGTTATCAAGCCCTTCCTGGCTCTTCAGCCAGAAGTGTTCTCCTTTCACCCAGAGACCCCCCCTCACCATCCGTATTTCACTTTTAAGATGTTTGCTATCACTTACTCCAGATACTGAGCAGGAGTAAATATAAAGTGAGTAAGCTGCTACATTCACATGGGTAAATTGCTTATAAAATAGCAACTTCCATAAATGTTGGCCCTGTCCATGAATACCCCTGCCCTTCCCCTTTTTACATCACAAATGTATTCACAGACCCTGATTTACGCATGTACGTTGAGGTTTCTAAAATCAATAGTGAAGAGGGTGATTCAATGGTCTTGCTGATCGGCAGAAATTCAATTTAAAAAGCTTGTTTCATGCCTCCTTTAATAAAGAAACTGTAGCTGTGATGTGAAAAGAATATTGCTTTATACATGACGTCGTCTTACGGTGTTATCAGTGAAGATGTCAGTCCGACGACACCGCCTGAATTTTCGCATGGAGGCCGCATTGCGAGGATTGATATCAATGACAGAGGGTCATTTTATATAAACTATAAAGAAGCCATAATAAATAGTCAAAATACAGCTCAAGATTAAAGTTAACAGCAAAAGGATAAAAAGAGTGCTGCAATACCATCCAGAATGGCATGCGAGTATCAAGAGAAATGGCTTTTATAAAAGTACTGAAGGAACAGTGAACTTGTAGTCAAAAAATACACCGACACAAAGTCGAGCAATGAAAATGCTTAAAAAAAAAAAAAAAGCCAATCAAGAGCGGCTGTCAAAGGTCAATCGTATGTATGAATTAAGGTCACGTGAATACTCTCAGGCATAGAAGACACCTTTCTTTTATGGGTGGACACTGACATCCAAGTCTGTATGTTCCTTGATTGGATGAATATGTGGAATCCAATTTTATGTTTTACCCACTGTATGGCCCCGTTTTCAGATTTCTTTTCTAGATGTTCTAGTAAAGATACAGGACAGCACTTTAGTTACCTCAATATTTTGGAAACCCAGATAGGAACACCCTGCCTCTGTATGACAGGGGCCACCCCCGAGCATTGCGGGACAATATCCTAGTGGGACAATTTTTCCGGTTGTGCCATTTGTGTACATCCTGCTCTGATTATTTATAACAAGCTCCATCAATGATTTCGTGTTTTTTAGCATGGGGTTATCTGCCACGAGTGATTAAAGAGGCATATAAAGGTGTCTTATATATTGTGACCTCCTTTTCACTTCACCTCCGACAGAATGACGTGTGTTATCCTTTTCAAGCAAAACTGGGGAAATTTGCTTTATTATCAAACACTGACAATTTTATCTCTGCACGCAGTTTTTGCCAAAATCCTTCACTTTGCATTTCATTGGGGTAAAAACCTCAGGTACTTTGATGTTATCAGAACTCCAGGCGTTAACACCTAATGATCCAGTGCCTGTCAGCTGCTCTCCTTGTCGCCAATACACAATGCCTGTCCTCTGTTCGGTTCTTTCACTATTTCCCAACACCCAGACATGGGAAAATCATTTCTGCTTAGAAACTGATCTGAAACTGTTTATTCACTGGAGTCATGTAAGTGATAAGGTGCCCATGTTCTTGTTTGTATGTTGGAAAAACAGCTCATATGGTCAAAACCAAGATCTCTGAACATTGCTCAAGCATACGCCTTTCAAAGAGCGAGGCTCCCCTTGTCTCTTATTGGTTAGACAAGGGTCACTCTTGCAGATTTAAGATTTTTTTTTTTTGGTCATAGATGTGTGCATCCAATGTATTCATGGTGTTGACATTTCAACATTTTTAATACAACGTGAGCAGTGCTGAATCTTTGAGTTCGGGAAACCTGGCACCGAGGGGATTAAATAGCGAGATTGAGTGGCCTACTCTTCTCTGATTCCTTTTTCTGATTTGCCTTTGCTGTTTTTTGATAATTCGATAGATATAGAATAAGAAATGTTTCAATCCATTTCTTGGGTTTTCATTTTTGCTTTGAAGATTTGCACTTGATTTTCCTGCAGTCGGGCTGGCTCCCCCGTTTTGATTGGTTATGTATAGTCATGCACCTTTGGTGGATATGCTTAGTCAAGAATACATGTGACCTTATACATACGACTGGCCTTTGGCAGCTGCTAGTTGGCTTATTTTTTAAGCATTTTCATTGGTTGACTTTGTTTTGATAGTTTTTTTTTTGCTCTACAAGTTCACTGCTCCTTCAGTACTTTAACTTAAGTCATTTCTCTTATTGCTAGCATGTCACTCTGGGCTGTATGCTCTCATTGCAGTATTCTTTTTTATCCTTCGCTGCTGTTAGTTTTCATTTTGATCTGTAGTTTGACTATCCGCTATTATTTCTTTGCAGTTTATGAACCTGTTGATATCGGTCCTCCTGATCCAGCCTCCATGCAAAACACAGACCTTGTCGGGGGACTGACCTCTTCACTGTAAAATGACTTCATGTGTAAAGCAATATTCTTTTGAAATCGCAGATACAGTTTCTTTATTAAAGGAGGAGTAAAATGAACTTGTATTATAGTGCTTCTGCAGATCAGTAAGAACATTGGATCACACTCCTCTATCGATCATTCCTTACTGTCGTTACTGAGCTTCACCATTCCTTGAGCTTTCTAAAATAGTGTGCACTCATGTATATGCTACAGTATTTTGCACATCTAAATGCTACATTTTATCCATGCAACTTTTGAAAATTCACCTTTAAGGTTTTCTCCCAATTTGTGTCTATTTATTTATTTATAACTTTTCTATACCGAAGTTCAAATAACAGAGTTAAATATCACTCCGGTTTACATTGCAACCATAAAAAACAGTGACAAAGTTGTCTTACATAGAACAACTAGGAAGAAAATGCTCAGTAAATAGGGCTCCATGGGCCTGATTCACTAAGTTGTTTTCTCATAGACACAGAATGGGGAAAAAGGCCTTAGTGAATCAGGGCCTATGTGTCTATATTAATAACACAATTTAAAAAGCCAAAATCAATTATTATCTAGAGTGCTTCACAACAGGGTTTTCTATTCCCCACATCCACTGATTCAGGGTTCCTTTTTCTGCAAAGGCCAGATTCAATAAGCTCTTTATCCCATAGACAGAATGGGAAAAAAATACCTTAGTAAATCAGGCCCTAAGCTGTGTCATTTTTATTTATGTTTTTATACCTCCTTCCTTGCATGAAGGAACAACTCAAAGTCGTTTACACAAAAGGAAAATAAGAATTGGTATTAGTGCTACAGTTTGCTAAGACTTGTGACCTATCTCCTGGAAATGTACATGATCTGCACTTTTACTACCCCAGAGCACCTATGTGACTTTGAATCCTTCCTATTTTGCTTTTTTCTTAAAGCCCTCACAAGATATTGTGGGTATTGCAGTCCTAATTTCTTACCCAAAATCACAAATTATTTTCAAATACCAAAGAAACTTGGAAAGATTGGAGCTGGAGGGTCTCCCCTCCCTCCCACTACCGCTATGTAAGATCCCCTGCACGTAAACCATCTCGGAGAGCTGTTCATTTAATCTGCTCTTAAAAACCTTCAACAACAGATTTTTCCACCACCTTCCCAGGTATTATGTTCCACTACTTAACTAGCGTCAGAGGATTCTTCCCAATGTTTAATCTAAACCTCTCTTGTTGCATTTTAAAGCCATTATTTCTGGTCTTATCCCCTGTGGAAATGGAGACGTGATTAACATCCTCTTTATAATGACTTTTATGAATTTAAAACCACTCTTAAGTCATCTCTTAGACTTTATTTCTGTAGGATAAATCGCTTCTATTGTTTTCCTAAGCACAAGAACACATATGTACAATGTGTTACATGTCCCACTTATGAGGATATTTTGTATAGAGCAATGGATATTCTGGTATCCAACACCCAGCAGTAGGGCTTTTGGAACGCTCTTGGGTATTTCTAAGAGTGGGGGGTGGACAGAGATGCATGTAACCTAGCATGCGCAACAGTATGGTTTGGTTACTTTTTCCCAGCTAATGGAAAATAGGGTAATGAATGACCTCCTGTAGCAGTCTAACTTGTATGGTGGACAGATGGGAGAACTCCTTTAGTGCAGAACATAATGATACATTTAAAAAAAAATTTTAAACTGAGGAGTTCCCAAAACGAAAACCCAAAATCAAGGGAGCAGTCATGTGTGGTGGATAGATCCACTATTAAGATCCTTCCCTTAAAAGCAGCACTGCATATAGCACAGGAAACATGGTCTTCCAGATTGAGAAAGCCAAATAGTCCTTGTTTAAGACACATGGTGCAAAACATAAAATGTTTTTCAATAGGCTATCTGAAGATAAAACAAGTTGAGGAGCCACTGCCATCTTTACTACAAAGCTGCTTGTTCCCAGTCCAAGAGGATAGCAGTAATTCAAGGAAAAGAACAAAGAAAGGTCAGTGCTATGGAATAATGGAATGTGGGGAAAGGGAGGGGAGAGTGCGATATATACCTCTTCTGAGATTCTAACCTAGATCGGTCAATTACATGGAATAATGGAATGTGAGGAAAGGGAGGGGAGAGCGTGATGTAAGGAACCTCCTCTTCTGAGAATCTAACCTAGATCGGTCAATACCATGGATTAATGGAACTTGAGGAAAGGGAGGGGAGAGCGCGATGTAAGGAACCTACCTCTTTTGAGATTCTAACCTAGATCGGTCAATACCATGGAATAATGGAACGTGAGGAAAGGGAGTGGAGAACGCGATGTAAGGAACCTACCTCTTCTGAGATTCTAACCCAGGTTACCTAGCTTGACCATTTCAAGCCAAGAAGCATTAAATTACAGTGCAGCCCTCATGTAACTTCCTTGTTTGTTTGTTTGAAACCTGGTTTCATACCATTTCCAACCTGCAAGTGCTATGTGTCATGGAACACATTTAAAATGGTCTTTAACCTGGTTCTTGGTGCATCAGATTGGGAGAAAGTTATATGAAGAAAGTGATGTGATTGTCGGTAGTGGTAATAGGCTGTTCCAGATATCTGATGGTTCTAGTCTGGCTGCACATGCTGAAAGTAAGAGTCTTGATAGCTCAATCGTAGCGCAGTCCATTCTTCATCACAGTAAGATGTATTAAAGGATATTAGTATATCAGGCTTGCTCAAGCCATTTCTATAAGGTTCAAATTCTAATGAACAAAATGATTCTATCTGCAAAAAAATAAATGATTATCAGTTTTTTTCCACAATAGAAAGCTTTAGGTGGAGAAGTTACACTATAATTATAAGAAATACAAAAGTTTTAGAAGATCTCAGGTCAAAGAATGCAAGAACATCAGTTGGATTTGAGAAGATGGAGCCAAAAGTTTTCCCCCATCAGAGATTGGCTATCCTGAGGCAGGAGATGTCATGCTACATTTATTTAAAAAAAAAAAGTTCAAAAGTCTTAATAGGATTGTAAGATATTAGAAAAAACAAACAAACAAGTTTTCAAACCCTAAGCTCATTTGAGTCATAGAGGAGGGATGATGGTTTTTTTTTGTTCCTAGTAGATCTTCCATGCTTCCCATCTTGATAAGTCACGTCACCAGTCTGCAGTTATGAAGGCACTGTCCTACCTTGGTTATTTACAGCTGACAAGGAACTTGTTACTGTGGTATATACATTCCCTGACATCAGAATAACCATCAAATCTCACTGCATAAGTGTAACGTAATAGCCTGGCCCAGGCTAGTCTTCGAAACATTGCTGTGAGAAGGTGACAGTCTGTGTAGCTTTTAGCTTTTCTGAAGGACTTGCTACTTCAGGTCTTTTTCCCCTGCGACCTGTCTGCAGTTTTCAAACACGTACGTTTTAGCACGTCATCTAAAAATAGCCATGTTTATGGCTTTTCTCACAGACAGCTGCTGGCAACATCTCTGAGCATGTCGATGTACATAAAGAGCAGACCCACAGTGAGGGAACTAGACAGGCTGCATTTTATTTCTCCTACAGGTACAGCAACATGCAGACATAAGATTTGGGTTTATTTTTGTGATGAGCTACTTCCTGTTGGTTGAGACTTATGGCCCTTAAAACAAAACATGCTTGTTTCATTCAGATGGCACTGTTCCAGAAAACTTCAAGAACATTTTATTTCGTTCGGTTACCTGGTGTTTCGTTTGATAAGCATGCGATCAATTATGATTTATATGGAAGTTTTTATTACCTTGAAAAAGTGACCATGATCAGCAGGAGAGGACTTTGGTTATCAAAATGGATTCCTCCTGAGAATCCTTAATTGCAGACCAGCTCAACCCTATTTCCCTCTCCTACCTCCCATAATCCTCTTCAGGCACCAATACAGCACTCGGACTAGAGAAACGAACGATGGCTCATCCTGACCAAATAAGCAGACAAAACGACGTTCTTACTTGCAGGTTGGTCTCCACATTGGTTATGGGTGTACACCATGTGGTGGTAAAAATATTTTGTGCAGGATGTGCACTAGGGTCTGATTTACCAGAGACTCGGTATGGAAGAAAACTCTCAATAACCTTAGACCCATTCTGTTCTATGCAATGCATGCTGCTCTGACCGCTTGTAAGCATATGTCCAACTGTAAGATTTCCATTTAATTTCAGTCATTTAAAATTAAAAGTTTTACAGTCTCCCTTGCCATTATGCACTGCTAAATAATCTGTTGTAAGAATAGTCTTTCCTCCTTTTTACTCCCTGCATGATCTCCTTCTATTTATTTATTTACAAGTTTTTATATTCCACTTACATCACTGCCATCCTGCATAATCTCTGATCTCATAGACTGTTAAACTGAGCACACAGGCCCATGCCATTTGTTCTTTTGGTTCGGAAGAAAATACATTTGAGTGGAGGCCTCCACCACTGTTCCCTCTCAACTGTGCACATGCATATATATATGTCGTGATCCTGGCGCACACTGCAAAACATAGCGTGCATAAGAAATCCCGACATTATTTGCATTATACAGGCTCATAGTGCACGAATTTGGCTTATAAAAAGTTGCACACACAGAACATTTTTGCTCACACAATCTTTCAAATATTTGAGGGAACATTAGCCTCAAACACAAGTGGTCTAATGCCACACTTGTGTTGCCCCTGGGCTCTTTCTCTCCGTGTTTCAATGTGAGGGGGTGATGTGGAAGCTAATTATTTGTACAGTGCTACCAACCATATGCAGTGCTTTACAGAGACCCCACATTCCTTGAAGATGTTTACCTGTTCTGTGGTGTGTATAACAGGGAGGTAGGGTATATCCTACACCACGTATTGTTTTCTTCTGAACTCCTCCTCCCCAACACACACACACCTTTGCTCCACAGGCATAAAAGCTCCTCTTGTTATGTATTAGTATTGAAAAGGAAAGGCATATCACTCAGTGGAGCTTTCTGCAACATAACTCTAGGTCATGAAGTAGGCCTGTCCTTATCTTTGTTCTTGGGCTCATATGCCAAAGTCTCCTAGGGTTTATAGAACAATTGTTCTTGTATAACAGGTATTTACACAGCTTCTCCTTTGCCCTTTTCCTTTTGCTACAGATAAATGAGCCTCACTGTATGCTGAAGTATTTGAGTTTTCAGTTACTCTCCTTATCGGTGTCACATGGATTTTATGTCAGCTAGTTTTTGAATGCCAATTTCCTTTCTGTTGATGAATCTCTTGACTTGCACCCATCCGGACCTGTTTTCTGTACTGCTTGATGTCCCCAGCTTGGCTGGAAGAAAGAAGGGCTGGTAACACAGCATAGCATCCCTCTAGCTAGGCAGCATTAAGATATTCCAGCTTTTAAAAAAGAATAGTTTGCCACAATGTAGTCTACAAAATACAATCAAGAGATAAATCTTCTGAACAGGCAAGGTGCCATACATGTTCTGCTGTGAAGACGAAGCAGAGGCCCTGCAGGCAGGTAGCATAGGGGTTGTGACCTAACCCAAAGCTACACTGATTCAACAGGATTGCTACATAAAGTCTCTCTGTGCACATAATGCCATATTTTCATAGGCCCAGTTCCAGTTTTCCCTTACAAAGTACATTAGGCTTTCCATTCATCAAATGAACTCTTTGTTGTGGTTTATGGTGACCTGGAACATTTTCACAAGGTCCATGTGTTCAACCGGTACCACTTGCATTGGGTTAAAAATGTTCTAGAAGCTTCTGGTCTGCTGTGTGCATTTTCGTTAGGAAGCACCATCAGCAAAGACTGATTTTCTTTCCAATAATACTTAAAAAAATTATATATATATTTCTTTTTGATCCTGCTCTTCTCACACGTCAACTCTAAAAGTACCAAAATAGCTGGCAATCTCGTCTGTGTGAACCATGGACAAGGAAGACACGGACACAAAGACCTCATCGCCAGACCTCAGGTTGAAAATTCCACCCTGGTACACTGACTGCAGTCCATACTCTGCATTAGGAGCCCAGCACTTGGTGCCCACTCCTTTGAGAAGCAGAATGGGTTGCAAATAGGTAGTCTTCTTGTGCACGCACTGTATTAGTTGGTGGCCAGTGGATTGATAGGTGCTGCGCTCCTGCACGTTGGGGTAGCGGAAGTAGATCTGTGAGTAGATGTAGTACGTGCCGTCCTGTAAGACTCTCAGTCTGCCCTCATGGTAGGTGATATTCTGCAGGTGTGACCAGACATTGTTCCTCTCCCACCTCTGGATGGGGTGCCGGCAGGACTGAGGAAGCTCACCGAAGCCTCTGTTCCCATGGGCGGAGCTTCCTGATTGAGAGCAAAATGAAAAAACAATCAACATGGCAATACCTCATTTCATGTTTACAGACAAATTCCAAGCCAGCAGGGAACTTGGAACAAACCTTTTTCTAACTGTCAACTCTAAGCATTCTGGAATATCTACTGCTAATATTTTAATACAGAATGAGGCACTACCAATTTCAAAATGCTTAAGGATAGGAGCTTGAAAACCAAAAATGAATGAAGGTGGCCTTAATGTTTTTGGCCTAGTTTGAATTTGGATTTTAGATTTATCGTGATTGCTCATGTTTCCAAACCTGTGCTGAAGGCAAGTTACAATTCAGGTACAGAAGGCCCTTCCCTGGCCCACGGGGCTTACAATCTAAGTTGGTACCTGAGGCATTGGAGTCCAAGGTCACAAGGAGCAGCCCACTGCTCTAATCACTGGGCCACTTCACCACTAATTGGCAGGTCTGGGATGTATTGATAGCTTAAAGCAGCAGTACAGTTTAGATCAAAGGTTCCCAAACCTGTCCTGGAGGACCCCCAGCCAGTCAGGTTTTCAGGTTGCATGCAATGAATACTGCATGTCAATGTTGAAATTCACAGTGCTGCCTCTATGCCTTCCCCCCCCAATGCAAAACTTTCTGGAGCTGCCTCTGCATGAGCCTTAAATTGTAGTTGCCCAGACATTCTTTTTCACTATTTTTAATATTTGGAAAGACTGAGGGAAGCAGAACATACAAATCTATCTTATGCATATTCATTGTGAATATCCTGAACAACCAAACCTGTTGGTCACTCCTGTCGCAAAGGACCTTAAGGGACCTTGGAAACGTTCTGGCAACTCCACTGATGGTTCTGTTTAATAATTCTTTGAAGGCAGGAATTGTTCTAGAAGACTAGAGACGGGCAGATGTTGTCCCTCTTCATAAACATGGGAGTAGGGAGGAGGCTGGTAACTACAGTCAGTTAATCTGACTTCACTGGTGGCTAAATTAATGGAGTCTCTGCTAGAGGAATGGATAACAGAGTATCTTCAAATCTAGTTGTTTACAGGATCCAGTGCAGTTTGGCTTTACCAGAAGGAGACCATATCAAACAAAACTGATCAATTTCTTTTACTAGGTGACCAAATCTTTAGATCAGGGGAAAGGGGGTGGATATGGTGTACTAAGATTTAATGAAAGCTTCTGATACTGTCCCACACGGGAAATTCATAAATACCTGGGAAGCTAAACTGAGTGATAGGTGACAAGAGAGTATCAGTAAATGGAGTTTAAGCCAAAGAAAAGGAAGCAGGAAGTAGATATCAGTGGAGTACCTCAGGGATCAGTCCTGGGTTGGGTTCTGTTTAATATTTTCATATGTGATATTTTGGAGGAGTTAGGAAAGATTTGCTTTCGGCAGATGACACTAAGATCTGCAATAGAGTGGACACACCAGATAAAATTGAAAAAATGAGAAGTGGTCTAAGAAATCTTGAGGAATGGTCAAGGGTGTAACAACTAAAGTTTAATACAAGACATTGTAGAGTCTTGCATTTGGCTTGCAAAATTCCAAGAGAGCAGTACATGACAAGAAGTGAGGTAGATGAACTCCAAACAGGGATAATTATACCTCATCAACTAAGGTTGTAAAAGAATGTGAAAAGGCATTGGCAAGAGCCAGAGAAATGCTAGGATCCATAAAGAGAGATATTACCCGTAGAAAACACCATTCAATTTTGTCCAGATCCCTTGCTGGAGGGGTTTTATAAATGTGAATGATAAATATTGAGAGCCCAGCTGAATCACCAAAAGAATATCAAGACAGAGAAGAACTTTCAAATTGGGCCAGAGTCTGAACCATAAGCCCTATGACATGAGATTCAAGGACCTAATTAATGTATACTGTAGAGAAGAGAAGGAGAGGCTAGGATAGAGACATTCAAAGACCTCAAAGGTACACAAAATGCACAAAAAGCAAGCATTTTGCAGTGGAACAGGAAGTTATCTTATAAAGATCAAAGGGGATAGGACTCTGGAGTAACATAAGAAAATACAAACAGCATGGTGGATGCATGACAGTCTCCTAGTAGCGGTAATGGAGGTAGCGCTATTGTTTCTTAAATTGATTACTTTGTAATTATATTTTATTTTACATTGTATGGATTACTTGCAACTTGCCTTAGGCTATTATGATAAGGTTTGCAATTAAATTGAACAAATAAATAAAAACAATAGCAAAATTCAAGAAAGCACCATATAAGCACCGGGGGTTCTTAGTTGAGAGGAAATTAGTGTTAAGCCAGAGGTAAAATAGGATCCATGGTACTGGAACAGGAAAAGGTAATGGGCAGACTAGATGGCCTGATAGTCTTTATCTGCCATCATATTTGATGTTTCCATGACTACTGTTTCCACATCCTCCAGCTGGATCAAGAGGATCCTGGATAAAAGTGCACACCTACACTTGAAATAAACTGTGTTCCAAAATGTCAATAAGTTGCATCTTCCCAAACTATGCTGCCATTATAATTATTTTTTAAATGGAATTTACCACCATATCTGTTCTTAGGAGAGGCAACTTGTTAATATTTTTGGGGTTAACTGTGCAGCTTTATTTTGCTTTACAATATTTCCTAAGATTTCATGAACTTCTGTGGGCTTCTTGTCTAAACAAAGATGGCTGCCAAGTTCTTTGAATGTAGTCATATGATCAGCATTCTGTTTAATTAGTTTTGTTATGTCTGTTCTAAGCAAAATAATGTGTAATCTGTGAAAGTAAATAACACTGGAGGACATACTGAGGTTGGACTGAACCATTTTCTTTGGCACTCCCCTCTAGGAGTGACCACTATGCTGTAGACCAGGGTGCTGGTCAGGAAAGCCAGAGAATATTCTAGTTAAAAGGTTTGGAGCTGAGAAAAGAAGTCCAGTCTCCTGCTTCTTAGCAGAGAAGGCAGTTTGAAAAGGGAGGAAGTGAGATTTTGTCTCCAGAATCCAGCAGTGGGAGCAGAGGGCTACAAAGAAGAGTCCTTATGGTAATACTGATAATTTCCTGACGTAGCTGTTCTTGAGGTATCCAGCCTCGGAGAGTATCTCTGCTCATAGTGAGTAAATCTCTTGCTCCGAGTCTGTATCTCATGGGAAGAAGACCCTGATCTGAGTTCCTATATGTGAACTGAGATCTACGCAGGAGTAACGAGAAGTGCCTGTCCAGGGGTGACAAGCAGTGTGGTAAGAAGAGAGCTGCCCCATCTCATGCTCTAATCCAGGAGTCCTAAGGAGTCCAGAGGGGGAAGAAGAAAAGTGTACAAAGAGAAAGAATCAAGCATTTGGAGAATCAGGTACTATTCCCAAGGACCCTTTTAGAGGGAGCCCAGCACTATAGTCCAAGGAAGCCTGAATCCCAGGAGGCTGCAAAAGACTGGGATCGGAAACTCCTTTTTTGCAACTTCAGTATATTTTGGATGATTTGTCCCACTGAGACACACTTCTGTGCAGAATTTACCAGTTGCAAATGGTAAAGTCTTTTATTTTTGGAATGTGGAAACATTGTAGGCAGTGTCGTCTTGTTGTACCAGTTAAATGCCTTGGGCTTCGAAGGCAATGCTTCCCCCCACCCCTACCCATCAGATAATCCATGCCAGGGTTTGGGAGAGTGAGTTAGGACTCCACCCTGGTATTTAGTGGTGACTCTTAGCAATGGGACATGTAATAACGCCTCGTCAACCTGAAGAGCCCTTGCATTCATCTGGAAAGGGCAGCAGAGTTTACGTACCAGAACAAGAGAAGGAGGAGGGTCCCATTATTGGCCTGTTTTAATGAACGAGACTATGGCCATTCCAAAACAGCAGAGAGACTCTGTTAACAATGGCAGCATTCTGCCCTCCTGCTTCCTATGGGTAATGCTCGATTTTTAATACAATACACATTATACAGAGCCCTTCTGCTCCTTCTACTTTTCCCACTTCCTCCATCCCTCAAGGAGCCCAAGCAGAATGTTCCTCAAGTTTCCTGCACTGTTCCCAACTTGCACTTTTTGTCACACATGGAGCCAACCCCTGCTTCCTGAAATACTCTGCATTCATTTTTATCTGTCTTCCAAAGTCCTTTTCTTTCCAGGAATCTCTCAGGGAGTTCCCACACGCCCTGGTGCTTGCCTGTCCGTCTCAGAGCCAGGAGCGGCAGGACTTACCATGGTGGGAGATGCCGTGGTCTCGCAACGTGAGGTGTGCTGAGGCCTTGCCAGACATATTCCCAGGCAAATGGAGCTCTGAGGTGTTCACGATGCTCCTCCTGGCTTCTACAAAGAGAAGAGACATGAAAAACAATGGTGGGAACATGCTGCAAATATTCTTCTGAAAGTAAGCAGTGGCAACTGGGAAACAGCGGACCCCCAACCAATATATATATATATATAGTAGCTGTTCTCTGGTTGGCTATATTTCAGAGAAGAACTTGGAACAAGAAAAGCAATCAAAATAGAACCATAAATTGTCAATATGTAATTAGGTCAAACAAAAAATGAGTGATGGAATTATATGACCATGTTGGAGGCTGTGTTGTTCGAGGCGGACGCATAAATATCACCTGATGCACTTTGGATTCCAGGTGGACACAGACAGAGGACTTTCATCATGTTGTTTAGGCTTGTGCACTAAAACTCACACTAAAGATTTTACAGCATGCACTTACCAGAAATGCTAGCATGCATGCTGAGATGTCACGTGATATGCAACGCAATAAATATTTTTGCATTACTACATGGAAAACTAGCGTGCACTCTGCACATCAAAATTCCCCATGCTTACCCACTCCATGTGAAAAGCCTAGTTACCTCCGGGACTTTCAATCCATTCCCAACCCTTACAGACACAAGCATCAAGGGGCCCTTGGGGCCCCGATCAGACCCCCTATCCCCCTGATAACAACCATCAAGGGCCCTAAATGACTTGCCCATGCCCTCCCCTCCCCCGAATACAAACATCAGTGGGCCTTAATGTTACCCTCTCCCCTACCTCAGACACAAGAATCAAGGGCACTTGATGCCAGATTCGTCCCCACCCTTCCCCTCAGGCACAAAATCATGGGACCTCAGAGGGCCCCCAACTCATGCACCTGCTCCCCCTCATTCCTCCCCAGCTAGGCCTTCTGATAAAAGCCTCAAGAAAACTGGACAGGACAGAGCGCGCTGGGAGCCCTTGATAATTGTATCCTGGGGATGTGTTGGGTGGAGGACCCTTCATACTTGTGTCATGGGAGGTGATTGGGGCACCACAGCCCCTTGATCATATAATGTGAGGAGAGGGATTTGGCGCGCTGTGTGTTGAGGAAAGCCCCAAAGGCAGGGTTTCCCCCTAGTATTAAATGTTAACATGCTGGTCTTGTGGGACGTGAATATTAAATGCATACCCCAAAGCGGGTGAAAATTTTAGTCTTTAGCAAGCACAAGTGAGATAGTGCATGATGGAGGGCATATCATGTATTTCTCTTGTGACATTCTTTTATTTACATGCACTTATGTGCTACCATCTTCAGGGACCCCTTTTGGCATGCACACTAGGACCTTAGAGCACAGCACATTATTTAGCTTGCATAGTAAATGGTCCTAGCACGCTTGCTAAACTTTAGTTTATATTGTTAAATCTTATGTTTATACTTATTATTACATTTATTCACTGGAAAAAAAAAGGTTGCGCAATGATTGAAGTGACTTTACGAAAAAATGAAATCATGCATCTCAAATTAGGTCCTATGCACATTAATATTACTATATGAATTTATTATTTTTGATTGGCATTTAAATTACATTTTCAAAATTTTAATTCCACCACTCTTCTTTTTTGGCAAGAAACATGAACTTATTTCTGTTTTCTCCTGTTGCTAGCTCTGGGCTCTGAAGTCTGATTTTGTTTTCTTTAAATACTACCCTTTACATTATTTTGGACTGAGATAGTTGTGTTAGCTTGAAGATTTCTTTATTTTAAAATATTTTTACCCTGCACTTTCATCCTCGGTGGGTTACAACAAACATACATAATTACATTAAAAACAAAATATCATGTTAATTAATCTTGCACTCATATCCTAGTCAATAGACAACTGTACTGTAACTCATGGGTAGTGGCTGTAGCAGGCTCTGCTATAGAAAGTTTCTCTATTGGACAGTTCTCAGCACTCTTGCCCATTGTGCCTGGATGCATCACAGTCTCTGTTCTACCTGGAGGACTCCAGGATTCACCTGACTAGTAAAGTTAAAAGACTCCTTCCATACCTTTTTTGTTCTCTAAATCAAGGCTTCCCAAACCTGTCCTCGTGACCCCACAGCCAGCTGGGTTTTCAGGATATACAGAATGAATATGCAGGGGATATATTTGCATCTATTGGATCGCCAATGCGTGCAAATTTATATCATTGCAAATTCCAAAAACCCCAGTCAGCCATGGCGTTCCCAGGCAGGTTTCGGAATCCCTGCCCTAAATGCAGCTCTGGCTCTTTTCCCATCCCTGCAGCTTTAAAACAGGGTCTCCATGAACATCTAAACCTTTTTTGCTCCAGCCATGTTCATTCGACTCCCCATTCCAAAGCCTTGTAGCTCCATTGATGGCACAAGAACTACAAATTCCATCACACTTTGCGAGGACAGTGAGGGAATCACAAAAACCGTAAGTGGATAAACTACCCCAGTATAATCAAACAGGGTAGGAGAACCAGACTGGGATTGTGGAGGAATAGGAGAAAAGGAAGAACTTTTCTCCTACCTGCCATTCTCCTAGATTTGCCATATAAACCATCTTGAAGTATAATGTAAAGTGCGGGTTATACATTTTAAAAAATAAACAAATAGCATTCTGTCTGTGATCATCTTTTACAGTTCTACTTTTATTTCTGAATAATAACAAAATTATATCTCCCTTCCTCAAACCCTGGTAATTTGAATAAGATTCAAACTCTCATGTTACTGACATTAATGACGTTGATTGATTTATAAAACCAAATGTAGAGAGAAAAGAAATCTGTGATCGCATCAAGTAAGTGACCAATGTTCATCTTTAAAATTTCTACTACGGACAACTACAAAACAGGGCTCCAAAAGGTGTTTCCTTTCATCTCAGTTGAAAACCTAATTGAATTTAAACATGTGTAAGGACTTCTAAAATCAAGGAATTAAAGGAATGACCACCATAATGTTTTCTTTAAAAAGAATTTGAGTGTCACATGTCTGACTTTGAGACATGAATATTTAATTGAAGGATTTGGCTGTGGGGAAGTCCCGGCTCAATCCCAGTGATGTTGAACCAGGAGCGTACTTATTAGACCTTTCATGTCCATTCACCAGAGCTGCTAAGTAATCCGATTTCTCAAGGCAACTTTAAGCCACTCCTGGCGTTTTTGGCCTTCTCCCATCAATGCCCTATGCAAGCTCAAACACCAGGACTAGCTAAAAGCCTTCTTTCCGGAGACTGTGCAGGTCACCTGGCAGCTCTGGTCTACTAGCCACGTTTCCAGAAGCATGTTCTGCTCTCCTGCTGCCTACCTTTCACAGCACTCCTTCGAATAACATTTTCTGTCACCTAGAAAAAGACAAAAAGAAAGCAATTTCACAGATCAGTCCAATGTTCAAATCTCTCACCCAGCATTCCTTTTTCAAAGAGAAGGTAGGTTATAAACGTTTGTTAAATTAAGGGAATTAAAACATAGCTGCAATTAGTTTTCATTCACCACATGTGATATTAAAATGTATTATAATAAAATACTTTGGATAATGGAGGAGGCCATTTTGTTTATCGCTCTCATCTTTGACATATTGTGTCTATCTTCAACATAAATCTAACGGAGAACCAATGGTTTACTTTTTATTCTTTTCACATTACTTCTTCTTACCTGAAAAAATGCATCAGACATGCACAATAGTAGACTGGAAAAAAAAATCATTGCTATTTCGGTAATCTTTTTTTTTTAATGTTTTATTTATGGATTTTCATAATACATGGGCAAAGTGTAAAAAGAGAAAACATTAAGGAAAAAAAGATTACATATGTTAAACACCTTGATATTGCCTTTATCCATTACATAATAAGGATGATCCAGAATAAACAGGAGAAAAATTAGGAAAAGAAAAAAGAAGAAATCCAGCATAGCATGCAGCCTGACCATGTATTGACATGCCCAACACCTCTAAATTAATACTGGAGAAGAAGTTAATGGTTTCTTGGAGTCTAAAATTGCTCTCAGTTGCTCAGGAAAAAAAAAAAAGAAAAAAGTAACAATCTGTATTAAACTTGATAAAATATTTGCAAGGATAATGGAGAAAGAAGGAACAACCTAAAGAGCCTCCTGCCGATATGAAAGAAATGCTCTTCTCTCTTGTGTGGCACGTGAAATATCGGGAAATACATGCACCGATTGGCTATAAAAGGATGGGGCTATATCCCTAAAGTATCTACGCATAATATTGCTAACATCTTGCGATGATACAAATGTAACCAACAAAGTAACACGTTCCAAAATTTCAGGTGAAGAACTCTCTAAGAAATTTGTCAAATTGGGAAAACCAGACTGAAACTGAACATTAGCATTACCAATGGCAGAAAGGAAAGATAATTTAATAGAAGACTAATGCTCTGAGTCAAATTTTAGAACTTCAAGGAAATATTTTTTTTTAGTAGTATCAGGAATTTCCCCACAAAATTTGGGGAAATTTAGTAAACGAAGATTCAAATGCCTTGAGTAATTTTCCAGTTGTTCAATCCTTCTTGACAAAAAGCTTCGGTCCTTCACTGAAGCAAGTTGAAGAGCTTGTATATCTTTGAACTCTGCTTCCAATTTGGATATCATCATGTTTGCCCCCCATCTGTTCCATTTTTAAGGAAAGAGAATCAATCTTAGAAGAACAAGCACTTAGAGAATTACCCAGGCCATCCAGCATCACCAAATTGAGTTGATGAGGGGCTGCAAAGTGCCCACCACTAGATGGTAAATCATCACCCCAAGTAAAAATCAAGAGAGAAACCGCTGCAGACATGCCAGTCTCAACTGGGGCTGAAGATCTGACAAACAGGGGCTGAGTAGATGTAAGAAACTCACTCCCATTATCTTCCAAAGGCAATTCCACCACCTGCAATGCCATCTCTAATGTCCCACAAGCCCCCTCCAACACGGTCATTCCAGCAATATCATAGCTGGGCACCGCAGTATCGAGAGATGAAGGAGATCACTGTGTCGGGGGAAGCCGTTGGTCAAGCAGGCTGAAGGACGCTTCTGCTGCAGACACCAGCAATGCTCCTTCTATGTAGATGCTATGAGGCTCCTCAGCTCCCTGAAAGCTGGCCAGTGAGGCAATAAAGATTGTGATCAGCTGCTGGCATGAAGGGAAGAGGGCTTTGGGGGGGGGGGGGGGGAGGGGGAGAACACCCTTCGTTTTAGAAGGCTTTATACAGAGAAAATAAGGCAATATCAAAGGAAAAGAGAGCTGAATGCTGCCTCTAGTGTGCCGTGGTGCTTTTTCAGTAATCTTATATTGAAGTGAGATCTAATGGTACATACTGTAACTAATCACTGGTAGAGAAAACAGCTCTTCCCATGGCAGATGGATTTGATGCTCACATTTTAAAGAGAACTACAGGAAACCATATTAATAGAGTGATGTACTTTATAGGAGCTCAGCCACTTTGCAACCAGCTGGCCAAACTCTCCCCTGGCCAAAGGAAGCTGTGTCAACCATACTAGGGAGAGGGAGGCAAGACTGGCATCAAGGAATGCCAACAGCAGTTCAAGCTGAGGCAGTGAAACTGTAGCACTGTGGACAACACCTCTGTCTTTGGCAGGGCTATACAGATAGGTAAAGGCGCATCAGGCTTAGAACTGGGCACGTTATAGTGGAATTTCTAATACTGGGTTAATTGTCTACTAAAGTAGAGGCACCAAGTCCTCGGTGTGCTATTATTTTAGTCAGCTGCTGACAACTTCAGGAAAAAGCCTTTCCACTGGCCAACATGTCTTTGCCCCTTTTAATTAACTGGAACCGTTAATGGAACATCCAGCCTGGCATCCAAAAGATACCAAAGATGTTTCAACCTAGATGACTTCTTATCATCTGCCTCTTCTTTATCCATACTGTATACATGCTCTAATCCAGTGTTTCCCAGCCCTCTCCTGGAGGCAAACTTAGCCACTCAGGTTTTCAGGATAGCCAATGTATGCAAATCTATCTCATGCATATTCATTGTGAGAATCCTGAAAACCCGACTGGTTAGGCGGGCCTCCAGGAGAGGGCTGGGAAGGCACTGCTCTAACCTTATATTTAGTGTCTTTGATACAAATGATTTTAATCCGGCTGGTAATTTTAATTGTAATCTGCCTTGCATCTTTTATTTTCCCTTTCTCTGTCCTGATCTCTTTATTTTCTGTCTCTCTCTCTCTGGTGTCCTCCTACCTTTTTCTTTTGTTTCAGTTCTATCGTTTCCTTCCTTATTTATCTCTTTCCTTCAGCAGTGGTTTCTCTTCCTTCTCTTTCTGTCCCCTTCTCCTGCTTTCTTTCCTCCTTTCTCTATTCACCCTACCTGTTTTGCTTTCACTGTTCTTCCTCTTTCTGCAGCACTCTCTCCTCCATTCCTCCCCCTCCCCCAACCCAGGGTCCTCTCCTTCCCCACTTTCTCACCCTTTTTTCTTCCTCCCCCTCCCCCATCTTTTCTCCCCTCCCCCTTGTTCTCATCTTCTCCCCTCCTTGCAATTGCTTTCTCCCTCCCCCATCTTGCTCTCCACTCTCTACCCCTACTGGAGCTCTCTCCTCTCCTTCTCCCCATTATTATACTTTCCTTTCTCTCCCCCCCTCCCCCACCCTTGTTCTTCCCTCTCTGACTCCCAACATACACACACACTCTTGCTCCCCCCCCCTTTTGTTCTCTGTTCCGTCTGTCTCATGTTCTCTTCCTCTCTCCTCTCTCTGTCCCCCAATACACACTCACTGTTTTTGGCCACCCCCTCCCTGGCTTTGATCTCTCAATCGCTACCACACCTCCAACACTTTCTCTTGCTGTTCTCCTTCTCCTTAACTCTGATTTGTGCTGTGCGGGAGAGGAAGATAGTGCGTCCCTGCCTCTTGCTTCTGGCTATCAGGAAGCAGAGAAGCAGCAGCAGGCTTCCTCCTGCCTCCTGCCGCTGATTCCCTCCCAGGGCCTGCTATTTGCTCAGCATGGACTCATGCTGAGTCCATGCTTGGCTGAGCTTGGCTGATCTGGTCTCAGCTTGGCTGAGACCAGAGCCGGAGGGCTCTGCTGCCGTCAAGTCTCTAAACCTGGAGTCTCTCGGTAAAATCCAAAGAGCTCTGTTCTGAGGTTTGCAATGCATAGGCCCCCAACACTGCCCTGAATTTTCACATTCATAGTGCACACCCGAGAAAGAATAAACAGGAAACGAGGTGAAACATAAATCCCCAAAGTATTAGCAAGAATGCTATGCATCAAATGAGAGATGCAACGTCACTAAGAGCTGATAGAAATTCAAGGACAGAACGCAAGGCCCACATTTCAGCAGCCAGACTTGCCA
This sequence comes from Rhinatrema bivittatum, assembly GCF_901001135.1. NCBI lineage: Eukaryota > Metazoa > Chordata > Amphibia > Gymnophiona > Rhinatrematidae > Rhinatrema > Rhinatrema bivittatum. The sequence continues at coordinate 311,660,490 of NC_042620.1, read as the reverse complement.
TGACGTAAAACATATTCCAGATACTGCCTTGGAGTGTTTCTATTTCTTTCTTAATCACAAACCCTCTGGCTTTGGTGAACCATTGATGCTGCTTTTACACAATGCAGAGAAGGGGTGGATGGGAGAGTGAGTTCCTAGAATAGGGAGGGGTGGGGGAGAGGGGTTTGGCGAATTTACCATCATCAGGTCTTGCACTAAAGAAGGGGAGGGAGGAATGGGGAAAGAAGGGAGGTTGGGAGAGTGAGCACCAAGAGAAAAGGAAGAGGGGATGGGGAGGGGTTGGAGAAATTGTTATGAGCAAGTCTTGCATAAGAGAATAAGGGGGTAATGGAAGGGGGGAGGAAGGGGGAGTCAAAAGAAGGGGGTGGATGGGAGAGTGAGCACCCAAGAGAAAAGGGAGGAGTAGGAAGGGGTTGAAGTTACTACTCCTCACATACAGCAGTGACGAGCGAAGACAGACCAGGCACTTGAGTGTGAGAGAAGCATTCGCACTGGCTAGAGGTGCACTAGCTCAGTGTCCATATCCGCATACAGCAGTGACAAGCGAAGACAGGGCAGACAAAGGCAGAGGCAGGGAGGGAGATCTGTCTGCGAAGAGATGAGGCTTGCAGGTATGAGATCCGTCAGCACCAGAAGGAAGTGCAGAAGTTGGGTGCCCCTCTCTGCATGGGGAGAGGGAGATGGGAGATTGGAGAGGGAGTAGTGGCCAGGGAGGTAGGGGGCCACAGCAGGCTGGTCCCAGTAATGTGGAGGAGAAAAGGCAGCAGAGGGAAGCATGCTTTTTAGCTGAAGAAAAGGATCTGCTTGCCAGGAAGGTGTGTGACTGCTGCCATGCACTCTTTGGACAAAAGACATCCACAAGGTTAAAGAGAAGAATGTGGGAGAGTATAGCCAAAGATGTAAACCGCATGTCGGTGGCAAACGGGTCAGTGGAACAATTAAAGCATCGCTGGCGTGACACCAGATTAGCTGTAAAAGCCAAGGTGGCCCAGATAGAAAGGTCACAATGCCAGACAGGAGGAGGGCCACCATGCGAGGTTCAGCTTACAGAAGTAGAGCATCTGATAAGGGCCACTCTACAAAGGGACTTTATCACAGGGGTCCATACAGGAGGGACTGACACTGACGCTGCAGACGGACGGACGCTGTGGGCGTAGCACAGAGGTTGAGGAGACAGGAACAGAGGAAGAAAATCCCACCATTGCAGCAGAGGGGCTGCAGGAGGAATCTATAATGTTGTTTAGCGAGCCCATGGGTTACCTGCAAGAGGACAATGATAATGTCCAGCTAAATTTAACTTACGTTGAGACATCACCCAACTCTGGGGGCGGCGGGTCCCCCTGCCGGTGCAGAGGCCTCTGCTGGCAATGAGGCGGGGCTAACATTTGAAACCACGCATATCCATGGATGCCTTTGCGGAAAGCCAGGCAGCTGAACTCATTGCTAGGCAGGAGCTGATTCAGGGCAGTATGACCCACAGCATGAAGGGCTAGCCAGTATGAGATTAAGCAGCTGCGCAAAGAAGTTAGAAAGATGCGAAGGCAGGCTAGACACTCAGCCCAGGACCTACGTGCTGCAATCGAGGAGTTAAATGCTACAGGGTGGTCCATGGAAAAGTAGCCCGTTTCCAATACCAGTGCATTGGAGGCAGGCTGCTTTTCCATGGGCCACCCTGTACTTTGCAAGCTCAGCAAAACTCAGCAAGTGAAAGTTCAGCCACCCAAAGTAATCCCTCTCGCAGAGGCAGAGGCAAAGGTAGAGGTGGAGATCAGGAGAGCAAGAACTAGAAAAGAGAGTGCATGGTATAAAATCAAACAGTTCCATAAAGAGAGAAAAATTATTAGCCCAGACCTTCTCCACAATACACTTCCAGCTCTGCCAAACTGCAGTCACAAACAGTAGACAATGGGAAAGGGTAAGAACAATGAATAAACAATTAGCTAAAAAAAAGACAGCAATCAGCAATGGCAAAAATAACTCCTAACTTGCTGCTAGCCTCTGGACACCTCCTACTCCCACCAACTCCAAACTACACCCACGCCAGGCTAATGTAAGGATGTGCTTTTTAGAAGGAAAGGGGCGTGACCTGTAATTATTGACATGTATGTACACCAATCACAATTCTGCCTGAGACTTGTTTCACTCTGTGCCCAAGTCTTGCTACTGTCTGGTTCCAGTCGCCAGTCCTGCTTCAGTTCCTGTCTGGTTCCAGTAGCCAGTCCTGCTTCAGCTCCTGTCTGGTTCTAGTAGCCAGTCCTGCTTCAGCTCCTGTCTGGTTCCAGTGGCCAGTCCTACTTCAGCTCCTGTCTGGTTCCAGTGGCCAGTCCTGCTTCAGTTCCTGTCTGGTTCCAGTAGCCAGTCCTGCTTCAGCTCCTGTCTGGTTCTAGTAGCCAGTCCTGCTTCAGCTCCTGTCTGGTTCCAGTGGCCAGTCCTGCTTCAGCTCCCATCTGGTTCCAGTAGCCAGTCCTGCTTCAGCTCCTGTCTGGTTCCAGTAGCCAGTCCTGCTTCAGCTCCTGTCTGGTTCCAGTAGCCAGTTCCTGCTTCAGCTCCCGTCTGGTTCCAGTAGCCAGTCCTGCTTCAGCTCCTGTCTGGTTCCAGTAGCCAGTCCTGCTTCAGCTCCTGTCTGGTTCCAGTGGCCAGTCCTACTTCAGCTCCTGTCTGGTTCCAGTGGCCAGTCCTACTTCAGCTCCTGTCTGGTTCCAGTGGCCAGTCCTACTTCAGCTCCTGTCTGGTTCCAGTGGCCAGTCCTGCTTCAGCTCCTGTCTGGTTCCAGTAGCCAGTCCCGCTTCAGCTCCTGTCTGGTTCCAGTGGCCAGTCCTACTTCAGCTCCTGTCTGGTTCCAGTAGCCAGTCCTGCTTCAGCTCCTGTCTGGTTCCTGTGGCCAGTCCTGCTTCAGCTCCTGTCTGGTTCCAGTAGCCAGTTCCTGCTTGCTTCCGTACCTGCCTGCTTCAGTTCCTGCCTGTCTCCTGATCCCTGCCTGCCCGCTCCAGCTCCAGCTTCCGTGATCTCCTAAGTCCCAGTGGCTGGGCTCCTACGGGCTCTTCCCGGAGGAGTACCGGCTTCCAGGGTGAAGCTCACGTCCAGCTCCTGCCTGGTTTCCGCCTCCCGACCTGTCGCTCACTAGAGACTATAGTACACCTCTCCCCAGTCTCTCACAGGTCGGCCCAAGGGTCCACTAAACAGCTCACTCACAACAGCAGCGGCCGAATTTAAAATGCAGACCTGCCCTGGAATGCCCATGCCTTTCCCCTTTTCTGCCCCCTTATGTTTTGATCGTGCTTATATGCACATTAATCACTGCTTTTAAAATCTGCATTGCATGCATATGTGGCCATTTTAGCACGAGCAATGCCTTTAAAATTGACTTCCTAGTGAGCAACCCAGTGCAAAAACACAACTTAGCGGAGAGTTGAAGTCATTAAGCAAAAAGACTTTAAAACTGCTTGGCCAAAAGCAATGGTCTTTCTAGATGCATGATCTAGACAAAAGTTAGAAGTGAAGGTACGCAAAGATGACCAAGTTGCTACTTTACAAATTTCTTCAATGGATGCAGACTTTAAGTGCTGCTATGGTCTTGATTTGATTTGCAGGTTTAGTCCAACTTGAGTGTAACAGAGCTGAATACAGTTAACTATCCTGTTGGCGAGTATTCTAAGTCTGTTCAGATCACAAGAGATGATGTCCTTATGTGGCTAGAATGCTAGTACTCTCTTCCAATATAGGGGCAGATTTTCAAAGCTTACGCGTAAATCCAGGTGGATTCACACGCGTCGGGCCTATTTTCAAAAGGCCCGGCGGCGCGCATAAAGCCCCGGGACACGTGTATGTCCCGGAGCTTGGAAAAAGGGGCGGGGTGGGGCCAGAGCCTCCAGGCACAGCGGTCATTTGCCTCTGTGCCCGGGATCGCGGGCCGGCCGTTGGCCGGTGCGCGCAACCTACGCCTGCCCGGAGGCAGGCGCAACTTATAAAATAAAGGTGGGGGGAATTTAGGTAGGGCTGGGGGGCGGGCCCGAAGGAAAGTTCCCTCCAAGGCCGCTCACATTTCGGAGTGGCCTCGGAAGGAATGGGAAAAGCCATCGGGGCTTCCCTAGGGCTCGGTGCGTGCAAGGTGCACTAGTGTGCACCCCCTTGCATGTGCCGACCCCAGATTTTATAACGTGTGCTGCTGCGCGCGCATGTTATAAAATCAGGCGTAGATTTGTGCGTGCCGGGTTACACGGACAAATCTACGCCCGTGCGTAGCTATTAAAATCCGGCCCATAGTATGTGAATAATCTTTTCATCTTGATGAGCATTCAGTTTAGGGCAAAAAGTAGGGAGAACTATAGGCTGCTTGATATGGAATGTTGTTGCTATCCTCGGTAAAAACTTAGGGTACATTCTCAGGATTACTCTGTTGTAGAAAAACTCAATATATGGTGCAAAGGAGATTAGCACCTGTAATTCGTTCCAATATTTCCTAACCAGTATGCCATAGCTGACTTGCAGGTGTGCTCTGAGAGGATCCACATATGAAGAGTTGAGGCATCGGTAGTCTTCAATGTTTCTTTCCTTCCTGATTTTTAGAATATCTTCCTGCCAGCAGAGGGGGTCAAGGAAGAGGGAACGGGAGAGAAGGTGATGATACCAGGGATAGGGGAAAGAAAGGGAGAGTGATGATACCGGGGGTAGAGAGAGAGAGGAAAGGTGATGATGCTTGAGTTTAGGGAAGAGGGAAGAGAAAATGATGGTGAAGCTGGTGGTGTGCCACGATGAAGTAAGCCCTGTGCCGGGTGTGCCATGACACAAAAAATGTTGGGAATCACTGATTAACTCATTATCTTCACAGAGGTTGTCACTACTAAGAACAGAACCTTTCAGGCAAAATGTTTTAAGGAAGTAGAATCCATGGGTTCAAAAAGTGGTTTAATGAGTTGTGAAAAAAACCCACCTTCAAGTCTCAGGGGGCTGGTGGCTTTTTAATAGAAGGTTTTATGTGAGAACAGGTATCATGAATTTGGAGACGAATGGATGCAAGGAAATTGGAGAATACTTGCGTAGCTTATAATATGGAGACTATGGGGTTTTCAGTCCACTTTCTGGCAAATGAAAAGGTAATGAGGTAAAAAAGTGGGTGAGCAATTGAAAGGATCTTGACCATTTTCCATGTACCTTAAGGTAAATGTTTTACATTTCAAAGTATAGGACCTCCTAGTGGACACCTTCTGGCCAATATCAAAATGTCCTGTAAAAGTACAGCAAAGCAACTACAAGACCATCAACATCCAAGCCATGAGCAGGAGAGAATGGAGGTTGGGACTGAACTTGGTGCTGTGATCTTGAGTGATGAGGTTAGTTGTTATTCTCAGTCTTATTCGATCTCATATAGAAAGGTCTAGGAATAGAGGAAACCATACTTAGCTGGGCCAGTACGGTGATCTGAGTATCTTTAATTCCACTTCTCTTTTCAGTCTGAGGATTGTTCTGGATATAAGCAGAATGAGAGAATAGATGTATATGGGATCCTAAGTCCACTGTAGAAATAATGCATCCTGCACAGCTCTGTGCTTGGTTGATGTCTGGAGCAGAAAATTGGAAGTTTGCAGTTAAACTGGAGGCAAAGAGGTCCATCTGAGGAGTGCCCCACTTGTGAAATATGCAATGCACTAGAAGCATATCCAGAGACCTATCGTGAAGCTCTAGGACTCTGCCAAGCTTGTCTGCTAATAGCACTACAAAAACCCACACTCAATAACCCTTTTAGATGTTAATATATCATAGATGTTTATCCTTTTTGTTATAAACCAAAACTTCAAAACTTGCTTAGAACAACGCTTTTCACATTTGGACATAATCAGCAAACGATTATCAGAGAGAAGTTTTTAAAGAGTGTAAGTGATGCTTCATAAAACTTATAGGGCACCATCCCGGTGTACCTTGCTTAGCTTTTTAATCATGAGCACCACCGTCTAACCTAAAGTCCTTTTTATTTTCTCAAAAATAATTTTTTGTATTATTATTTTTAGTTATTGTTATAGTGTTGCTTTTTACATTTCTTCATGAAGCATTTGAAATAATAATTTAAAAATAATTAAAAATAATAATAAAACAAATTATTTTTGAGAAAATAAAAAGGACTTTAGGGTGGACGGTGGTGCTCATGATTAAAAAGCTAAGCAAGGTACACCGGGATGGTGCCCTATAAGTTTTATGAAGCATCACTTACACTCTTTAAAAAATGTTCTCTGGTAACCGTTTGGTGATTATGTCCAAATGTGAAAAGCGTTGTTCTAAGTAAGTTTTGAAGTTTTAAACCATCAGGTTTTGAATATAACAAAAAGGATAAACATCTATGATATATTAACATCTAAAAGGGTTATTGAGTGTGGGTTTTTGTAGTGCTATTTCCAGTAAATACCCCCACAGTGTGTGGATTGGTAGGGTTTTTAAGCTTGTCTGCTAGGCAGTTTCACTTCCCAGTCCCAGATTTTCGTTGCCTTTATGCAATGTGTGTAAGTACATTGCAACCTGGTTGTCTGCACCAGAATTATCTTGTGTTTTAACCTGTGTCTGAAAAACTTGAGGGCACTGAATGTTACTCTGACCTCTAGAAGACTCATGTGAAGTAATTTGTCTTACTGTGACCACATTCTTTGAGTACAGTGAGCGTCAGGATGAGCTCTCCAACTCCTGCACAAGTCATCTGTTAGTATTATATGATGAGGAGACTGATGGAAAGGGAGGGAGGCTTCTGAGCAGGTTGGAGTGAACTTCTACCAGTGTAGAGATTAAAGGAGGGGAACTAAAAGAAGGGAGTGGTGATTAACACCTTGTGGTGTAGCGCTTGGGTAGGTTTACTCCACTCCCATTGTATTCTTTTCTCATATGAAGGCAGGTAAACAGAGTGACTTGCACCGTGGAAGCTATAAGTCTTAGGATTTTCCGTTTTCCAATCATTGGGTAAAGAGAGTGGGCTGTCTGGGAGAAGTTCGATGAATCTCAACCTGTATCCCTGTTTTTTTTAATACTCTTGACCCATTTGTCTTTGGTTATAAGGAACCAATTTTGATAGAAATAAAACAGGCATTGCATATACCGGTAGGGCATTTTCCATCAGGGTGTTGGCTAAGTAAAGACTCCTCAGTCAGGAGGTTGACGACTGCTTTAGTTGCACTGACATCTGAGGCTTTGTTGATGCCTGTCCCTCTGCCTAGGTCTTTGGAACCGAGGCTGTTGAATGTATTGCTCTCCCTGACATGGGCATTGTTGGTTCCATCTCCTTTGATAAAATTATTGGTGATGGTAGTGAGGAGAATTGGCTCTGAAATGAAAGCTGACAATGTAGGGTGGAGCAGAGGTCTTTAATAAGACCAACTGTCTCCTTAAGCTCTTCTCCAAAAAGGTTATCCCTTGTACAAGCAGCATCCACAAACTTATTATAGACATCCTCCCTTAAGCCAGATGACCTGAGCCAGGCAAGGTGAAGAGCTCCTGTGGCTATGGCTGATGTCCTGGAAGATGTTTCCCCACAATCTTCTGCTTCAGCTAGTTGGGATTGCAGCTTTTCCTTTGCTTCCCAGAATCTCATATACATCTCACATCTGTACACAAGAGTTCATATATTGCACTGTGTACAGTATAATGTCAATACAGAATTGAGCATACCACTATGGAAAATCTTTTTTTCAATTTCATCTAAAAGATGCCAGTTCAGTCCTCTAGAACTCGTTACCAATGGAGCTACATAAGTGTGAATCGGTCAAAAGTCTTAGACAGCTTTTAAAGACCTTCAGCTTATTTTTAGTGTTTTATTATTTTAGTTTGCTGTTTTTTTTAACTGACTATAATTTTACTTTAAGTTATAGTTTTATTATATATTGTATATTTTATTTCATATTGTTATTTCATTTCATTTAATATTATTATATGTATGTTTCCTTGTATTGCCTAGACCTATTTTTAGCATTAGGCGATTCCTAAATTTTAATAAATGTAAAAGAAATATGATCCAATTAAATGGATGATAAACATCTCATAGAAAAGAACAACTGGATATCATCCACATAAACAGAAATCTATGCTAATGAATCCCATTGTTACTATGAAAACAGATGTGATAACACTAGTTGAACATTGGTATAGAAAAACAAATAAACAGATAAATAAATGTGGAAGTCTATTCCTAGTTACTCAATCAAAACACACAATGGCTGAATGAAAACATTGAACAAAGCCACAGATCCTTGAGGACCTCCATGATTTTGTTTAAACCGATTGGAAGAATACTCATCAAACACCACTTTTTTTGTCTCTTTTGTGTAAGTAAGAGGTGAACCACTGGAGGACTATGCCTCCAATACTTCATATGTTATATCCTCTTATGGTGATGTGCTTCTTGCAGGAAGAGAAGAATCAGAAGGCAGACCTGTAGAGGAATCCCTGTCTAAATAGATAGAGATGTCTGTATCCTGTCATCCCTCATTATACTCTGACTGAGAAGAGGGAAGTGGTTGATTAAATTTATTCAAAACTTTTCCTGGAGTGTCTGGTCTTTGAGTGGAGAAGAGGGAAACGACTGGATCCTAATGTTTTTTCTCTATCCTTTGAGTGGGGGGTTAACTGAAGCGGCATACTCTGCAACCATTCTTATATAGGTTCTGGAGCAGTTATTTTTGAGACATTATTGAAACAAGATTTCATTAAATTCTTGAAAGTCTGCATCATAAAGGAAGCAGATAAGATGTATCTCCAAAGAGAATTAAAAAGAAATGGTGAAGATTCATATGCTTTATGAATCAAAATCAATTGTGCAGAAGTGGATAGAGTCAAATATTCTTTATCAGACTGATATTCCCAGATTTAGAAGAACCTACTAATAAAAAGAAGATCAGACATCTTTGTTTTAGCAATTTTTTCCATATCTGGGACTCTGGCTTTATATGCTTTATGGAGCCCTTAGACGCTGAGGTACTTTTCTCACCAAGAAGTTGTTTCTGTATACTGATAAAGCAATGCCAATTTTCTGCACCGTTGTTGGCAGCAATGTTCTGGCACAGGCGATCTGCGGCAAAAACAGCATGCTTATTATCTACTTCATCATGATACTGATGATAGGGGCTGAGCTCATGTTTAAGTTCTACAAGGACGCCCTGGTTACTGGTACAAGGATCTTCACCTTGTTCGGTGCATCAGTGATCTTAACCAGGGGAGTGGTGATGCCTGTTCAGTGTCCGCATTCTGGCATTTTCCAAACTGAAAGGTTTTCTCAGCTTCAACGGAGGAAGACCTCACCATAGGGTCCTTAGACTTTTTGGAAGAGGACTTCCCTTGTTCCTTTTTAGCACACTGGTTGGAAGTAGTTGATGTTAGGTTGACTAGGCCACTAGGCAAAAGCAAGATCAACTCAGCCTCATTTGGAGGGAGATTCCATGCTTCTTGAACAAAGCTATTGAGGCTGGTCATGGGTTTTTAATAGGAGGAAAATACTTATTTGAAAAACATTTAGTCACATTTTCCTTTTTTTTTCTTACCCAAGGAGACATTCTACCAGAGTCCTGACAATTTTTTGTCATCATTGGAGGAACCTAAGCAGATCGAAAAATACCTTGTGACTGTCAAAGAGACCCATTCTTTTTGGACATTGTGAAGAAGAAACAAAAAAAAGGAATTTCTTAATTTAGAAAGTACAAAAAAACACAAAATGTATCAAAAAATGCTGTGCAGGAACACATCCAATCAGCAGAACAAAACCAAAAAAAAGAAACTGAAGTATGTGTGCAGAGACGCTAGAACATGGGTACTCCCATGCCTGCTTCTGGTATATCCTGAGCTCCGGGAGAGCTCTCCGTTTTGGTGCCACTGGATGACATCTGATGTGGCTGATTGAATCCAGCTTGTCAAAGGAGAAATCAGCTCTGCGCACACATATGCATGCCTCGTTGAGTGTAATTGATAATTTTTAGCACTGTTTGCATTTTAGGCTTTGGGAGCATGCCAGACTTCTAAATCCTTGCTATATTGCTGTATTTTGGATCACGACAGCACATAGTTTAACATTCAGCTGTATTTGTTTATTCCCCAGCCCTTTCCAGACTCCTTAATGCCAGAGCCGGTTGCCAGGACCAGGATCGCAAACAGCTGTGAGCTCCGCAGGGATCCCCTTCCTCCCCCCCCCCCTCTCCTCTACCTCCTATCCAGCAGCCTATTATTGCAGTTATTTACAATATAACAAACACTAATCCATGGTGCTTTAAAGCTGAAATAAAGATTTAAAAAAGAAAAAAAAATGAAAGGAGGACAAATGAAGCCATAAGCCATTACTTTTAGCGCTCCTCTTTCCCAAACCTATCTGTGACCCCAGTAGGAGGGATTAAATCCAGAAGCACAATCGAGGGAGGCACAGCTGAGGGACCAGAGGCAGGGGCGAGCACATTTCAGTGTTGTGACAAGAAGGGAATTAACTATAGTATGGATAATAAAACCAAAGAATAATAATTTTGCCAATAGTAATACATCTTAGAAACTGAGATAATTGAAACAAGTTAAGGCTTTATTATACAAGATTACAGATTACAAACCAATCAGATTATAATGTATTTCTTTGCAGCAATCCAGTAAGGAGTGCTAGTAAGGGATCTCCAAAAGGTCATGTGCAAACGGATTCACGGATTATTCCTACAGCTAATGATCAGATGTTACCTCCAGTCCGGTAGGCCACAATGAATGAAGAAAACGATGGTGGGAGCTTGTAGGCAGCCTACGCCAGGAAATTCTTGCAGGCAGTCTCCGTAGTTTCTTGGTCTGGGTCATTATTATATCATTTGCAGTTTGTATGCATGTCTGTCACAAGTGATGAACAGATTAAGGGTTTACACAGTACTACTTTCTGAAATTTCTTCCTGCTTACAGGTGATGTGTGCATTGCATTTAGCAGATCACAAAATTCTCCCGGCAGCTCTTCTCTATTCCAGACCTCTCATCATCTTTCACACACCTCAGAAGAGCCCCTTGGGTCACCAGGGTTCATCTGGTTGGGAGGAGATTCTACCTCCTGGGCCCCTGGTGCAGTCGTGGGTACAGTCATCTAAAATCACACTCACCCCACTCTTCCGTGTCACTGATCAATGGCATTCAGTCAGGAAGCTCTTCTACTTGGGTTGCAGATGTCAATAAACCACAGAATCAGAGGATGGTGTTCCAACAAAAATGTAGATCCAGTTTGAAAAGTAAGATCCAGGCCAGTATGGCAAAAATTAAAAACAACATCAGGAAAATCATAATCAAGAAAGCAAGAGTCTCTTTATCCATGGTACATTCCCAAGTTGTTCTTCTCCCAACTGAACCAGTGTCCATTTCTAAAATATCTGCCCCCTGGAAGGAAGGGTAAACCTGTGAAGTCACCAGCATAAACCAAGGACTGAAATGCCAAAAACATCTCTGACTCTAAAAACTCCTCAAAACAGGTAACTCCAACGGTCTCTCACCACAAGTTTCTTTCAAATAGCAATAAAGTCCCAAGCCTTCTCCTCTGCTATTATGTGGGCACAAAGGCAGGAAACCTCTAGGACCCAGCCCGTCAACATACTGGGAGTTTGCCCTTCTCTCAGAAACTGGGCCAAACTGTCCAAAAATTCAACAATCTCCAAAATTCTACTCTCCTTGGGCACAATCTACCAGGGAAGCAGATAGACCCCTCTGGATCAATCCTCTTAGGGAGAGGAAGTGACCCAAGCCTCACGCTCAGGGGGAGGGATTTATATCCTGAGCCCAGCCCACAAAAAGGTGAGGATAGAGCAGGGGGAGGACCCCAAAACTGCCAAAACCTTGCTACGTTCAGATGGGGGGAGGGGGGGTTAGATGCTGGGTCTCTCTTCTGAAATGTTTCCACTTGGTGTTGCTGTTGCAAATGCTGTGCCTTGTGTCTTTCTCAGTATTATTACCGTCTCTGCTTGCTTTGGTAAGACAGGAAAAAAAAAAAACGAAGGCAAATGTCCCTGTGAGCCTGCAGAGCCTTCATTTAGCTGCTTCTTCCCAGGTGTCGGCACATTCAGTTTTCCAGCTTCCATCAGTGTTGGATCACTAGTTTAGCATGAGTTCTGTCACGAGAGTCCGACTTTAGCCAATAGTGATGCCTGAAAGCCTAGACTAAGCATTAAGAACTAAGCATTGTTCCTGCAAAAATGCCCATATACTAGCGCATGTGGGCCATGCGCGAAAAAGGCGGATTTTAAAAGGGCGTGCATGTGTATATGCCTGTGTACACGTCAAAAATAAAAGGGGTGAGGCACGGGCACCCCGGTACGGGGGCCAACAGTTACGTGCCTAAATCCATATTTTAAAACTGGAGACCGCTACTTGCATGGGCTTTTTATCCGCATAATTTTACTGATAAGGAGCAAGTCTGTAGATCTTGAGTTTTAGGGCTTTCAGACAGGGTGAGGAGAGTGGGTCAACTGGGGGAGCGTGCACGATGAAGAACCAGAGGGTGGTTTTGAAGACCTCAGAATTAACTGGGCAAACTGGTGGACTAATTGGAAAAACCAGGTTGTCTCTCACGCAAGCATGATTTAAAATCCACCTACTTTCATGTGTAAGCCAGCAAAGTCCTAGGAAAGATATGCGAAGTACGTTTTCTCGAGCAGCCCCTTAAGATTAGGCACATACTTATGCATGGGAGGTATATTTTAAAACGTAGGCGTGCAAATGCTCGCAGGATTTAAAGCTGATGCGTATCTCCGCCCACGCAAAATTAACCTGTTTATGTAGTATATGAATCAACAAATCAGATTGCCACATCAGGGGCAAGAGGCAAGGCGAACACAGCAGAGGGAGCAGAGGCAGGAGAAGATGCAGCTGAGAGAGTGCGGGTAGGGAAAAGCATAGCTTGGGAAGTTCAGGCAGAAAACAGCATGGCTCCGGGGAAGACAGGAAGAGAAGATGAGAGTTCAGGAACAGGACAGAGAGTAACTCAGAAGGGTTCGCTCTTCCGCTTTCTAGTTTATGCGAATAATAATCAATACCACCGATTCACTGTTTGTTTGCTCCATAGCACACATGGGGAGGATGGCAGCACTGCGAACTTACCATGGTGATATAGGATTTGATGCTGTTGACCAACTTGAAACAGGACTCATTAATAATCAGCTCCTCCAGCTCAGAAACTGCAGGGTCTGAAATTTCTTCCAGTTTGTTGATAAGCTGCAAGCATTTCAACTCCTCTGATGTCCCCTGTGTCTGAGTCTTCAACTGAAATTAATACATAAAAAAAACCCCATATAAAATATTCATAAGAAAACATCTGGAGACATTTACAGCATCTTGGATGTGGAAATGGTGAAGACATCTGTACAGCATTAACATGTTGAACCAGTAAAAATTCATTTGCTGTAAAAATCAAGCCACGTGGGGTTGCAGTAAGGGAAGAGCTAAAGAGGCAAAAAATATGCCCCTCACTAACTCATTCCAGCAGAGTCTCCGTCCTGATCATGTCATTAGCCACATCAATAAAGTGATGTCAATGAAAGCCAATCGAGTACCAAGTACATTTCATTTCAGCACATCAGGAACCCTGAAGCATCTAAAGCTTGCCTTAGTTCTGGCTACAGCTGCTTTCAGCTTGAGAGGCTATTTCCCCTTATAGTAGCAGGGGCAGTTCTCCCATTAGGTGAAATAGGAAGTCACCTAGGGTGCCAACATTTTGGGGGATGGAGGGCGAGGCAAAAAACTTTTAAGGCATGGCAACACAAGAGAGAAGGGAATGGATGTTGGGTAGATGTGGGGAGTGGACACAGAAAGGAAAATGGGTGGGGAAGTTGTGAAGAGAGGTTGCTGGGTGGATGGAGAGAGAGAAAGGGTGCTGGACAAGAGAGGGTGGAGCTGAGAAAGAGAGATGATCTTGATCAGATAGGAGGTGAAGAGAGAAGATGCTGGGCACTGCAGAAAGAGGGAAAAGAGACTGGCGCGATGCTGCTCTTCTAAGCAGGGAGTGAAGATGAGAAAGAGGAGGATAACCTGTGGGAGGAGAAGAGAGATATTGGATAGGAGAAAGAAGGGAAGATGAGCATTGTGCACGGGGCAGAGGGAGGGGGATGCAGGGAATGGCAGAGGCTGAGACAAGCGTGAGAGGTGGATGCTGAGTGAGGCAAGAGAAAGGGATGTCCTGCTAGAGCTGCCATCAATAGGCAAGGTATATAAGGGGGAAAGATCAAGACTAAGATTTGCCTAGGGCACCTAATCCACTGGCCTTATGTAGCAGGGTTTCTCAAATTTGCCAGTTGGATTTTCAGGATATCCACAATGAATATGTAGGAGAAAAAATTGCATATACTGAGGTTCTAATGCACTGTATGCAAATTTATCTCCTGCATATTCATTGTGAATATCCTTGGGATAAGCAGCTTGGACTCTGTCTACCCCCTTGAGATCCTGCCAGGTACTTATGACCTGGATTGGCCATTGTTGGAAACAGGATGCTAGGCTTGATGGACCGTCGGTCTGACCCAGTATGACCTTGGTCTTATGTTCTTATCTTAAAACTCAAGAGACTGTTTGGGAAGCCCTGCCTGATAGGCTAAACTTTTCTTCTGCTAAAAATAAGAAGGATAAACATCCAGCACAATAATTATTATCACTGGATTATACTCACATTCTGAAAAATCATCAGACCTAATTACTGAGTGCCAGTTTCTGGACACACCAAATGTGTTATTTAAGAACATAAGAACATAAGAAATTGCCATGCTGGATCAGACCAAGGTTCCATCAAGCCCAGCATCCTGCTTCCAACAGAGGCTGAACCAGGCCACAAGAACCTGGCAAGTACCCAAACACCAAGAAGATCCATGCTACTGATGCCAGTAATAGCAGAAGCCATTCCCTAAGCCAACTTTATTAATAGCAATTAATGGACTTCTCCTCCAAGAACTTATCCAAACCTTTTTTGAACCCATCTACACTAACTGCACTAACCACATCCTCTGGCAACAAATTCCAGAGCTTAATTGTGCGCTGTGTGAAAAAGAATTTTCTCCAATTAGTCTTAAATATGCTATATGGTAACTTCAAGGAGTGCTCCTTAGTCCTTCTGTTATATGAAAGTGTAAATAATCAATTCACATCTACTCGTTCAAGACCTCTCATGATCTTAAAGACCTCTATCATATTCCCACTCAGCCATCTCTTCTCCAAGCTGAACAGCCTTAACTTCTTCAACTTTTCCTCATAGGGGAGCTGTTCCATCCCCTTTATCATTTTGGTCACCCTTCTCTGTACCTTCTCCATCACAACTATATCTTTTTTGAGATGCGGCGACCAGAATTGTACACAGTACTCAAGGTGCAGTCTCACCATGGAGCGATATAGAGACATTATGACATTTTCAGTTTTGTTAACCATTCCCTTCCTAATAATTTCTAGCATTCTGTTTGCCTTTTTGACTGCTGCAGCACACTGAGCAGACAATTTCAAAGTATTATCCACTATGACGCCTAGATCTTTTTCCTGGGTGGTAGTTCCTAATATGGAACCTAACATCGTGTAACTACAGCAAGGGTTATTTTTCCCTAAATGCAACACCTTGCACTTGTCCACATTAAATTTCATCTGCCATTTGGATGCCCAAACTTCCAGTTTTGCAAGGTCCTCCTGTAATGTATCACAATCCACTTGTGATTTAACTATGAATAATTTTGTATCATCTGCAAATTTGATAACCTCACTCGTCGTATTCCTTTCCATATCAGTTATAAATATATTGAAAAGCACCGGTTCAAGTACAGATCCCTGAGGCACTCCACTGTTTACCCTTTTCCACTGGGAAAATTAACCATTTAATCCTACTCTCTGTTTCCTTTCCTTTAACCAGTTGTAATCCAAGAGAGGACATCACCTTCTATCCCATGACTTTTTAGTTTTCTTAGAGGCCTCTCATGAGGGACTTTGTCAAATGTCTTCTGGAAATCCAAATACACTACATCTACTGGCTCACCTTTATCCACATGTTTATTAACCCCTTCAAAAAAATGAAGCAGATTTGTTAGGCAAGACTTCCCTTGGGTAAATCCATGTTGACTGTGTTCCATTAAACCATGTCTTTCTATATGCTCTACAATTTTGATCTTTAAAATAGTTTCCACTATTTTTCCCAGCACTGAAGTCAGGCTCACTGGTCTATAGTTTCCTGGATCGCCCCTGGAGCCTTTTTTAAATATTGGGGTTACATTGGCCAGTCTTCAGGTACAATGGATGATTTTAATGATAGGTTACAAATTTTAACAAATAAATCAGAAATTTCATTTTTTAGTTCCTTCAGTACCCCGATGCATACCATCTGGTCCAAGTGATTTGCTACTCTTTAGTTTATCAATCTGGCCTACTACATCTTCCAGGTTCATAGTGATTTGGTTCAGTTCTTTTGACTCATCAGCCTTGAAAACCATCTCCTTGTGCCTATATTTTATATGTTTCCTTATGTTGCTATTGTTTAAGAACATAAGAACATAAGAAAATGCCATACTGGGTCAGACCAAGGGTCCATCAAGCCCAGCATCCTGTTTCCAACAGTGGCCAATCCAGGCCATAAGAACCTGGCAAGTACCCAAAAACTAAGTCTATTCCATGTAACCATTGCTAATGGCAGTGGCTATTCTCTAAGTGAACTTAATAGCAGGTAATGGACTTCTCCTCCAAGAACTTATCCAATCCTTTTTTAAACACAGCTATACTAACTGCACGAACCACATTCTCTGGCAACAAATTCCAGAGTTTAATTGTGCGTTGAGTAAAAAAGAACTTTCTCCGATTAGTTTTAAATGTGCCCCATGCTAACTTCATGGAGTGTCCCCTAGTCCTTCTACTATCCGAAAGAGTAAATAACCGATTCACATCTACCCGTTCTAGACCTCTCATGATTTTAAACACCTCTATCATATCCCCCCTCAGTCGTCTCTTCTCCAAGCTGAAAAGTCCTAACCTCTTTAGTCTTTCCTCATAGGGGAGTTGTTCCATTCCCCTTATCATTTTTAAATACTCCCTCAATTACTTTCTTCAGTAATTCAAGTCAGTAATATGTGATTTTTCCTTACTTATGTATTTTTCTTTGTTATTGAATTGAAAATTTCTTTAGTTTTCATTGTAATAATATGATAATTTAATAAAGAGAAAATGGTAAAATGCCCTCTGCCATTTAGACATCCTCTTGCAATTTCTCACAATCAATTTGGGATTTAGCTACTTTCAAAAATTTTGTGTCATCTGCAGTTCCGATGACCTCACTCATCACTCCCTTTTCCAGATCATTTATAAAAATATTAAAAAGCACTGGTTCCAGGAGCATTCCATTATTTACCTTTCTGCACTGACTGCCCAGTACCTACCGTCTTTCGGGTAGGTAAGCCTATAAACTCCCATACCCAAACCAACACCAGCTGCCCCCCACACCCAATGTCTTTTACCCAAACTCTCTACCCCGTCCCTACCACTGCCCTCTCTCAAGCATGTTTAAATCCCATTCGCAGCACTGACATATGCACAGAATTCAGTCAGGAGAAAAGTCTCTCTATCTCAAAGAGACTGGATGTGTACAGCAGCAGCATCCGGCTCAGAACGGGAGCAAACAGCTGAGAAACCTCGGCTGCCAGCACCACTGGATACTCACTGTGTGACCTGCAGCAAACCATGCACCTTGCCAGAATTCACCACCTCTCTCCGTATCCCTTAATCATTCTTCTTTCCTATTCTACCACCGTCTTTGCTTCCTCTCCCTCCTTCTGGCTAAACGTTTGGCCTTGTTTTTCTCTGTTTGCAGAGTTTGTTGGAATAAATTGACCTAAAAGGTGCTTTAGTGTACTACACCTATTCCTCTTCCTTCCTAAACAGTTGCTGCCTTCCATGTTGCCCTAAATCATTCCTTCTCCATGTCAATTTAGCACAGAAGGGAGCTACATGTCCGGGAGTTGAATGACAGTTAATAGGGTTGGTTGTGCTGGCTCATTGCTCCTCTGTGCCAAGTCTCTGCAGAGGAGCAAGACAGCAGATGATACTGGTGCTGACACTCCTCAGCAGCCTGACTCACATCTAACAACACGGAATAAGAGCCAGTGCCAGTGGGCACATCCACCCACTAATTATCCACCAAAAATTAGGTCAATAATTTATCCTTGCAATTAATGTGCAAAGAAATGCACACGAGCAAACTATTAAACAAATGATTCAGAGCATTTTGCATCAACATTCTATAAGTAGCAACACAAAATATGTCATTTCAAACCTACCTATCAGGTCTCCCTTATCCGGTGTGACAGTAACCTAGTTTTTTCATACTGTCACATTCATGCCATCAATAGCCACATATACTTTTATAGAATGTGGCTCCTCAAGACACCCACTTACAAAGAGCAGGTGGGAAACCACAGAGGTGCTGGATGCAGGCCTGGATTTGCTAATAAGCACGCTAGAACCTATGCCTAGGGCAGTAAACATCTGGGGGCAGCAGATCTGCTGAAAATTTGCTGCCTCCCAGCTAAGCTGAATCTCACTCAGCAGGGAACAGCCCTCTGGGTGCGGGCGCTGCCTTCCATGGGAACCAAAGAGCTTAAGTCCCACCATTCAACCAGCCCCGATCTCTGTTCCCCCTGGTGATATCCGTCACCACCGCCGGACCTATTTAACAATTTAGAACAAAGAGCCGGAAAATAGTGGCTTCAATGTAACAATGTTCAAAAACGAATCCACCACGTAATGCACGCGCTGTCACTGTTTCTGAAATTTAGACTAAACCCTCATAAATGAGCAATGGTGCTGACACAACGTTGTGTTTGACTCTGTTCACTTATAAGGACATGTTTCTAATGCCCAAGTGTGAAATAAACTGCTCCAACAAATTTTGATGTAATCATCGGGTTTGTCACCAAAGTTCTTATGAAGGAAATTCAAACTTATTCCTGCTTTTTTTTAAAACTTTTTTCAATTAATTTTTCCTTTAACTTGTTTTCAGTTTTGTAATAGGGAATTTGTAATAGGGAATGTTTGGACTGTAATTTCTTATTTTTTCAGAGATACGGTTTCCTGAGCCCGGTTTGCCCCTGATGAGGTTTTCTTTAAACGAAACACGCGCTGTGTCGGGCGTTGGGCGTTCCAAGCAGGGCTTTTAAATCTCGAGCCGCTGCAAATATCCTTGGTGTTCCTGGCAGGGCATTTAAACATCACACCACTGCAAATGATAAGTGTCCTTTTCTACGATTATGTGGCGTTTAATCATTATTCTTAAAAAGTTAAAGGAATACTTTCAGAAAATTGAAAAAAAAAGTTAAAGGCAAAATTAATTGAAAAATGTTAAAAAAAAAAAAAAAAAAAGCAAGAATAAGGTTGCATCTCCTTCATAAGAACATAAGAACATAAGAAAATGCCATACTGGGTCAGACCAAGGGTCCATCAAGCCCAGCATCCTGTTTCCAACAGTGGCCAATCCAGGCTATAAGAACCTGGCAAGTACCCAAAAACTAAGTCTATTCCATGTAACCATTGCTAATGGCAGTGGCTATTCTCTAAGTGAACTTAATAGCAGGTAATGGACTTCTCCTCCAAGAACTTATCCAATCCTTTTTTAAACACAGCGACGCTAACTGCACTAACCACATCCTCCGGCAACAAATTCCAGAGCTTAATTGTGCGTTGAGTAAAAAAGAACTTTCTCCGATTCGTTTTAAATGTGCCCCATGCTAACTTCATGGAGTGCCCCCTAGTCTTTCTATTATCCGAAAGAGTAAATAACCGATTCACATCTACCCGTTCTAGACCTCTCATAGAACTTTGGTGACAAACCCGATGATTACATCAAAATTTGTTGGAGCAGTTTATTTCACACTTGGGCATTAGAAACATGTCCTTATAAGTGAACTGAGTCAAACACAATGTTGTGCCAGAACCATTGCTCATTTATGAGGGTTTAGTCTAAAATTTCAGAAACAGTCACAGCGTGCATTACGTACCGCTGCCGGACCGGCAGGAGGAGGAGAGCTGCAGCAGCAGCAGTGCCTCAGGCCGAGTCCTCCTCCTCCTCCTCTGTTGAGCAGGACGCCACAGCGCTGTGTCGGGCCCCAGATGGCAGGGGAGAAGAAGGAGGTCTGAGGCGCCACTGTGGCTCTCCCCCTCCTGCCATGTTGTGCAAGTGATGACTATGAACGGGGATGACAGCGAGATCATGAGGTGGAGAAGAGAGAATGAGAGGAAGGTTACGGAGGTCGGGGGAAGAGGATATGAGCATGGTATCCTTAGGTTGGGGGGGGGGGGGATGGATGAGGGAGATCAGCCAAGGGGATAAGAAGAGCTGAGAAGAGGATAACTGGGGACTGAGGAGGGGTTGGGGGGGGGGTAATGGGGAGATGTAATGTATGTGTATGTGATAGAGGATAAAGATTGGCCCTGTGTGTATATTGTGTGTGTGTCAGAGAGGATGGGGGCACAAGAAGGAGCAGGGTATGGACATCCTTCCTCCTGCCCCCACCCACCACAATTCAGATCTTCTCTCCCTTCATCTTGGATTCTACCCCCAAATCCTGGACCCTCTTTTTTTTCTTCTCTCTCCCTTCTCCCCCAACCATTGATCCCAGATCCTTTCTCCTCTGATCCCTCTCCTCCTCTTCCCCCATCCCAGGTTCTCAGTCTTCTCCTCTTCCTCGATCTTCCTCATCACTGGTTCTCTCACTCCTTTCTCTATCCCCAGATTTCCCTCCTTACTGTCCCCCCCCCCCCCCCCATACTCTCATGTCATGTTCTCATCCCATTCCTGGTCTTCCACCCTCTTTTTTTTTTTTTTTTTACAATCCCCAGTCCTCCCTCTCCCTGCCCTCTCCCATCCTGAGATCTCCTCTGTATGCTGATACATTACATCCATTCTCCTCACCCAATAAAAACAAACTATATAGATACAAGTAAGGTTGGAAAATGATTTTTACATTGAATAAAAGATGGGAAAGTTTCCCGATGTACTTCAAAAAGATGTATGCATATATAACTGAGCAAACAGTAACAAGCACACAAAAAGGGTTGAATTAGCACACGTCTGAAACTTGTGAGCAGTAGTGCCAGTTGTCAAGTAGCCAAGATTGAAGCCTTGACAATGGGCATTTCAGACGTGTGCCAGTTCAACCTCGCTTTTGTGCCACTGTGCTTCCGAATTTTATAGTCACAGGATCTAGCACTGAGCTGCTGCCTGAAATTGTGGGATTGAACCCTAAGACCTTCTGAACCTTATTATCCGTCCTTCAGGAGAGCAGGGAGTGGGACAATACCAACGGTGTCTGGGGGTGGCAAAAACCTGAATCTGTCACTGGCTGGATCAGGCTCTCTGTTAAATTGTTTTATGAAAACAGAGGCTCTCACTCCTTGGAGCAGAGCTGGCAAAGACTCCCTGGATGAGCAACTAGAAGTAGGAAAGGTTTGCTCCTGAAGTCACCTGGTACGTGCAGCTGGATGTTACTTTTATCACATAGAGCAACAAGAAAAACAGGACTAAGCAAACAGGCTTAAAAATGAAGTTAACTAATAACTACTGCAAGGAGTCCAGTGTGAAATGCAAAGTTCATAAGCATCAACCAAATGGCATTCAGGTAAGTTTTTAAATTCAGAATATCCTTATCAGCACAAGCGTAAGCTCTGAAAGACCATCATAACATCAGGTAGCAGGTAGACCTATATTTATCCATCAGCTTGCACAGGTCATTAATAATCAAAGGTCTCACAGCACAACAATTGAAACAAATTTTTATCGATTTTTTTTATGCATATAAAATAGCAAAAACCAAAACCCTTCGGTTTTCGGCAGAGCACCGCAGCTAAATGCTCCTCTATCCCTCACATTTATGGACAATGAAGAGAAATACTACCTGAGGAACTGCTTTTCTTTTGGTCTTTGCTATTTTACAATCATAAAAAAAAATCAATAAAAATTTGTTTCAACTGTTGTGCTGTAAGACCTTTGATTATTAATGACCCGTCGAAGCTGATGGACAAATATAGGGCTTCTTGCTGCCAGCTGTTATGATGGTCTTTCAAAGCTTACACTTGTGCTGATAAGGATATTCCGAATGTTAAAACTTATGTGAATGCCATTTGGCTGATGATTAAAACTGGAGTTCCCAAACAGTGATGTTTGCTATAGAAGAAGGGAAGGGGCAGGATATCCAGTTAAGATGTTATGGTCCCTGTTAATGTGGAGACTTTTTCACATGTAAACATGATTTGCTAAAAAGTAGATTCTTCATTGATTTTAATACGTAACCAAGCTCGTGGCTCCCTATCAAAATATATATATTTAATGTACAAATATGCATATGCATGCATCCTGCAGAGAAGGAACATGTGAGTCTGGGAAAAGCCAAATCAATTAATGCAGCTGATTTGTTTTGGGTTTTTCCCCAACTGTGCAGCAGTTAACAGTCACAGGAGAATGAACAAATCACTTATTGGTTAAGATGTAGATTGCAGATCACTGAAAACAGTGTCATTTATTTATTTATTTATTTATTAAAGGCTTTTATATACCGACTTTCTTGATACAAATCAAATCAACTCGGTTTACATCGAACTAAGCAGTAACTATAAACCAACCACTCAACAAGAGACAAGATAGGACGTTCTCTATCACAGGTCCCTCCATCTGGAACGCCATGCCTCTGGACCTCAGGCAGGAAACTTGTCTACTAACGTTTAAAAAGAAACTAAAGACATGGCTGTTCTGCCGAGCCTTCCCCACCTCTAGCCCAACAGCCTGACTTAGAATTGTTCCATCACTTATGTAAATAAACAAATGCTAAATCACGCTTACAAGTTATCATGAGGTCGGCTCCTTGCCTCCCTCCCATACTCTATGGAATATAGTACTTTATCTTCGTTCTCCCTCTCTTTTTTTCCTACTCCCAGTTAAGGCATCCTTGTTATAATGTAACTTTATGCTCCTTTTTAAATTGTGTCATCAACGTGAATATGCAAACCACTGTTTACAATGCAGGTTTCACTACAGCACTTCCTCTGATGTGCCCACGTGAAGCAGGCTGGAGACTACTTTTAATGGTTTGTTTATTTATCTCACTGAATATCCTACATCAAAGTGGCCTCGACAAAATCAAAACATGCAGTATAAAATAAATACAGCAGTATGACAATATAATAAGCACAACTAAACACAATTTAAATTCAAAATTAGCATGCCCACATACCGTCCACTCCAACCAACTCCCCAACGCCAACCCATGACATACCCCAAACTCCAGCAGCTCACCTAATCAACAAATTGTAACACCTACCATACCAGAGGCTGCCTGAAAAAAACAACAACATGTGACCATTTTGCAAACCTTCAGATGATCTGTTTCCATATGTGCAACAGCAGCAGCAGCATCCCTAGCCCGGGCTGGCTCCTACAGCAGAAGTCTGGCCTGGGAATTGGACCCAGGGGCCTTCCGCATGGCAGCACACGACGCTTGCCACGAGATCAGCGCATAAGCAAGCACTGTACATTTTTATTGCTAGTTGCCCCTTTTGAAGTGCTTGTGAGATCATTGCTCCCTTTGGCAGTCTAAGCCACTGAGTTTGTGAGGTCAGTCACTAGTGACTGATGAGTTATGCTGTCATAATACATATTCACAGTTCGGGGGACGGGGACGGGGGGAGCTTTTTTATTTGCACAGATAAAGGGTATCTGAATCAAGGGGTGCAGATGTCCATTTTACCGTGGCATGAATAGTGGTAGTGGCAGGGCTGATGGCAGGGATATATCACTGGGGTCAACAGAAGGCAAGAGGGGTCATCGGCAGGCATATTGCTAAGGCCAGTAAAGGGCAAGATGGTCAACACCAGGAATATGGTCCAGGTCAACAACGAGTAATGAGGTTGCCAACAGGCAAGCGGGTCGGTAACAGGAATATTGCTTGGGCCATAGGAGATGAAAGTGAACTGGGAGCAAGAACGGCCCCTGGAATCAACGGTGAGGGTTGTGGCTGCAGGGGCACCCACCGCAGTGCCCGCCTTAGCTTTAAGCAAACGGAATTAAACAGGCTCTAAAAAACCAAACAAAACCCTACGGTTTTCCGGTGGCTTCAGCTGTCAAATAACGTGAAACGCATGTCCAAATGATTTCTAAACTGACCCCCGACCCCCGATCCTCGGGTGGGTTTAGGGGTTTATCAAGCCCGGAGCAGCCCAGGCTTAACACCTTGATTTTCTGTTTGACTTTTGCATCCCGACTTCCCAAGCCGACCAATAGGGAGGAAGAAGCTGCTTTCACTTTTGCACAAGACAATTAATTCCACAAATCGCTGCAGCCGCAACAAGGAAAAAACAAAATAAGGAAACTGTGACCTGAGGAGCGATCAAAGCAAAGGACGGAAAAGCTGAACTCAGGATCCCCCTCTACAGTCCTGCGGAGCTACATGGAAGGGTTTCCTGCCTTATGGAAGTCCCTTTTTTTTTTTTTTTTTTGCCATTGATGGCCCAAGTTATACTGTGCTGCCTTATTTGAAATAATTAGCGGAATTTTCAGCAAAGCTTCCATCCCGGCACGGAGACCCTAGAAAATACTGCATAGGTTCTGCCTTGCCTTGCAGAAGCTCAAATCGGGAGTATTTAAAATAAACCAAAAAACTGTAGAAAAACGACCACCCTTTCAACTTAGTCTTAATTTCATCTCTTTTCCAAATTCAGGACAGATTTGGCACAAGGAAATCGTTTATTGTAATAGAAACTCACCATGCGCCCAAAATAAGAGGGTTTCTAGTCGTTTTGCAAAACACTTTTTTTTGTGATTGTATAAGGTTATATTATTTCATGTTAAAAAATGAGATAACATGATGTAATGCCTTTTTTTTTTTTACAATTGTCTACGGTTGTGAAAAGTGATTTACAATTAAATGGCCAAAATGCAATAAACATGCACAGAAAATACCAAGCTGGCTTACTTTTTAATGCCCAGATTTCTAAAGGGAAGTAATGGAATGGAAATAAAAAAAAGATCAAAGCGAGAAAAGAAAAACAAAAGCATGCCATTTTCCCTCCAGGACTTTCAGCTCAATTTGTTTGAGTTTCCACGAAATGAAAGGTAAACTAGGTAGAAAAACAAAAAAATTGCCAAGGGAGGAAAATGTTTTTTGTTTTGCTTTTTTTCAAAGCCACGTTCAACTTGGCAAAACTTACAAAATCAGGTAGCAGAGAAAAGAGGCTTTGCCTATAATGCCTCTTTTTTTTTTTTTTTTTTCGGTCCTCGCGTGCCAAGTCCAGGGGCAGTGCTCCACGGCCCTGAACCCGGAGCTCCGCGAGGACTTCGTCCCAGTCCGAGTCGAGGCTCACCTTGGAGATGGACAGCGTGAAATAGACAAAGAGGCCGGTGGTGCAGGCGATCTGCAGGGCCAGGATGGCCATCACGGCCATGGCCAGCCAGACCGGGCGGCAGCCCTTCCTCCTCTTCCCCTGGCCCCCGGCTTCCTCTTCCTTGCCCGGCCCCGCCGGCCCCATCATGCAGGCGGCCGAGTCGGCGCTGTCCGAGCGGTAATACTGCTGCCCGCTCTGAGCCATGGCGCGCACAGGCAGCCGCGCACAAGGCGCCGCGCACACTCTGCCAGCCGCCTGCCGCCTGTCCCGCTCGCCTCCCCCCCTCTGGCTCTTCCTCTCCAGCACGCAAGAAAGGGGAGGAGGGGGTGGGTAAGCAATGCAATGCAGCTCTTCCCTCCGGAGGGAAGAAGAAGAAGAAGAAGTAGAAAGTTAGTTTGTGGGAGGGGAGGGACTTAACGCTCACCTCCTCTTTCCAGGAGGCGTCTGCCATCCGAGTCCCGGCCACCCACGCCCAGCGGGGCTGCAGGGAGGGGGAGTGTAAAGTTCGCAGGTTTCCTTCTGGAGGGCCGCAGGCATGACGGGGGGGGGGGAAAGGCAGGGCTGAGGGGTCCCGGCTGGGAGCTGCTCCTGCGAAGGGCTCCCAGCAGGACGAGACTCCTTCGTGCAGGTTGCACTCAGTTTCATCTGCATCCCTCGCCGTGCCAGATCCCGTACAAATGCCAGGACCTGCTTCTGAACTCCCTTTACTGCAAGGTGCTTTGTCACTTGCCCACTGACAGGCCGATGCAGTGCGGTGCGCTTTAGCACCCATTTGGCCGTGCGTTTTCGATGCGCTCTTATTACCCCTTATTCCATAAGCAGTATTAGCGCGTCAAAAATGCACGGCCAACCCACCCCAAAAAACTAATAGCACTCATCACATACAAATGCATATTGATCAGTCTCTTAGTTAGTTGCCAAGCCGCACATTTTACTCTCAGAAAACAACCCAGAAAAGGGTACAGAAAAGCAGAAAAAAAACTGCTTTTCTGTACACCCTCCAACTTAATATCCTAGCGATATTAAATCAGAAGAACCTAAAATTAAAAAACAAAATCTGCCCACCAGTCAGTGGGTTAGAAAAACGAACGCTCAATTTTACCGGCGTCCATTTTCCTAACCCACGGCTGTCAGCGGGTTCGAAAACCAACGCCAGTAAAATTGAGCGCCAGTTGCCGGACTCGCTGACAGCCATCCCTAACACTAATAAGTAGGTGCTAGGGATGCACTATTGACCCTAGCTCCTCCTTATTAGCGTGACCCCTCATTTAAATAGAGAATCGCGCACCCAGGAGAGGTGCCTGGGCGCGCATCAGGAGAGTGGGCTCTCAACACAGTTATTCATCTCTACCGAATGCAAGTAAGTGAGATTTCTGTTACCTTCAAAAACCGAGCTTTGGATCTCCGGAAAAAAATGGGCAATCAAATTATAAAACTAAACAGCATCAGCCCTTTAAATATTGAAGGTAACAAATCTCACTTAATAGTGACTGTTACTGCTACCACTATTAGGCATTTATAGGAGGTTAAGCAGTGCTGTACATAAGAGGAGTCCTCTTCTGCCGAACGCACAATCGAGTCAAGACTCAACAGACAAAACAAAAAGAGACTCTGGGCTTTGGAGGAATCAGTTGATGAAAGGGAGTACTTTATCTGAGTAGAGCTGCAAGCACTCGGGCCTCTGCCTGTCTAAAAACTCTATACAACCTGGTTAGGAGCTGCCTGCCCTCGAGGGCTGTACGCACCAGTCATGTTTTCAGGATATCCCTGATGAAAATGCGTGAGACAGATTGGCGTGCACTGCCTCCAATGTTTGTTATTCTATAGCATGCATATGCATTGGGGAATAGCCTGAAAACCCCATGGTGTTTAGCCTTTGAGGACTGGAGGATTTCCACCCCTGCTATTCAAGAAAAACAGGAAATGAGGTGAGTGGGTGTGGATCAGGATGGGTTGGACTTAAGTATAGCTGATCAGCAGTTCAAAGCAGTAGTATGCAAATCCTCTTAATAATCACACAGGCCCTCTACTAAACAGTAAAAACTTAGACAAAGTCCACATTACATCAAATACAGACTGATGTGTTATTTGTTTCAATGGGGATCTGTTGTAAAGTGCACTGGATTAGGGCATTATATGAATGCTGAAATAATATAAAGATAGGGTGAGGAGTAAAGAGATGGGGTTGGATAAGGACATTTTGGTTATAGAGAAGAAATTGGATGAAAGTGGAGACAGAGAGGAGCGGAAACAAAATGGGATATAAGTGGAACGAGAAGAAGTAAGATGAATGGATGGAGATGAGAGGGGTGGAGATAGGAAGGGATGGGATTCGGAAACCGAACAGAGAGGGAGGAAAAAAGGAGAAAAGATGAAAGAAAAGAAGAAAGGAGAAAAAAATGAAAAGGGATAGTGTCAAGCTGGAGATGGGGATGAGGTGAGAAAGAGTTGGGGGTCTTGGTGAAGATGGAGAGAAAGAGAAAGAAACAGAGATGAAGGATGTGGTATAAGAAAGAAGGGGTGAGGATTGCATAGGGAGAGGAGAGACAGGAAAGGTGAGAAAAAATGAGTGAGGATAGCTAACAGTGAATAAAGAATGGGACAAAATAAGACATTGCAGATGGAAAGAAAAATAGAATAATGGGAAAGCAGAATAAAACAAAGGAATGAACGATAACCCCAGACAAATGGAAATACTGAATATCCAGCACTCTAAAGGTCTGAAACATTATTCACAATAAGAAACATTCTCAGGATTACACGTCATCTGGCAATGTCTCTAATTGGTTTCTTCAGTGTCAGCATCATTACAAAGAGTTCCTTAGTGTTTTATTCATCCCCTGTGACAACTATAGGTGAGCATGGGAATAGTTTTTTTGTTATTGATGTAGCCCAGTGCATGCCATCAGACTGTTTCTTTTTCCTGCATAATCTGACATGCCTTTTCTGTGATTGCTCCATGCTAAACTTCTGGCGCTTAACAGGTCCCAAATATGCATCTTGCAAAACGGCAATTTCCAAATATTTATTTATTCATTTGATTTATATTCTGCTTATTCCGCAGTTCACGGGGTAGGAATGTCAGAGTAAGGCGTTGTGTTTGCTTAGTGATGCCAGCCAATAACCTGATGCATCCAAATTTGAAAAGTATTCGGCTTCAACCATTTTGTTAAAATTGTACCCTCTTCTTAGAAAATTGTAGTGCTTTCTTTACATTGTCATTGTAAAGCTAAGTTTCACAATACAGTGGACCCTTGACTTACGAACTCAGTTCGTTCCAGAGGGCTGGTTGTTACTCAAGTTGGTTGTTACTCAAGACTATTTTTTCCATAAGAAATAATGGAAATACCCATAGTGCATTCCAAACCTCCCAAAGCACCCCTTACCTAACACTCTCATAATAAAAAAGGGTTGTATAATTTGTGTAATTACCAGAAACACCAATAATGTTCCTAGTGTACTCACCAAAAAGTTATAAAATGTGCCTAGCCTACCAGAAACAACAGTTTCATACTGTACTCACCATTCAAGCTGACATCTTTGGCTTGCAGGAAGGGAGGAGTGGGGGAGGATGAAATAGAAGGTGGTTATTGTTCGGAAGGAGAGTCCCCTTCCATAAGAACATCAGGAATCTGGCTCTCTGGTATCCTTTCTCTCCTCTGGAGAGTCTGTAGCCACACACTCGTTCCCCCCTCCCCACCCCCTCTGAGCACATCTGTGTCCCCCCACACACTCATTCCCCCCTCCCCCACCCCCTCTGAGCACATCTATGGCCCCCCACACACTCATTTCCCCCTCCCCACCCCTCTGAGCACATCTGTGGCCCCCCACACACTCATTTCCCCCTCCCCACACCCTCTGAGCACATCTCTGGTCCCCACACACTCATTCCCCCTCCCCACCCCCTCTGAGCACATCTGTGGCCCCTCCCCCCACACACACACTCATTTCCCCTTCCCCACGCCCTCTGAGCACATCTGTGTCCCCCCACACACTCATTCCCCCCTCCCCACCCCCTCTGAGCACATCTCTGATCTCCACACACTCATTCCCCCCTCCCCACCTCCTCTGAGCACATCTCTGATCTCCACACACTCATTCCCCCTCCCCACCTCCTCTGAGCACATCTCTGATCTCCACACACTCATTCCCCCCCCCCCCCCCCCCTCTGAGCACATCTCTGGCCCCTCCCCCCACACACACACACTCATTCCCCCCTCCCCACCCCCTCTGAGCACATCTCTGGTCCCCACACACTCATTCCCCCTCCCCACCCCCTCTGAGCACATCTCTGGCCCCTCCCCCCACACACACACTCATTCCCCCTCCCCACCCCCTCTGAGCACATCTCTGATCTCCACACACTCATTTCCCCCTCCCCACCCCTCTGAGCACATCTGTGGCCCCCCACACACTCATTTCCCCCTCCCCACACCCTCTGAGCACATCTCTGGTCCCCACACACTCATTCCCCCTCCCCACCCCCTCTGAGCACATCTGTGGCCCCCCACACACTAATTTCCCCCTCCCCACCCCCTCTGAGCACATCTCTGGCCCCTCCCCCCACACACACACTCATTTCCCCTTCCCCACGCCCTCTGAGCACATCTGTGTCCCCCCACACACTCATTCCCCCCTCCCCACCCCCTCTGAGCACATCTCTGATCTCCACACACTCATTCCCCCTCCCCACCTCCTCTGAGCACATCTCTGATCTCCACACACTCATTCCCCCCTCCCCACCTCCTCTGAGCACATCTCTGATCTCCACACACTCATTCCCCCTCCCCACCCCCTCTGAGCACATCTCTGGCCCCTCCCCCCACACACACACTCATTCCCTCTCCCCACCCCCTCTGAGCACATCTCTGATCTCCACACACTCATTTCCCCCTCCCCACCCCCTCTGAGCACATCTCTGGCCCCTCCCCACACACACACTCATTCCCCCTCCCAGTATACTCATTCCTCCCCTCCTGATACTGTACCTTGCCAGCTGACTCTGTCCCACGATGCTGTTGCTTGCTGCAATGCCATGCCGGGTCTGCCCACATGCGCCTGAGATGGACAGGCCTCATTGGCAGCAGAGGCACCAGCCAGCCAATCACTGTAGAAGTCCCGCCCACCAAAAAATGCGATTGGCAGTAAAAAGTTACAAGCAATCCGTGAATAAAAAAAAAAAAAAGCACACACGAGCAGCACGAGCGGCATTCGGGTCGTAACTCAAAATCTGGTCGTAACTCAAAACCGAACAACTTGGCCGTAACCCAAGTTGTTCGTAGGTCAAGCCGGTCATAACTCAAGGGTCCACTGTAGTTGGTGGAGTAGGACCTGTGCTATTCACTATGTCCACTAACAACTTGGATGACCAAATACTGCTGTGGCTACTACTATTAATTATTTGTATAGCACCCTAAAACATATGCAGCACTGTACAGACATATATCACAGACAGACAGTCCCTGCTCCATGGAGCTTACAATCTGTTCAACACACACAGCCAAGACACGTGCTCTGAGGGACAGCAGTGATGACTGGCTGGAACTTCTGAACTTCCGGTGCAGTTGACTGGGGAGGATGGCTGGGGAGGTGGAGAAAGGGAAGAGTGGATTTGATGGTTTGAATGATTGGCTGTGGAGAAGGAAATTGGGGGAGGGTTAGCATCTAGAAGAGGAAGTGCAGTGGAATCATTAGGAAGGAAAGAAAGAAAAAATGGTGTAAACCAATGGTGATCTTATGTCCCATGTAATCTCCCAGAGAATAGAACATAGCCTTATAAAGATACCAATTTGGGATGAGTGATATCCACCCTGGAAGAGAAGATTAAAATTCAAAATGAACTTGAAAACAATATAACAGGATGACATTTAACAAAGATATTTGCAAGGTATTGAACCAAGGAAGAAAAAGAAAATCAAATACCTCACTACTAAGTGGGGAGTAAGCTGGTCAGGTGGCAGTGGCAGTGCTGCTGAAAAGAATGTGAGGGGTACTACAGAGGGCCGCAAGCTGAACATGAATAAATGACGGTGTGCTGTTAAAAGGACAGCCATGATGTATTAACAAGAGTATCACAGCAGGGAAAGCAAGTGAAGTGACTCTCCCACTCCACTCCAGATCGGTAAAGCTTTCCGTGGAAGACTGCACCCTGTTCGGCAAAAAAGGATGCGACGACACTGGAGAAAATCCAGAGAAGGCAAACGAGGGAAACACAAAGGTCTCTATAATCCAAGCTGGACAGGATTGCTTCCCTGTGGGTCCTGTCATCTGCAAACCCTCTTTCAGAGCCTCAGAAAACTGCAATAGCATTGGTTCATCCTCTTTCTCCCCTCATTCCCAGCTTGCTGTTGGTGAATCTCGCTGGATGGGGAAAGGGTACAGGAGGGTACATTTTTTTTGGAGCCAAAGCTGGGGTAGGCACTGCTGCTTTCTCTACTCCCTGTCTACCTTTTTTTTTTTTTTCCTCTCTTTCTCTTCTCTTTGTTGGCTCTCTCTCTCATTCTCTCTGGTATTTTTCTTTTCCAAGTATGAGTTATTGGTTCAGTTACTTCCAGGCAATGGTCCACTTCCTTCCCAGAAATCACTCCAGTGCAGGTCATGATATCGCTTTATTCTAACAAAGCTTTTGTTTGGAGTTTGTTTACCTTCTTAACCATGTGGCCTGCAGCCGGTTCACCAGCCCTCTCTCTGCTCGGGTTTACCTAAACCGCTGCCAGATCATTTCAGCTGCTGGCTCGCTAGACTGTGTCTTGGGTTGCAAATTGCTTTCAAAATCCATGTAAATAATGAAGGTAAGATAAGATCCCGAGTCACTGTTTCCCTTGGCGAGATCAGGAGCATCGACTTTCCATGCTTTGGGCCTTCCACCCTGGCTGTTGCTGAGGAGCCTGGCAGGTTCGTGGCAGGGTACGAGATCCAAAGGGTTATGCACACCTGGTTCCAGGACATGGGGTGAAATAGAGAATAAACTAAACTAAACTGGGGACCACCAAGCCCAGGAGAAATTCAGCAACTTTCGATGCTCAGAGATGCAGTGAAAGCAGCTCTCTGGTATGCAATCTCGTGCTCTGCAGTGATACACTGAAGTCTGCTGTCCTGTTCTGTGCTCTGATACCCAGGAAGTGTAGAAGATTTGCATCGGTTTAATGTATAATTAGCACTGATCAGAAGCCATTAAATACTTTGCAAGGCACACACTTCTCCCTACTTTTAAGAGTTAGACAGTGCCAGCGCCGACCTTACAGGCCGACATAGTAAAGTTTGCGAGCGAGCGCCCACTCTCCCGGCGCACACACAGACCACTCTCCTGTGTGCGCGATTCACTAAAACAAATTATTCAAATTAGGGCCCGCGGTGAAAAGAGGCGCTAGGGACACTAGCGCATCCCTAGTGCCTCATTTTTGACAGGAGCGGTAGCTGTTAGCAAATTTGACAGCCAACGCTCAATTTTGCCGGCGTCTGTTCTCAAACCTGCTGACAGCCACGGGTTCGGAAACAGACGCCGGCAAAATTGAGCATCCGGTTTTCAACCCGCGAGCCGCGGGCCGATTTAAATTTTTTTTTTAAATTTTTAATTAATTTTTAACTGTTGAAACCTCCGACTTAATATCACCATGATATTAAATCGGAGGGTGTACAGAAAAGCAGTTTTTACTGCTTTTTGTGCACTTTCCCAGTGCCAGTAGAAATTAACGCCTACCTTTGGGTAGGCGCTAATTTCTGAAAGTAAAATGTGTGGCTTGGCTGCACATTTTACTTAGTTATTCCCGCGAGGTTCACTAATAGCGCCCGCAACGTGCATTTGCATGTTGCGGGCCCTATTAGTTTCGGGGGGGTTGGACGCGCGTTTTCGACGCGCTATTAAAGGCCATGCCTATTTTATACTTATTGTTCTAAGTTACCTGTAAACCGATACGATGTGCAAACGGTTGTCTGTATATAAAATCTTTAAAATAAATAAATAAATAGATAAATAAATAAATAAATAAATTATCCCTTACTGAATTAGGGGTAAAGCTAGCGCGTCCAAACGCGGGTTAACAGTTCGCTCCACCGGAGTGCACTGTACTGTATCGGCCTGTTAGTAAGCTTCTGCCAGCCTGCGGCCTTCTCGAGGATTTGCTGGGGATTGCGGCAAGAGCCCGCACAAGCTCCGTCTTCTTCAAGGGAGCCATTCACAGGTTGCCATAGTGACCTTAAGCAAACCCAAGAATTATTGGTAGATTTTTTACTGCCCGCACCGTACCTGTCAGATAAGGAAGATTTAACATCATTCACTTTGTTGTGAGCCATTCTACAATTGTTAACATTTGATAGTTTGAGGATGCATAACTATGTAATTGCTCATTATTCAGACAGCATGTTTTGAAGACCACAGAATCTCATACAACACCTGGATGTAATCACAATGTTTCCTTTTCAGACAACTAAATCATTTTTCTGACCTTAGTGTCTCTGGCTCCAATTTATGATTTAATTCTTTCTTGCAGCTTGTCTTCTCTCTGTCTGCCTCTTTTCTATTTCCTTTTACAGTAATTCAATGTTTGTTCATTAGCCTAGTCATCTCATTTTACTTTAATTGCTTTTCTTTTTTTTCTGAATGCAGTTATTTTGTTTTAATCATAGTTCTCCAGCTTGTGTCTCTTCCCTCAGGCCTGTTCTTCCAGAATGTCTCACCTCTCTCTCACCCCTGGCGTTTGTCTCCTCTCTCTGACACTCTCTGTCCTTCTTCTCAATGTCTCTTATTTTCCCCCATATAGTCTGTTTCTTTCACCTCCCCATGTCCTGTCCAAGGCTGTCTCTTTCTTCTCTCTCTTAGCTGCAGCCCCCTACCCAACCTCTCTCTTCTTCTTCTCTCCTTTTTACCCCAATAGTCTGCCTCCTCTCCCCTCCTCCTTGTAGGCTGTCTCTCCTCTCTTATCCCTCTTGACTCTCTCCTTCCTGTTCTCTCCAATTAGTGCGAGGCTTCTAGAAGTATCTGTGTCAGTGGGTACTGCAAAAACAACTTGGAGACAG
The DNA here is from genome assembly GCF_901001135.1 of Rhinatrema bivittatum. Classification (NCBI taxonomy): domain Eukaryota; kingdom Metazoa; phylum Chordata; class Amphibia; order Gymnophiona; family Rhinatrematidae; genus Rhinatrema; species Rhinatrema bivittatum. The sequence continues at coordinate 311,626,137 of NC_042620.1, read as the reverse complement.
ACAGTGTCATGAGGATCACAATTAGCAAACTTTTGAAAATAAATGACCCTAGTAATACTATCCTACAGTAATAGACTGTGGGCCAGATTTATGTTCTTTTGGTAAATGCAAGGCAAACATTTAAAATGCTGCAAATTTGAAAGTCAGTTTGTTCATACAGGGGAAGTGGTGGAGACTAAAATGCTAGTGGCATTCAAGAAAGCCAGAGAGATAAGCTCAAAGGATTCCTAGTCACAAAGACGTGAGGGGAAAGCCAGAGATGAACTGGACCAGGAATAAAACTGGGCAGACAAAAATGGCCTTACAGTCTTTATCTGCCATTGCTTGCTGTTTCTCTGTTTTTCAATGAAGTAACACATCTTCTGCCAAGGATTTAATTTTCTGCAATTTATGGAAGGAAAAATAAAAATCCCAGGAAAAAACAAACAAACCACCAAGCCATCTAAATTTCTACAGCATGCACTGTGAGCTCTTCTTCAAGCCTTGAATTTAGCAATCATTCACAGTAAAGTTTTGCAGAAGTTTTGATTGCATAACATTTCTGTGGATTTTTTTTTGTTTTGCCGTAGGTTGCACAAAAATGGGTGCAGATTTAATGGACAAATGGTAACAGGCACAAAAAGGGGTCAGATCTGCACAAGCGTGAAAGCTTATCAGCATGCAGCTAGAATTCTGCTCTCTTCTGATCCGAGCAGGAGGGGAGTGAACGAAAGAAGTATTTTCTCTTCAGACAGATTTTCTTGGTTTTTTTTTTTTTAACATTTTATTAACCCTTAGGCAGGCAAAGCATCAAATAATTGTATAACATTCAAAAGTACAGTTTGAATATTAAATCCCTGCACAGCAGCAGAGAATACCGGTTCCCATCCATTTAAAACCTTGTACCAGCAACAACAATATCAGTATTAATCACAACAGCTTAAAACTTGGTTGTTTGAAGAGGCCTATACAAAGTCAGGCTAAGTCCCCTCTTTTTGGTCATTCTCCCATGGAATTTTAATTTTTACTAAAAAAGTTAGGACAATAGTCATGACATTTTATTAATTTTAAATGTATTTTATTATTTTGTAAAGTATAGTACATCATTTATTTTATTATTTTAACCTAGAAATTCCATTGGGCTGCTTTTTTGTTTTTAAATTTCAGAGTATGTTTTATTTGATTTTAATAGATCAATATATTTATGGGTCAAAGTAATAATGGTCTGTCCCCAATTGAATTGTAAACCAACATGAAGTGAATACAATATGTTCGGTATATAAAAATGTTTAAATAAATAAATAAATAAAACAAGGGAAGCCCAGTATGGGCCCCAAATTCTGTCATATAGAGATGATTTGTGATTTAGTGAGTAATTAAGCTTTTCTACTGAAGCAGTCTCCATGAGCTGTTTTTGCCAGTCTGTAAGCAGAAGTATTGGCTTCCAAGCTGCAAGTATCATTGACATTTGGTCACATAATTTTCTTTGCATCTTCGTAAGATTCTGTCCCCCAGCAGGCATGCCCTTTCTGTTAATTTAACTCGTTTGGCTAAGAATTTAGATATCTTTGTTTGTATCTCCTTCCTGAAAACTTGAATGTAGAGACATGACCACCATATATGTAAGCATGAACCAACCTGGCTACAACCACAACAACACAAGCTTGGGATGAAGATGAAAAATGAGAATAAATTAATGGATACCTATAGGCTCAATGGAGTAGTTTATATATTAATTCAACTCTATGACTACACATGGAGATTTTGGCAGCTTTCTTCCACAGAGATTTCCAATCTGTCCAATCCATCCCCCCTACCCAGGTCCACGTTCCACTTTTCCACTAATGGGAGTGGTGTTTCCCTGTTTTTTGTATAGTCCTATACAGTATTGTAACTGTACAGTTAAGGTCTTCATCCATTAGTGCTTGTTCAAAAAGTGAGGGTAATCACCATACACAGCCATGATTTTCTGGATGTTGAAGCACCTCCATTATTTTACTAGAGTGTACCCTGGAGTCCGGATCTAAGCTAAAGTCAGATTGCAGGTGATCAAATGATACCCATCCTATATCATCCTACAGCTGCCCTATGTGTGTCTAAGACATGCATCCCACCATGCCTGCATTTCACTATTGAAAGTATGAATAGAAAGACTCGGATTACAATTCAAGCAAAGAAACCTGTGACATGCCCCCTAACAGAATCTGTAGGTAATGACATACCTCTCTCCACACTTTCAAAATGTATGAGCTATAACAGGGTTGGATCTGGCCACTTTTCAAACCTCCAACATAGCCGGAGGGAAGAAAAGCAATTTGACAAGATCTAGGCCTTCTGCCAAGCAACAGCCATGCAGAGGTAGCAGCACGCTCAAGCTATCCCTTTAAATATCTCAATCTAGCCACCCCATAATGCCACTGTAAATTAGGGAGGGCTATACCCTCCCTCTTCCCTGGAACAATACAATGTAGCTAACTTTATTCTGGAAGGTTTACCCGTCCATATAAATTTAGACATAGAACTATCCAGAACAGAGAAGAATCCCCTAAGTGGAGGACAAGGGACATCTGAAAAACAAACATCAATCGAGGCAACACATTCATTTCTGGGACCCCTATTTTTCCCGCGCATGAGGGTACTCCATTCTTTTAAACAGGTTTGTATCTTACTGAGTGTCAGGCATAGTTCATTTTATAAATATCCCTCTAGTGACAGTAGATGCCTAAATACCAAAATCCATCTTGGGCTGGCTGAAAGTTAAACAGGCCCTAAACCTTTCTCCCAACGTCCCTGGGTTTAACTTAAAAAAAAAAAAATTCCGATTTTTGATTATTGACTTTGTAACCTGAGGCTCTGTGATATTCAACCAGGTCTTCAAGCAGCCTGGGAATAGTATTTTTACGATCTTTTAGAAATAAAAAAACATCCACAGATAGCAAACGTTTGTGTGTTCTACCTGTGTATTTCAACTCAGTTATTCGAGGGTACTGCCATATTAAATATGCCAAAGCCTCTATGGCCAGGTCAAATAGAAGAGGGGATAGTGGATGCCCTTGTCGAGTACCCTGTTGGATTGGAAAGGGGGCCCAAAAGACCTCCAGTAGTAGGAACCCTAGCTTCTGGGTGAGCTCATAGCACTCGCACCCATGCTACAAACTGAGGATCTATCCCAAATTTTATAAAAATCACAAAAAGAAAGGGCCAGTGTAGGTGACTGAAGCCTTTTTCTGCATCTAAAGATATTATAGCCCCTGACCTTCCCTCCTAACAGCAAATGAGAAAATATTAAATATCATCCTGGTATTTGCTGTGGATTCTTGTCTCTTAACAAAGCCAGTCTGGTTGGGGTATATAATATCTAGCACGATTTTTTCTAGTCGGAGTTGCAGAGCTTTAGATAGGAGCTTAACATCAGTATTGAGCAATGAGATGGACCGATAGGATCCAATTTATCCTTACTTTTTTTGGGAAGGACTACGATAGTGGCATCCGTCATTCTAAGGGGGCAATCAGGGTTCGCCAGCAAGTTAAAGACTTTATGTAAAATAAGTCCATGCTGAGGGAAGAAACATTTGTAGAAGTCCACTTGGTACCCATCGGGTCCAGGGTATTTGCCATTCAGCAGTTATTTCACAGCCATTTGACTTTCTTCCATCGGGATGGGAACAGCCAACTTCTCATTTTATCACTCCACCACCTGAGAGAAGTGAATATTACTCAGATAAGTATTGAGTTCAGAGATGGATATTCCCTCCTCGCTAGAATAGAGTTGGGGAAAAAAGTTGTAAAATTTTATTTATTTATTTAAGGTTTTTATATACCGGCATTCATGATACAATCACATCATGCTGGTTTACATTTAAACAGGAGTGCAATATAGACATCAAACTGGAACTATCGTGCAGGAGAAAGCAGTTACAAATAACAAGGACTGATGAACTGGGAGAAGATGGAAATAAAGGAAAAGATTAGTAACGGCTAAAACTATTTACAAAGGGATGAAGTTAAGCTGCCTGTTTTATATATGTTGAAGGTGGAGGGCATTAATTTGAGTCTGGGAAAGTTTGCTTGAACAGCCAAGTCTTGAGTCTTTTTCTAAAGGTTGGGAGGCAGGGCTCCTGTCTGAGATCGGGAGGGATGGAGTTCCATAACGGTGGACCAGCTGTAGAGAGGGCTCAATCTCTTAAGGTAATATGTCTTGTGGTTTTGGCGGGCGGTACTTGAAGAGATCTTCTGTATGCGTCTCTGGTGGGTCTTGAGGAGTTGTGTAACTGGAGAGGGATTTGTAGGTCGATTGTAGTGATTTGATGGATGGTTTTGTATATAATGGAGATGGATTTATAGATGATTCTGAAGTGTATTGGTAACCAATGAAGATCTTTTAGAATTTGAGAAATATGGTCTCTTTTCCTGGTGTTTGTCAGTAGACGGGCTGCTGCATTTTGTACCATCTGAAGCGGTTTGGTATAGGAGGAAGGGAGACCTAATAAGATAGAGTTACAGTAATCTATCTTTGAGAAAATAATTGCTTGGAGGATCGTTCTGAAATCTTGAGCGTGGAAGAGAGGCTTTATCCTTTTTAGCACTTGGAGTTTGTGGAAACAGTCTTTGGTAGTTCTATTGATGGAAGCCTTGAAGTTCAACCGATTATCAATTATCACTCCTAGGTCTCTCACTTGAGTGGTTGGTGGGTTGGATGGATGAGTAGCGTTGGAATTGCTATTCTCTGGAGAGATGAGTAGTAGTTCGGTCTTGGAGGAATTTAGTACTAGGTTTAGGCTGTTGAGGAGGCGTTTGATTTCCTGGTGGCAGGTTTCCCAATGGTCAAGCGTTTTTGAGTATGTGTCTTTAATGGGGATCAGGATCTGGATATCATCTGCGTAGAGAAAATGTTTTAGGTTGAGGTTGGTGAGGAGTTGGAAAAGCGGTAGAAGGTAGATGTTAAAGAGCGTCGGAGACAATGAGGAGCCTTGTGGGAATCCTACGGATGAGTCATAGCGTGATGATTCTTTGTTCTGGATTTTGACCTTGTAACCTCTGTTGGAGAAATGTTTTGAACCAGGTTAGAGCGGTGCCAGTAGTTCCTATGGAAGTTAGCTGGTTAATGAGAATGGAGTGGTTGACAGTGTCAAAAGCTGCCGAAAGGTCTAGTAGGATCAGTAAGAAAGATTGACCTTTGTCGAGACCCATGAGGAGGTAGTCTGACAGGGAGGTAAGGAGGGATTCTGTGCCTAAATTTTTGCGGAAACCGTATTGTGAAGCGAATAGGAGTTTGTTATCTTCAATGTAGTCCGATAGTTGAGAGTTCTTGCATTTGGTATGTAATTGCCCCTGTAGAAGTACACATCCCAGCAATCACATTACTAGCCCGCTTCTTATGTAACATCTGTGCCGGAAAAGGGCCAGTCTTGTTACCATTCTCATATATTTTTTGTTTCAAGAATCAAAAGGATCTTTCAACCTGTGCTACCTGAAGGCACTGCAATTCCGCCCAATGTTTTTGCCACTCCCGCCAAATTTTCAGGGAACAGCTCTCTTTATGCCTGACTTCTAAGGCATTAATCCTGCTTCCTAGGAGCGCATATCTGCTCTGCTTTTAAAGGGGCCACGCTTGGAAACCACCCCGCGGCCCCGGATGATGATGTCACTGGGTCCCGGTCCTTTAGGCCGGGCCCAGCCAGTGCCTCCTTGTCTTGGCAACAGGTCTCCATGTTAGTTGTGTGCTTAGTTGCTCGTTCCTGTGCTTCATCTGTGTTCCTGGTTCCCGGTTTGTTCCTGCTTCGTCTGTTCCTGCTCCTGGTATCCGTTCCTGGCCCTGTTCCTGTCTTCAGAGTCTACCCTGCTTGTCTCCGCTACTGACTGATACCTGGCTTGACCTCTGCTTCATCTGACCTCGCTATTGATTGATACCTAGTTTGATCCCTGCTACGTCTGACCTCTCCACTGATTGACTCCTGGCTTGACCTCCACTACGTCTGACTATGCTCCTGTTTGATTCCTGGTTTGACTTTTGCCTTGCCTGACCATTCTCGGATTGACTCCTGGTTTGACCTGTGCCCGTGTTACCGCTTCTCCTTGCTTGCCCCCCCCCCCCCCCGACTACAGCCTGATCTTCTACGCCTCAACTGAATCTACTCTGGACTTCCTTGCTCCTGGTATCTGTTCCTGTGTTCTGAGTCTACCCTGCTTGTCTTTGCTACTGACTGATACCTGGCTTGACCTCTGCTTCGTCTGACCACGCTACTGACTGGCTTAACCTCTGCCTCATCTGACCTCTCCACTGATTGACTCCTGGTTTGATCTGTACCCGTGTTACCACTTCTCCTTGCTTGCCGCCTGCCCCGACTACAGTCTGATCTTCTACGCCTCAGCTGAATCTACTCTGGACTTTGCCTCACAGGATTCGGCCTGCTTTTGCTCGGGCACCACCTGTCTTGCTACTTGTTCTCCATTGGCGCCCAGGTCTCTGGTACTCTGCCTTGTCTGGACTTGACCTCCTACCCAAGCTACTGCTGCTGGCCTCTGGCTGATTCCTTCACCGCGTCCAGGAAGACCTCGGTTGGAGGACCACCTAAGACCAGCCGGCCCTGGTACCCAAGGGCTCAACCTGTGGGGAACGAGGGCTGGTATTGGTGAAGCTCCAGCCAGCCTCCATCAATCAGTCAGCTCCGCCTATCAATGGTGGGGACCCGTAGGACTTGCCCTGCAGGTAGCGTCAACCCCACCTCGGGCCAAACGTCCACCTCCGGCGCAACACTTGTAGCCTGCATTGGCCACTGTTGGAAACAGGATGCTGGGCTTGATGGCTTGTTCTTATGTTCTTAACCAATCTCTAATGATCCGAAATATGAATGCCACATTATATACCCTCAAATTAGGAAAGTATAGTCCCCCCTTTCTAACGCTATATTGAAGATTCAGGAGTTTCATATGGAGTTTCTTCCCATTCCAAATAAATTGAGAAATTATCTGGTTCCAGGCCATAACATCCTTTTTTTCAAAAGTCATAATGGCATGGTTTGGAGAACATAAGGTCATTTTGGCAATATAATAATCCGACCAAACCATGAGAGAGGAAGATGCTGCCAGCTGTCCACCAATTGTTTAGTATATAATAATAAGGGCCTCACATTAAGCAAATAAATGTGTGAAAGATTTCTAGTTATTTTCAACCCCAAATAAATAAACGCATCACCCACCCAGTTTAATGGGAACTCTCCATCCCAGGTGGAACACAAGTCCCCCAAAGTATCCAATGCTAGTGATTTCCCCATATTTATGTGAAGCCCAGATAACGCAAAATGATGCAAAATGTCCATCAATTAGGTAGAAATACTTACTAATAAATCATCAGCAAATAGGGAAATCTTTGACACTAGACCCACATTGTATCCCAACCACCTGCAGATCAGAAAGTATACGCCTGGCCAAAGGTTCCATCCTTAATATAAATAAAAAGGGGGCATCCTTATCTAGTACTCCTTGCCAGGGGAAAACCATTTGCTATCACTGCAGCCATAAGGGAACGGTACAATAGAGTGAGCATATCAGGGTACAAGCCTTGAAAGCCATAGGTACTTTAAACCTTAAACATAAATCCCCACAACAAATGGTCAAAGGCTTTTCCTATATCAAAACTAACCAAAAGAGAGGCACATTCCCGTTGTTGCCCATTGAAAATGCTGGCTATAACACTACGTATATTAACTGTGGCTCTACGTCCCACCACAAACCCCACTTGTTCCAGTGAAATAAGATCTGGCAATATTTTTATCAACCTATTGGCTAAAATTTTCACATATATTTTAACATCTGTATTCAAAAGAGAGATTGGTCTATAGGATGCAGGTGCTTCAGAATCTCAACCCTTTTTAGGGCTAATAATAATAAAAGCTTCTTTCACGGTACAAGGCAAGTCCCCAACCATCACCATCTGTTGAAAAAGAGATTTTAGGGGAGAAAGGACTTGTAATCGAGGAATCTTAAAAAAAACTCTGCTGCAAAACCATCCGGTTAAGGAGTTTTATAACATTTAAGATTCTGTATTACCTGTGAAATGTCTCCCTCTGAAATAGGTTGATTGAGTCTGTCCAATTGTTCTTCTGTCACCTTAGGTAAAATAATACCTTCACAAAAAGATCTCAGATTATCAACATTTGATGCTTCCCAGGAGTATAAGCAACTATAGAAGTGATGCAGAATCTCTAAAATCTCTTTATTGGGACTGTGGTGCACTTCCTGCTCATCCTGCATCCCTGGAATAAACTACAAACCCTCCATAGTCTTAATCAACCAGGCCATACTTCTCCCTGTCTTATTCACAAATTGGAAAAAATGATACTTTTGATACAAAAGAGTATATAGTATTCACCTGTCTTTGCAAAGTAAAAAAATGTTCACGATTGGCTTCAATTAGATCTCTTGCCAAAACATGCGCTCTCTCCAATGACCTCTCTAGCCGAAGAAGTTCCCTCGCCCCCTGTTTTTTCCTAAAGCTAGAGTAAGAAATAATGTTCCCCCGTAATAAAACTTTCACTGTATCCCAATTTAGTTGTGGGTTATCTATATGTGGGGCATTGAAGAGCACAAACTCTTCCCACTTACTAATCAAAAGGTTTTTAAAATTAGGGTCCTGTAATAAATAGTATGGTATGCACCAGGAATAAGTCTTATCTCTCCTTCCAAAAGAAAATCCCATAATTACTGGGGCATAATCAGAAATTTTTGGAAGTCCAATGTCCACATGTTTAACTCTAGAAAAACATATTTCACAAATTAAAATGTAATCCAGCCTACTTTGACATTGGTGAGTCCTAGAAATATGTATATGGTCCTTAACCCCAGGATGTAATGCCCTCCAAGAATCTACCAAACCCAGCAAATGGCACATAAAAGGAATTCCTTTTTTTTGGCCCAACGGTAATCCCTGGGTCACACTATCCCTATCAAGAGAAATATCAGCAAGACAGTTAAAGTCCCCACCAACGATGAGGGGCACATCCCCTATAATCATCACCAAGTCTGAAAAGTAATAATATTATCCTCCAGGTCTTTTAAAAACAACACAAAATTGTAAAGATTTGAAAAATATATAGAAGGAAATCGCTCCCCAGCCTAAGCGATTCCTCTCATCAGCTGGAAAAATGCGCAGAATACTTCCATTCCACCTCACACAGATTGCTTTCTGAACCACCCCATCCCAACCCTCCCCAATCCCCAACTTCCCCCCAAAACAACACCTATGCACTAGAAACCTTCCAAGCACCTTAAACAGAAGGTTTACACACATACACCACACCCTCAACACATACCAACAAACACTCATTCTTCAGGATGCATTAGGCTGCCATCCCCATCCCCTTCAACAGCAAACATACTAAGCACTCATCCTCCTTTTCACACTATTGTACCCAATAACCCTAAATGTTATAGAACTATCATCACGTGAGTAACATCGTGGTTGGCAGAGTAGATCAACAAAATGACCCCCAATATCAGCAAAGGCCACAGGATACAGATCCACAATAGCCCATCCTGCTAGAGAAGACCATCCCCACATCGGCTCTGCCACATCGAGTTTGCTGCCGCTCCACGTGAGAAGTTCAGTAGCCAAAGCTCCGTGTTAGAGCTACCACGGTCAAGAAAGAACTGCTTTCCCTTGGGAGATCCATGGAGCCCAGTGGGAAGTAGAAGAAATACACGCTGCTGCTGCTGCTGGCCATAAAACACAGGATAAACACAGGTCAAAGCACTGAAATCCGGCAAAGCAGTGCTGCAGCTAGGAAGCCACGCCTAGCAAAACCAACAGCATAACACGGGGTATCCGTAAGGTCAGGATGCTATCCATGCAATGGCTTGCACATCCAACAAGGTTTTCACTGCCTTTGCTGGAGGCAATAAAAATGAACAGTAATGTCAGCAGCAGTCCCAGGATGAAGATCCCAGATATCCATCTCTTGATGAAGACCAGTCTCGAATCAGCTCTGCCATGCCGAAGTCGCCATCACTCCATATGAAAGGTTCAGCAGTTGTAGCTCAGTATTAGATCTACCCTAGGCAAGAAAGATCTTAGTCTTTCTGGGAGTGCCATGAAATTCAGTGAAAAATAAAAGAAATGCAGGCTGCTACTGGCCATAAAACACAAGAGAAAAAAAACAAACTGATATCGTTAACCTTTGACAAAGCAAAGCTCTAAGATCCAAGTAAAGCAGTGCTGCAATTATGAAACAACAATTTTTAAAGAACTGACAGCATAGCACGGTGTATCCACCAGAAGTAAAGGTATTTTCAGGACGTTGTCCAAGCAGGATCCTGCTCATCCAGAAAAGCTTTCACTGCCGTTACTGAATCAAATTTATGCTGCTGACCTTCCCAGCTTATGCGAAGGGTGGCAGGAAAAGCCAACATGAATTTCACCTTCTTCCACACCCGACAGGCACAAAAAAAGGCATCATCTCGCAGCTCTTTGCTGCGATGGAGGCAGAAAAATCATTGCATATTAGAACTTTAATGCCATCATACTTCAACCCATCCAGCCACTTAAATGCTTTTATAATTTGTTGTTTATCATTGAAATTCAGTATCCACACCATTATGGGTCTGGGCCTGGCGTTGAGAGCCCCCATGTGTGCCCAGCCTGTGGACCCTCTCAAATCGTATGGCCGACGGTAACTCATGCAAATTCAGTGCTTTCAACAGCCAAGTCTCAAACAGCTCCAGCAGCTTAGATTCATGCACAGTCTCTGAGATGCCCAATACCTTAATATTATCTCTACGGCTGCGGTTCTCCAAATCTTCCACTTAATACGTGCAGCTTGCACCGTAGCCTCTGAAGCCGCCACGTGGGTCTCCAAGGCCTGCCCAGTCGCCGCATTGTCGCTGACGCACCTTTCAATTGCAGCAAATTTTTATAGCAGTCTGTTAGTTTAGAATCGAGGGCAAGCATCGAAGCATTCAGTTTGTCCAGCTTGCCATCCACAGCCGCAATTACTCCTGCAGTCACTTCTTTGATAATCTCCGCAGCTCCACTAACAGTTGGGGAAAGGAAGCGCAGTGGCCATTTTGGATCTAACAGTCTGAGGTTTCCCTTTTCTTTTCTAATGCCTCTCCCGGGCATTCTAAGGGAACGAGATGCTCCCATAGCTTTCTCGCCTCGGCTGTGCAGAAGAAAACAGCCAAAAAAAAAAAAAAAAGTAAAAAAGAGCAGCGAATGGGACAAAGGACGGGGGTGGCAAAAACCGCAACATTACAGCTCACTGCATCACGCGACCTTTTTCCAAAGCCATTTTAAAACTGGGAACTAAACCCATATAGACAGCTTGCCAAAAAAAACCCCAAAACATTAAAATAAATACAAACTGGGGAATTTTAAAATACAAATATTTAGATGCATTGGTGATGGTGTAAGGTCAATTTGAAAGGTGAAAAAGAGATAAAGAAAATTAGTATAGGAAGAAAATGTTTTTATCCCTAAAGTAAAATACTTTTGCAGTACCTAGATTAAAAAAAAAAAGTAAAATTTTTAATTGAATGGAACATTCTGTCCACCCCTAGAGCTTACAGATCACTCTAAAGCTTCTAAAAAAGCAGGAATTGTCATAGTAATGAACCAGATTCCGAAGCCGTGTCCCAGAGTTACGCAGCAATGGCTTCCTTAGCTACACAAGAGGAGGTTGGCGAAGTACTACCTATAAGAGCCAGAGTACAAAAATGATTTTAAAGACCAAACAGAATTACTAATAAAAAAAATTATAGAAAATTGTCCCAAAGAATTCCTTATTTGCCACTATCAAAAGAAAAAGCAACCCATATCCAATACAGGAATGTCAGATAGCTATAAAAAAAATAATAGTCCTAGTGACATCATGAAGCGCTGATATGGGGAATAATGATACTCAGCGAGAGCTGAAAAAAAATAATTCAGTAGAACCCGGGCAGATCGACAGGAGAAGGAAGTGCTATACACGTGCTTCTCTCTTTTTTAGGGAAATTTGCTCAGAGAATTAGGAAAGGTGTCAAGAATAATTGAATAATAAAAGAATGAAGGCTAGTGCATGAATATTGTTTTTAATAGGATTTTTCCTACATCAAAGGTAAGAGTTAGGAATAGGTAAAAGTAATATTAAAATAAGCTGTCCCATTGATAGATAAGAGAGTCTAAGGGGGTTATTTTCTAAAGCTAGCGCACGCGTGCAATAACTAGATCAGGGAGGAGTAACCACCGGAAGGGGAGGAGTCGGGGCGGCACCAGGATGGCACCGGGGGGGGGGGGGGGGGGGGACGACGACGACGGACGGCACGAAGACAGCGTGGATGGCGAAAAGGTAAGGAGCCTTTTTGCTGCCTATTTCGCACCCAATTGCACCATCTTTTACGATGGCACTATTGGGTGCGAAAGTCGTCAGCGATCGCACTGCAGAGGTGCGATCGCTGCCGGCTATCGCAAGCCCGCCCCCCCCCCTCCCCCGTACCGCGCGATTCACGAAGCTGTGGTAGGTTAGAAAATCTAGGCCTAAAGCTGTAAAACTGTGATTTGACACAAAGTTGTCAATGAAGAGAGGGCAAATGAAAGAACAATAAGAGACTAAGGGCCTCATTTTCCACGCCGCTCGCACGCGATAAGGGACCTTTCGCACGCGAAAAGTCCCTTATTGCATGTGATACCAGGATGGGAGCGGAGTCGGCCCTGGAAGAGGAGGAGTCGGGGCATCACTGGGGCCGACTCTGCGCCGACGCTGCGGACAGTGAAAAGGTAAGTGCCTTTTCGCGGCAGCTTTCGCTCCCAATAGCTACACCTCCTATGGTGGCGCTATTGGGTGCGAAACCGGCAGCGATCGCACCGCAAGGGTGCGATCGCTGCCGGCTAGCGCAGGCCCGCCCCCCGTTTCGGGCCCCCCGCCCCTCATCTTCTAAAGTATCGCAGGCCTGCAATACTTTAACAAATGAGGCCCTAAGTGCAGATGTTATAGAACTGTAGTTATCAAGATATCTCTAAAGGCTACTGGTTCAAGTGGGAGAAGTACTCTAGTAATGAATATAGAGACTTTTGAAAAGAAAGCTTGACTGGCTGCACATAAAGCACTAACTATACCATATTCATAAAATTTACTTCTCTTGGTTCAAAAAGTAATCTGAATAAAGACACTCTAGAAGAGGGAAGGAAACTTTTTGTTTAAGAGAACAGAATATTTTTTGTTATTGTCACCCCCAATATATTCTTGCCTAGTTAGGGTATTTTTAATTATCTTTTACTTTATTAGCTAGTAAATACAGTTTCACTAAGTACATCATGAGATTGAGGGACCACGCATACACAGATTACAGAAGATTTGATTGGGAACAGGGAGTCAGTCTCTCTTTTTGATTTTCTTAAAGTCAGGTAGTGGTTTAAAGACTGCGGGAATCAAGAGTTCAACACACTCTAGCAATGCACCTTAAAGAACATTGGGTAACTGTAAAAGAAGATTTAAGTGTGTACACACAGAAAATAACATACAGGCCTGCTTCAAAAAGACAACAAAAGATAGAACAGAAAGGACATTAACAAAAAAAAAAAAAAAAGAACAAACAAAGGAAAACAAAGAAATATATAGAAAAAGACATACTTACCTTAAAGTCATTCCTCATATCGGAATATATGTTCATTCTGTACATATCCTTTGGGTACCTAAAAAGAAAGACAAAGAACAGTACACAAAGTATCAGTTCCAAGGCTTATATGTAAAAACTAAAAGTAAATATATGAAAGGTTAAGTTGAAAGTTTAAATGATACTTATCTGACAAGGTGACTTGACAAAATACTTGATATTCTTTGATATGTATTTCATTGTTTGAAGTTATATTTCATTTTCTTGTATGCTTATAAAAATAGAAGTAAGAAAATAATAAGTTTGGTGTTTAAGAGTGATAAAGTCTTAGTTTACTATTAATGTTTATTAATAAAAGGTTTGTTAAAGGATATTTGATCAACATCTAATTTACCCTATCCCATTTTTACCTCTGCTTCTCCTCCCGACCACTGGGGGATTCATTGAGTAATTCAAAAAGGACTCCAATAGGGGAGAGAGATTGCTACATATACCTCCTCACCAAATAATATCAGGGGTTCTCAATTGTTCTCGACCTTAGGACACATTAAATCGGGAGGGAAATCCCAGTAAGGGAGGTTTACATAAGAGCCGGATTCACTAAGGCTTTTCTCCAATTCTGTACATAAGGGAAAATACCTTTGATGAATCAGGCCCTAAGTTAGGCACCTAGCACTAAAATCATCCCTCTGATCTAAACCTTCCCCTGGTCCTTCTCACTCTGCAGGATTCCTAAATTTGGGCTCGCAGGGAAAATTTCCAAATTTGCCAGATTTAGGCACCTATCTTCATAAGTTAGGCGCTTAAGATCTTCTGAATATCAGTCTCCGTGATGATTGGCACTGCAGCTCACACAATTCAAATTTGTACTGTTTTTGTGTTTCCCAGATTGCAGGAAAGAACAGGCTTCGCTCTTAAAGGACTTTTTCCCCAATCTGTACCTGTGTAAAAAAAAAAATCTTTATTCAATAAAGATTTAAGGATCAGTATCCAAGGACATTCAGCTGGATAATTCATAATTTCTGTGACTTTTTAGATATGGGGGCCGCATATCTGGCTAAATGTTATCTGGATAATGTAGCGAGGGAAGTTTCAGGGGCAATCTGGGGTGGGAATATTTATCTGGCTAACTTAAGCTGATTTTCAGCCATATCTGGCTATATGGCCCGTATACTAAAAAAAGGGTGGTGGGGTGGGGGTGGGGTGATAGTGTGCAGCCGGCCGAATCGCAGTGGTGCAGTTTCTCCCGCCACAGTGAGGTGGCGCCGCACACTGTCGCCCCCGTAGCACCACGGGAAAAGGTGTAGCCATTTATCTCAGTGCTGCCGGGACATAACTCCACCCAAACCCCGCCCACACTCCTCCCCTTCCCTTAATTTGAATAGTACCACCGTGATGCGGCCGGCGTCGCGGGCGGTAGGGCGCTATCGCACGCGATAAGGCCACATCGCAGCTTGATGAATGACCCGGTTTGTTAGCCAAATAACTTGCCACATAGCGAAATTTATTGAAAATGTATCCCGTTAAGTGGAACTGTTTTTGTAAAAAAAAAAAAAAAAGTTAAAAGCGGGCCTGTGACCTGATCCCCACTCCCCATCCAAATATTTAATAAATGGCCTTACCGGACCAAGACCCTCCCCAACCCCTTTGAAGCCATATGAAAAAAATGTGGGGAGGGATCCCTCCCCTTCCCCCCCTTCCCAGTTCCTCTGAAAATGCCGCAAAGTGCACCTTCTCTCTCTCTCCCCCCCCCCCCCCCCCCCCATCCCAGCCCTACCCCTTCCACCCACCCGGTACCTTTAGCATTGCAATCCCTCTGTGGGGATCACAGTCCTCTGCTGCATTCCCGGCTGCTTCCATCGTTGCTATGAGAGCGACCACCCCAGCATTCCTGAGCAGCACTATTGTTTATGGAAAAACCTCTGCACCTTTTATAGAGGGCAGGGTGCCCAAACTTAGCAAGGCAGATTTACTCTGCAGGCTGGCTTACTTGTCCCCCAGTTATTTAAGCATCAGATTCTAATTAACCAATTCATTGTGCTGGTGAAACTAGGGGGTTCACTTACTATTTCACACACACGTTCATCCTGAATTACTCTTGCTGTTCCTGCTTTGCACATTATTGTGTCTCAAGAAAGACGTGACTTGTTTATTTCTTTCTTTTTCCATAAGAAAAAACAGGGCTTAACTATCAGGATAAGAGCTTGTTATTCTCATTATTAAACTTGGGGGTTCACAACCTTTTTCTCAGCACTCTAACTGGCTATATTCAAATACAGGCAGTTAGGTTTACAGGTTATCTGGCTAAAGGTAGCTGGATAACTTTACTCATGGATCTTCAGATGCCTGCTCACCAGTTTGACTGAATATTGCCCCTTAAATCCGTGGGCAAAAGATGCATCATTTCAAAACTGTACAAACAAACTGACTTCTGGCTTTAATCCCTTATTTCCCCAAACTGTCAGTCTTGCTATGTAGTGTACCAAGTTGAATTACCCTGGAAATCCCACAGTCCTGACTAGACCTATAAACTCTAGAGAGAAGGCGCTGTCTCTTCCTTGTGTCTGTATAGCTTTGCGCACACCTTCTAGCACCAGAGAAATGTTTGATAGTGGTAACAGCAGTTGAATCCCAGACAGAGGCGTACCTAGAGTTATTGGTACCTGGGGCGGATACTTTTTTGGCACTCCCCCCCCCCCCAATATATAATTTTAAAATGTACTAAACTTCGATAAAATATTTCAAAACAGCAGACACATCAAATAACACCCAATAATTAAAACTAATAAGGATTTTAAAAATCTCCAGCCCTCCATATCTGTCATCCTAAGATTGTTGTACACTGGGAGCATGCACACACACACACACACACACACACACACACAAAATATACTCCTTCTCTCTCATACACACACATATATGCTTGGTGAGAGAGACAGAGGGTGTGTGTGTCTGTTTTGCCCGACTATTTAGTTGTAAAAGTGGTATATAAATCCTTTAAAATAAATAAATAAAATAAATAAATATACACACATACATACACCCTCACACAAACACACACAGACATACACACCCTCATACACACACATATACCTTCATATACACACACACACACACACACCCTCATGCACACACACACAGACACACACACACACCCTCATACACACACACAGGCACCCTCATACACACACAACCACAGACACATACACCCTCATACACACACACCCAGACACACTCACATACACCCTCATACACACACGCATCCTCATATACACACACATACACCCTCATACACCCACACATTCTCATACACACATATACCCTCATACACACACACCTTCATGCACACACACACACACATACACCCTCATACACACACACAGACACACACACACACACACACTCATACACACACACACAGATACACACACCCTCAGTGTTGCCGGCCTAGCTTATTTCCCGCGAGTTTGGGGGTTTTTTCTATCGATTCGCTTTTTTTTTCCATTTCGCATGGTTGCATATTATTGGGTGTGTGTGGGGCCAGAGGTGTGCTTGGGTGGGAATGCGTGTGAGGGGCTGCTGTTTTTATTTTTCACTTTGAAGGCGCTACAGAGTTCAGTGGCTGAGACTGATGTGGTGGTGCACCAGTCATCCATACAACTGGCCTGCATGGGAGGGTGGCTAGATACTAAATAGAAGCCACTACTGAAGAATGAATTGTGAGCTTAGCGCATACTGTCTGGAGCAATCTGTGTAATGTCATGGAATCCACAAAAATCCAATGGACATTTTAGGGGGTTAAATACTATTGCAAGCCACTATATTTCCATCATTACACTCACAAAAAGTATTTTTAAGTGTTTTATGTGTATAAAAACCTTGTGGGCTTGTTTTTTTGGGTTTTCTTTTGAAAATAGAACTTGTTCTTTCATGAAAACCTGGCAACCCTGAATAGGCTGCACAGCAGGTGAAACCACGAGAGCCGCCTGCCACTGATTTATCCAGGTAAGTTTTTAGCTGGGTAAATTGGAGGTGTTTTAAGGGTGTTTTGGGGCAGGCTAACATATCCAGATAATTCCATTGTAATCCTTAGCAGGGATGTTAACCCCAAGGGCTCACAAATGTATTTATTTCTCTTCAGAGGCTGCTCCGACTAGAAATTTACTCTCATGCTTGACTCCTAATCCTTGGGGGGGGGGGGGGGGGAGTTCTCACTTTGTCCTGGACCGTGGTGTCTTGCAGCACAGTGTGTTTAAATAATGTAGATGCTTCCCATGAGGTGAGTGGCTGTGACAAATCAGACAGGCCCATGGCCTGGTTGTTAAAATAAAGTTCACTGATTGATAATAATTAAATTAAAGTCCATTTGTCCACGAGGTTGAAATATATCTGACTGCTGTTACAAATGTATCTCTATGTAGGTAGGTGTCCTTTTATTTCAGACTTCTGGGTAGAGCTCCCATGGGTGATTTTAAGAGCACAAGCTCACCCAGAGGCTAACCAGGAATCCTAGTGGAGGGGTCCCCAACTTCACAGCAAAAGTCCTACCTTAAGCCATCTTCTCCTTGGACACCCAGCTCATCCTAGTCCCACAGTTTGGAGATCCAGTTGGGGGTCTCCCGATGTTGTTCCTTCCTTCTTACTGGTTGTTACTGGAAACTTCTCTTGGGGAAAAGTCAGCGTGGGATCAGGCTACCCCAGCACTGCAATCCCAGTGGGGGAGGGAGCTCCAAAAGCCTCCCCATGCTGTTCAGGTCCAAAAAATACTTCTAAAGTTTAAACTGGATTCATCTTCTGCCCTCACTGTCTCTCGCAGCAGGACCCATCACTGGTGCTTGCCCACCTAGGGTTTAGAGCGGGCTCACAGGTCTGTGGTCTCCTGGTGAGAGCCCTTTCACCCCAAAAGGGAATCAGGCATAAAAATCTCTCTCTTCTGTAAATTAGAAGGACCCTCTGACAGGGAGCGCAACTCCATCTGGGTGAAGCTGGGAGGCCTCACTAGAATGTAAAACGTGAACATCCCAAGGAGTTCTAACACGGCTGGGCTAAATAAATAGGGTTGAGGAATCCAATCCAGATCCTCCAGGTGGTGAGGACTGATGGAGGATGGAAGGCTTACGATATTAGTTCTATACAGGGAAATTGGTGGCATCCAGTGGCTAAACCAGAGGGGTTTGCCACACAATATTCAGGGTTATCCAATTAAGTTATCTGGGCAAGCCTAATCATGCCAGAGAGCAGTCCTAAAGTTATCTGGATAACTTGGACTTTATCTGGGTACATTCAGCAGAACAATTAACTGACTGCATGCCACTAAATATACCAATAAAGTTATCTGGGAACCTTTAGGCTGAATATGGACCTCTAAGAGTCTCACCACGAACTGTCAGCAGCACCATCTCAGAGTAAGGGCTGGAACAGGGAAGCAGCACAGTATTATATTTGTTACAGTTGTTTAAGGCACCTCTATCTCCCATGTCAGGTATTATCCTATTTGTAATCTTTTTAAAGAAGAGATAGTGAAAGTTTTCAGTTTTTATCACTGCGTTAATTCCATCTGTTTGCAAGAGGGGGTGGAGGAGGAAGGGAGGTGAGGTGGGAGAGAGGCAGGGAGCCTACATGAGTTCAGAAATTCCTGGCTTTAGAAGTGGAAACAGATGTCGGAGCTGGGAGGGGCTGGAGGGATCTTCCTGGCTGAGAGAAGGAAAAGTACACACACATGGACACATGGTTAATGCACAAAAAGAGGTTGAATTAGCAAAAACTTGCAACTTGTGAGTCCTAGTGCCAACCGTCAAGGCTCTCATACTAGCACCTGCCCATTTGTGTATCTCTCATAAAATATTCCTAATCCAATTACATTAATAAAAGAATGAAAATTAATCTGTCACTCACTCACCTCATGCTTGGGCTTGGACATGAATTTGGGGAGCAATAGCGTTTCGTTTTTAAGAGCTGCACTAGAAAATTTTAAAGAGGAAAGAGGAGCGGGCAGAGGAATGTGCTTGTCTGCGAGCGGGGGTAATGGAGATTTGGAGAAAAGCAGGGGTTTTTTAATAGCTAAGAAGCTGACTTGGGAAGACATCCTAATAACACAGAAATATACAGAGCATTAACAAGTGCCACTGATCTTGCAGCTGAGCTCCTGCAATCTCCCAGAGATGTTTTATGATGAGGCCTCAGTAGAATCAGATCTCACCCATAAGCCCCTGAAACGCTCCTCTAAGGAAGCTTTCACAAAAATGATCAAAATCATTTTCTCCTGAACTTTTTTCACAGCAATTTTAATGGGGGGAGGGGATGAATTAATTAGTTTCATAACTCAGACAAGGAACATTTCCACTCACCTTTCAAAATTCAGTTGCCTGTTCTGTTGCTCCTGTAGCTGGTTTGGGGGAGGGGGGGGGATATAAGGGTGAGGGGAGGAACCCTAGCATATGATGCGTGTGTTTCATAAAGCAAGAGTTCTAGAACATTCTGTGGATGCGGATCCATGAAGCCCTGTTGTCTAACATCTGATAGCCAACTAAAATCATAACCCCATGATGGAGGAATCAACATTTAGGGGATAAGAAAAGCAAAAAAATCTGAAGAAGTATTTGTAGAGATCCCTTGGTTTCCCCTCACTAAAGGAATATATCATTTAATTGGGGAGGTTCAGTGGAGATTTAACAAAGAGAGGTTTGGGTTTGACTCCCCTCCCCCCCCCATGTGAGAGTTGCAGATGGTGTGGCCTAGCTATTCCCAAGCACCATCTATCCTTATGGATTTTTAGTTTCTTTTTCTTCAGACAGATCATGGATTTTCATTTCAGACTTTTAAGCAGACAGGAGCCTGATGAGTAATTTTTCCTTAATTATTGGAAAGGAGCTGGGATTTTCCCTTTGGGGTCAGCCTCCCAATGGCCTAGTTCATTTTGATTCTTGATCCAATTCTGGAGGATTTCCTGTGAGAGCTTGGTCCCCCTTGTGGCAGTCCCTGTATTCAAGGCTGGATTTGGGGTAGTGAATACATGCAGCGAGCCATCTCTCCATCAGAGGATAGCCCTAACAGTGACCTGATGCAGAGGAGTTTCAACTTTGAGTTGACTATGTTTTTGGACCATGTCCTTGGTTTAGAGGCAAGGAGGTTGTATTCCACCCTTCCTGACTCTTGCTTGATTTTCCCTCCTTTTTTGGGTTTAAAGACTATTTTTGTTCCACTGGGAATTGATGATCCTTGGTACCCAGGATTTAGTAACCAAACCTTTGGGAGAGAGGCGTCTTTCATCCTGAAAGAAGCTGGAAGAGTGGAGGAATTTGCCTGGAGGAGAGGATCCCTGCCAATGGCATAAGAGGGAAGGAAACCAGAGGATACAAAGTAAAGGTAACAAGAATTTTTTTGCTGCTAACTCCAGTAGAATAGAAGTGGGAGTGAAGTGCCCATCAGGCGCAAGCCAAGGAGTTAAAGGATTTAAGAAGATTTTAGGAACTGTATTAAAGCTGGACCTGATAAAGCACTGGAACAAAATTCTAACCACCTACAGTAGGAAGATTGAACTAACTTCAGTTTGATAAATATGAAGTAACTTGAAAGAAGAAGGGAAAAAGGAACTCAGTGTAAGAAAAGAGTGCTTCCAGACTACTAAAGAAATGGTCTCACTCTCACTTATCTTGGAGTGATTTCTGGGTGCCAGTAAAAGGATCCATTTGCTTGAAGAACATATTAAACAATTTCAAAAAGAAGACACTAGGCCAAATCAATTGAGACTGTCTGGATATAAAGGCTTAACAGATGACACCAATTCCACAGGCCCCCGTCTCTCTGTTCCTACTCTAAGAGGCTGACTATCTCCACTGATTTTGAGGCTGCCTTGTTTGGCGCAAATTTTCTGCATCTCTTCCTTTAAAATTCTGGAACCCAAACTATGGGGGTCATTTATTTCGCATGCAAAAACATCTTTAACACATGCGAAAATGCCATAACTCAAGGGGTGATGCAATTAGAAAAAGGGGAAGAGTTGCAGCCATGTAGGTTGGCGTTAACTACACCTTTTTCATTAAGTGGTGTGATATAGTTATATTGTACTTTAAAAATGTGAGAGAGAGCGCAAGGTGCACAAGTGTGCACCCCCTTGTGCATGCCGACCCCGGATTTTATAACATGCGGGCGGCAGCGCGTGCATGTTATAAAATCGGGTGTACATTTGTGCGCGCCGGGAAGTGCGCACAAATGTACCCCACGCGCGTAATATTAAAAATCTGCCCCTTTATTTTTAAATATTTATTTATTTATTTATATATTTATTTATATATTTAGGATCGTTTATATACCGAGGTATAGCAAGCTGCCTTCACTCCGGTTTACAGTTTAACAGCATATTACAGATGAACAAATTTAACCGAGAACTTATTGAACTTATTAAGTTAACGCATTACATCATTCTATATACAGGCAAATTGAAAATAGTGATTTATAACTCCCTTTTAAAATTATTTTTTGATCTAAACTTTGTTTAAACAATGCTCATAGATAGCCAAAGCTCCTTCAGATCCAATATCCATTTTATACAAGGTGTATGTGGAGACATTCTCTAATCTTAATCATCAAAAATAGAAACAAAAACAGAAACCAAAAATTACCTCGGAAAATCTTTCTATCCAAGGTATGTCTAAAAGGGAGTGCTGCAATTAAGCTGCACACAACAGCATCCTTCACCAAAGAATCTGTCATGAAAATATAATTAATTAGCTACTTTGAAATGTAGCAGTGATGAAGCTTAAGGTAACAACATTTAGGGAGACTATTTTAGTAAATAAATAAAGTTTCTGTTTCATTTCGGAGTGTGAGACAGTATCCAGCTGAAAAATGAAATGTAAAAGTCCTTTCAGTTTCCAGACTGTTGTATATAAACATACTGGGCCGGATTTTAATACCTATGAGATTTTAAAAGAAGCGCGATCAGCCTACTTTTGCTTGCGCATCAGACTCAAGCAAAAGTACGCTGGATTTTAGTAGATACGCGCGGAGCCGCGCGTATCCACTAAAATCCTGGATCGGCGCGCGCAAGGCTATCGATTTTGTATAGCCTGCGCGCGCCGAGCCGCGCTGCCTCCCCCGTTCCTCCAAGGCCGCTCCGAAATCGGAGCGGCCTCGGAGGGAACTTTCCTTTGCCTCCCCTCACCTTACCCTCCCTTCCCTACCTAACCCACCCACCCGGCCCTGTCTACACCCCCCCTTACCTTTGTCGGGGGATTTACGCCTCCCGGAGGGAGACGTAAATCCCCGCGCGCCAGCGGGCCTGCTGCGCGCCGGGCCGCGACCTGGGGGCGGGTATGGAGGGCGCGGCCACGCCCCCGGGCCGTAGCCACGCCCCGTACCCGCCCCCAAAACGCTGCCGACACGCCCCCGCAACGCCGAGCGCTCCGGCCCCGCCCCCGACACGCCCCCCTCCGAGAAACCCCGGGACGTACGCGAGTCCCGGGGCTCTGCGCGCGCGGGAGGCCTATGTAAAATAGGCTTCCCGGCGCGCAGGGCCTGCTCGCGTAAATCCGCCCGGTTTTGGGCGGATTTACGCGAGCAGGGCTCTGAAAATCCGCCCCTATGCGTGGGTGCAGATTTGTGCGCGCAACTCGGCGCGCACAATTCTACACCCGATTTTATAAAATGCGTGCGCAGCCGCGTGTGTTCTAAAATCCGGGGTCGGTACGTGCAAGGGGGTGCACACTTGTGCACCTTGGGGCGGATTTTCAGAGCCCTGCTCGCGTAAATCCGCCCAAAACCGGGCGGATTTACGCGAGCAGGGCCCTGCGCGCGGTAAGCCTATTTTACATAGGCCTACCGGCGCGCGCAGACCCCGGGACTCGCGTACGTCCCGGGGTTTTCGGAGGGGGGCGTGTCGGGGGGCGGGCCCGGTCGTCGCGGCGTTTCGGGGGCGTGTCGGGAGCGTTTTGGGGGGGGTACGGAGGCGTGGCTACGGCCCGGGGCGGTCCGGGGGCGTGGCCGCGCCCTCCGTACCGCCCCCAGGTCGCGGCCCGGCGCGCAGGAGGCCCGCTGGCGCGCGGGATTTACGTCTCCTCCGGGAGGCGTAAATCCCCCGACAAAGGTAAGGGGGGGGGTTTAGACAGGGCCGGGCGGGTGGGTTAGGTAGGGGAAGGGAGGGGAAGGTGAGGGGAGGGCAAAGGAAAGTTCCCTTCGAGGCCGCTCCGATTTCGGAGCGGCCTTGGAGGGAACGGGTTAGGCAGCGCGGCTCGGCGCGCCGGCTATACAAATCAATAGCCTTGCGCGCGCCGATCCAGGGATTTTAGTGGATAGGCGCGGCTCCGCGCGTATCTACTAAAATCCAGTGTACTTTTGCTTGAGTCTGATGCGCAAGCAAAAGTAGGCTGATCGCGCTTCTTTTAAAATCTACTTGCGCGCGCCGGCCCTAGAGGAGCCCTGATGGCTTTTCTTGTTCCCGTTCCCCCGCCCCCCGCCCTACCTAAACACCCCCCTAACCTTTGTTTCATAAGTTGCGCCTGCCTCCAGCCCGCTCCCACCCCGCCCCTTTCACAAAGCCCCGGGACATACACGCGTCCTGGGGCTTGCGCTCATCGCCGGGCCTATACAAAATAGGCTCGGCGCGCGTAACTCCCGCCCGGCCCTGTCTAAACCCCCATCCTACCTTTGTCGGGGGATTTACGCCTCCCGGAGGGAGGCGTAAATCCCGCGCGCCAGCGGGCCTCTGCGCGCCGGGCCGCGACCTGGGGGCGGGTACGGAGGGCGCGGCCACGCCCCCGGGCCGTAGCCACGCCCCCGTTCCCGCCCCCAAAACGCTGCCGACACGCCCCGCAACGCCGCGCGCTCCGGCCCGCCCCCCGACACGCCTCCCGACACGCCCACTCCGAAAACCCCGGGACTTACGCGAGTCCCGGGGTTCTGCGCGCGCCGGTGAGCCTATGTAAAATAGGCTCACCGGCGCGCAGGGCCCTGCTCGCGTAAATTGCCCGGTTTTGGGCGGATTTAGGCGAGCAGGGCTCTGAAAATCTATGCGCGTAAATCCAGCTGGATTTACGCGTGTAGGACTTTTAAAATCTGCCCCACTCTGTCTCATTACACCGGCAACTTAGATATTTTGCTCTAAAAGGGATTTAAACCTTGTGCCCAATACTGTTTTTTTTTTAAAAAGAAGACAAAAGGAATTATAACTTATGCCGCGCTAGTTATCAGCATTGCTGTTGCTTAGTACATTTTTAAACATGGAATTATAACTTATGCCGCATTTATTATCCACATTATTGATACTTAATACTGTTTTCAAAAAGGACTGTGCCCTGCATTTAAATGGGGTGTACACATCTAAGCGGCGCTCGGTTTGAAACTGCTCATAGTGCATTACATCAGGATAATTATTTAAAAGTTAAATAACTCGTAAAAATGCCTTATGGTTTCTCCAAAACACGAGCACGGTGCAAGTCAGTCAGAAAATCGCAATGTAAAATAGATATCCTTCTTATATCCAATCGTTTCAAAAAGAGTGTGAAAAAATGATGACGTCACATCCTCCCTACTGTCTATCTATCATTGTGGCAAGCCGTTCCTAGCCCTCATCAGTATGTAATGTTAGACATGTAAACTACGCAGCACCCGTTTCAATTTGGAATCAAATTAAAAATATGATTAAGGAACCTTAAATACTAAAAAAAAAAATATAATAGCCTATATAGAATAAAATATATAAGAAATTATAATTAGTGGTGTATTATCCTCATTACTTACTCTTGTTAATATGGAAGTTTTTTTTAATAATCAGAGTATCAACTAAAAACTACATACTTGTTCATAAAAAAAGGAAAAAAGAAAAACGGGGGGAATAAAAAAGACAGAGCAAGTTTATGACGTGTTCAGTTGGATATTTATGGGTATGAAGTATATGATCTGTCCCCAAATAACCTTGAGATGTAAAATTCTAGGAACACTGCAGATAAGGATATATTGTTTTTTGTTGCGCTTCCTGGCCGCGCTGGGCATGCTCACCTGGCGTGCCCGTCTACCAGCTCCTCACTCGCAGTCTCCGCCAGTGCTGCTCGTCCATGGTACCCCCGGGCGTATCCAGGCCCATCGAGGCCTTCCTCCTCACAGTGCTCCTCGCGTCAGGGCTCGGCATCCTCCACGGCGTCTGCCCCGCCCCTTAGCGCGCACTGAACACCCGGACGTTTAAAGGGCCAAGCACAGGAAACTCATCCGTGGCACATCCCGATGACATCACCTGAGCCTTGTATATATGCAGGGCTCAGACTACTGCTCTTTGCCTTGGCAGTCAGGTCGACACCATTGGTGTGATAATTTGCCCCTGTTCCAAGTGTCTCCTGTTCCAGCGTCTCCATTCCGAGCATCTCTTTGTTCCTGTGTCCTTTCCAGGTAGTACCTATCCGGACTGACTTCTTGGTACTGACCTCTGACTGCCTGACCATTCTCTTGCCTGCCGCCTGGAACCGACCACTGCCTGCCTGACCATTCTACTGTCTGTCGCCTGGAACTGACCACTGCCTGCCTGACCATTCTACTGTCTGCCACCTGGAACTGACCACTGCCTGCCTGACCATTCTGTTGTCTGCTGCCTGGAACCGACCCTCGCTTGCCTTGACTACGCCCGTACTGATTCATGTATTGAGACCTGCTTTGGCTGACCTCTCCTGGACTGATACTCTGGCTCTGACCCTTGCACTTCACTCGGACACTCTCTTCTGACCCCCGGTGACCATTGGGACAATGTACTTGGATAACAACCGTGGCTTCCACGTGGCTAGATTTGCAGGCGCTGCCTGTCTCATTCGGAGGACCTCTCTGAACTTTTGCCTTTCCAAGGTCTCCGGAGCTTCCGGTTCAGGTCTAGCTTCTCCACTCTGCATCAGCCGTGCACCCTTGCTCGTAGTGGGCACACCTCTCCGATACCTCTCCGGGAGACCACCAGAGGCCCACCTAAGTCCAGGCGGACCGGGTACCCAAGGGCTCAACCTGCGGAAACCCCGGACTGTTATTGGTGAAGCTCCAGCTAGCCTCTGTCTCCTCATGTGCTCCACCTCCTGGTGGCAGGTGCTCTCTGGGTCTGACCAGAGGGTCCACCTCCAGCGCAACAGGTTGCCAAGGCCATGGACTCAGCAGAGTCTCATGCCTTGCAGGCTATTCCGGATCTGGCTAATCGTGTCCAAGAACAACAACAGGTCCTGGAAACATTGGCCTCCTCCATGGAAAGACTATGCTCTCAATTGGAGGAGTCTGTCATGGCCAGCTCAGTGGGTCTTGCCCAATAGAGATGTGAATCGGTTCCAGAATTGTTTCCAGAATCGTGTTCGTAGAACTGTGGGAAATCTCGTTTCCAGCGGTTCTGACCGCTTTTTTTTTCAGCTGTCCCAAGCCGAAACCTCCCCCACCCCTACCCTTTAAATCTAATTATTTAGAATCCCCTACCCTCCCAAACCCCCCCCAAAAAACTTTTCTAAAGTACCTGGTGGTCCAGCGGGGGTCCCGGGACTGATCTGCTCTAGGGCCATCGGCTACCACTAATCAAAATGGCGCCGATGGCCCTTTGCCCTTACCATGTGACAGGGGCTATCGGTGTGGGCCATCCATTGCTCCTACCATGTGATAGGGGCCGGCCAATGGCACCAATAGCCCTTGTCACATGGTAGGGGTAAAGGGCCATCGGCGCCATTTTGATTAGTGGCAGCCGACGGTGGGGGATTCTAAATAATTAGATTTAAAGGGAGAGAAGCAGTGCCTGAGGGACAGGCAATGCAGAAGCAAACACAATGTTCATGTGATGGGATATACCCAGAGGGAATACCTCCTTGTAGTAATCCAGTAATGGTCCGCAGAGTGGGGTACACCGATAAGGTCCTCCAGAAGAGTTCCTCACATAGAGCAGAGATGGTAGTGGCCTGCAGTGTTGGATACACCAGAGGATTCCCACAGACAATGTTATGGTGAAGGTCCACGATGTAAGGTGCACATAGGAGATTCCTATGTGGAAGATGCGGTAGTGGCCCGCAGTGCGGGATACACCGGAGGGTGGAAGTAAACCAAGGGGGTTAGAGTACTCACAGCGAGGTGCATTCCAGTAGTAGCCCTGGATTGCAGGGTGAAGTAATATCCCAAGGCAGAAGGCCCTCTGAGGAGCAGATAGCCAGAGATAAGGAAGGGCCCCCGAGGAACGGGTACCCAGATGGTGCCTCACCAGAGAGGAAGCCAGAACAAGGTCCATAGTGTGAGGTGCGGAATCAGCAATGAGGGAACTTGTTGCCGAGTTGTCAGTGATCAGGTTCGGTTGGCTTAAGTATCCAGGAATGAATATGTCATCAGCGGGGGGATGCCCCCGAGGTTCCCGCCAAGCAGTGCTTAAACCTGACCTGTGCGTGCGTGAGAGTGCTATGTGATTCCGGAGTCAAGATGGTGGTTGGCAGCACCCATGCCGTCCTGGAAATGCCAGGTGGGTCGGCGGTAGCTGGCAGAGGCTGCCACTTTCCCCAATGGAGTCACTGAAGAGAAGAGAGAGATGAGTAGAAGTGGCCGCAGCCGTCTGCACCCGATGGGCGTAACACTTCTCTCAATAACTGGACTTTTCTCTCCTTCCACATTATCCCTTCCTTGTTTAGTGTCATTTTTTGTTTTATATAGTGAGTTATTTCTCTGCTTTTTGTAATTAAATTCTTGTTTTGATTGTTGATTCCATGTGTATACATTATTCCTTTTGAAATTTAGTTTGTTTTGTTTGAATTTCTGTAATTTCATAAATTTCAAATCTTTCGTAAATTTATCAAGATTCTCTTTATAATCACTATAGATCACATCAAAACAAAGATCATTCTTTTTCAGAAAATCTAATTCAGCATCCAATTCATCCTTGAGATCCTCCTCCTTTTTCTTAGATGTTTTAATAATTAGGATCATGAGCTCCAAAGAACACTTGTTCAGAATTGCTTCCCATGATCTTAGGAACGCTTGATCATCCTTAAATAGGTTGGGGAGTTTATTCATTCTTAGTCCCCTGGGAATGCATTTATGTCAACAATATTCAAGGAGGGGGGATGCGTGAAGACTACTTCTGATAAATCTTTTACTATTGTTGATTGTGTTCTCCCACTTTGTCAAGAAATCTTCTAAGGCTTCATCCTCTTTAAAAAAAAAGGTGCAGCTGGTAGAAGGTCATCCAACTGTCCATCACCGAAACTTAATTCATCTTTCCAAGGCAAGAACGCCATTATCCAAGATAAGGAAGGGCCCAAAAAACAAAGCGGTAATCGGTCTAGAGTAGTCAAGGATGTGAGAAAAACAAAAACAAGACCGATGCCTTGGAAAGAATATTTATTAATACAACAATGCCCGTCCGACTCTGCCTGAGTTTCGCCCTTTCAGCTGTATCAGGGGCTCTAAAAAATAACAATAAATAATGCTTTAATACAAATATAAAACAACACAATGTAAAAATGAAATTAAATACAATTGAAATTAAATAAAATCTACATATACAAAGGATAATATAATACACAGAGGAGACAACATATCAAGTGTTTTAGTTAAGAACAGAGAAAACCAAATTTAAAAATGTAAAGGCAAATATTACCTTAAAATTACATAAGTTATAGAGTGTGTTCTCAGGCACACATGTGTAGTATTGGGAATATCAGTTAAAAAATAAGGAAAACATGTAAGTTATGTATTCGGTCGAACAACATTGTCCAATATAATAATAAAGTTACCTGATTTGATTATTTATAGTGTGATTATGGAAATGATTTTGGAATCATATCTTGGCCAATGTTCCTATGAAATAGACAGATCACAATGGGATTTATATGATCATACAATCCTGTAGGACTCTTTGGTAATGACAATTAGTTAGTCTTAGGATTCATAAACTACAGGAGATCGTGACAATGTCGGGAAAACCTGAGAGAAGCTAGGAAAGTAGTCAGGAGTGCAAAAATTCAAATGGAAGAAAAACGAGGTGGAACAAGACCGTTTTTAGATGTGTTAGTGCTGGAAGAAAGTGCAAAAGTGGCATTGTGAGACTCAGAAGTGAAGGGGAAGGATATGTAGAAGATGAGGAAAAAGCGAAATTGCTTAACAAATATCTCTGTTTGGTGTTCACTGTTAAATGGCCAGGAGCAGGACCACACATAATGAATACTAATATGACTGGAAGCAAGGTAAACCTCAATCAATTTTCAGAAAAGTGTGTCCATAAGGAGCTAACTAAACTTAAAATAGATAAGGCGATGAGGATACATCTGAGGTACCAAGGGAGAAGCCCTGGCAGCTCCACTGTCTGACCTTTTCAATGCTTCTTTAGAATCAGGAGTAGTTCTGAAGGACTGCATTCATGTCTCAGGAGTATCTGTGTTACTGTGTGCCGATCCGTATAACTGAATGGGCACCTATATATTTGTGTATCAAAGCATGTATGTTTTTTCTCCGAGCATGTCTCTATGAATGTGTACCGTATGCGAAAGGCCTCCAGTTTAGTGTGATTCCATAGCCGCAACAATTGTTGCATGTTTTCTTTCTTGCCACAGATTAGTGGGCAACACACCGCCAGGCTAACCTCCCCATCCTCTGGTTTCTGCTGCTCGTCACGATTGTGAGTCCTTGTGCCTTGGCATGGTTGACACAGCCTAGTAGACGAATGCACTAGGCCCATGCTGTCAGCTGGAAGATGCACCCTTAGCTGAGACTGAGCTGGACCTATACCAGGCCCATTCCCGGCAGGGTGAGCCTTTGGATTCCAGGGGCCAGCAGGACTTAGGCGAGTGTCCCAAAAGGTGGTTGAAAGAGAAGTTCCAGATCCAGGCTGAAATCAGGAAAGGCAGTGATCAGACAGATTCAGGCCAAGGTTCAGGGCAGGCAGCGAGCAAGCTCTCGTCAGATTCCGTAGCAGAGATCAATGGCAAGCAGCAAGCAAGAGAGATGTTTGGGTCCGTGGCAAAGTTCAGTGGCAAGCAGCAGGAAGAGGAAAGTCCAGCTCTGTAGCAAAAGTCAATTCCAGGAGTCTGATCAGAACAGAGAGGACGAAGGAGACGGACACCGGGGACGGAGACAAAGCAAGAGAATACAAGACGGACACAAACAAGGTAGGGCAGCGCACAGCTGGAGACACTAAGGCAAGGCAAAAGGACAGGGCAAGGCAGAGAGATAGCAACACTTTCTGCAGGCTAAGCAGGGAGACCTGTTGCTCAGGTGTTGACTCGTTGCGTGGCTGGAGTTTAAATACCCTGGCACGTGACACCTTCACTGAGGGCTGGCTTCTGGTTCCCCCACCACATGACCTAGATAAGGTGCAAAGGCTTGTGCGCATGTGCCTGAGGAGGATGGTGATGGCGGCATGGGAGCCACGAGCAACGAGTCGGTGCCCTGGGGTAAGTGAGGCCGGTCGCGGGGCCACCCCATAGCCGGCCAAACATTACACTGCTGCATTCTCTTCCTGCCCACTTCAAATCATCTTTACAGTTCCACATCCCCCCCCCCCCCCCCCCAGGCTCCCCTCCCAGGTAAACATCAGCCTCTTCCTCTCATACCTAAAGTCTCTCATTTCTCCACAGCTGTTGGCAGCAGCATCTGCAGCCAGTGCTCCAAAACTCCTGCTGCCCCTGGCACCGCATATCTCCATTTACTGGGAGGCTCAGGATGCTGGTGTTGACTGTGCTGAGATCACAGAGATGGCACCGATGCTGCATACCTCACACTAAACGGAGATGCCCGATACAGAGGTAGTAGCAGCGAATGCCAGCAACAGAGAAGGAACTGACAGCTGGTGAATGGAAAGAGGGAGAGGAAAAAAAAAAAGTAGAGGGCACAGAATCTACCTCCCAAGGTAGTACAGAAAACTGGAATGGGGGGAGGGGACTGACGTGTATGAATATGGGGGGGTGTTTACAGTCCATGTGTGAATATATATATATATATATATAAATGTGTGCATACACATACCTGACTATATTTGAAACTATGCATATAAGGGTGCTGTAGGTATGTGAAGAATTAGTGTGCATGTGTGAGTATACCCTGTATATACACATATGTGTGAGTGTGGAATGTGTGTGGGCATTTTAAGGAATATCAATGAGGAAAATAGGTCAAGAATTGCCTGCGGTTTTCTAAGCATTTATTGGAAAGGGTATAAATAATAAACTGAAATTCCAAGAAAAATGATTAAAATAACATACCCCAGGAGTGAGGTATTCAGTTCATCTCCCAGGCACCGAGCACAAGTGAATTCATTCTTGAATGGCTGCATCCTGGGGATCAGGATTTGTTTGCTGGGTTGAATGCTGTCAGCATTTGTTTTTAGAAACCCCTGGGAGATTCTGCATACTAAGAAAGGCAAACATATTCTCTTCTTACAGAAAAGATCACTCAGCCCTCCCACAGTCACTGCTGCAGTATTTCATAGCACATATGTTACAGGACAACTCAGCCCTCCTACAAAGCCACTGCTTTTGCATGCCAGATACCATACGTTTCAGAATATCTCTATGCCCTGCAAGGTAGTGTTACACACTCTATTCTTCAACAAAGTCACTGTTATTTCACAACAAATATGTTAGAAGAACACATTACTTTTCTAGAAAGCCCCTGCTATTCCACAGCTGATACTTCACATGAATACATAGGGCCTGATTCCCTAAGAAGGTAACTTTTAAACAGTCGTGCAGGCACACATTTACGCTCGTATGCTGGCTGGCCAATGGCCACAACCATTTTATAACGTACATGCGTATATTTATTTATTTAGGTGTTGCATATAGGGAAAAATAACCCTTGCTGTAGTTACACGATGTTGGGTTCCATATTAGGAGCTACCACCCAGGAAAAAGATCTAGGCATCATAGTGGATAATACTTTAAAATCGTCAGCTCAGTGTGCTGCGGCAGTCAAAAAAGCAAACAGAATGTTAGGAATTATTAGGAAGGGAATGGTTTTTAAAACGGAAAATGTCATAATGCCTCTATATCGCTCCATGGTGAGACCGCACCTTGAATACTGTGTACAATTCTGGTCGCCGCATCTCAAAAAAGATATAATTGCGATGGAGAAGGTACAGAGAAGAGCAACCAAAATGATAAAAGGGATGGAACAGCTCCCCTATGAGGAAAGGCTGAAGAGGTTAAGGCTGTTCAGCTTGGAGAACAGACGGCTGAGGGGGGATATGATAGAGGTCTTTAAGATCAAGAGAGGTCTTGAAACAGTAGATGTGACTCGGTTATTTACACTTTTGAATAATAGAAGGACTAGGGGGCATTCCATGAAGTTAGCAAGTAGCACATTTAAGACTAATTAGAGAAAATTATTTTTTAGTCAACACACTATAAAGGTCTGGAATTTGTTGCCAGAGGATGTGGTTAGTGCAGTTGGTGTAGCTGGGTTCAAAAAAGGTTTGGATAAGTTCTTGGAGGAGAAGTCCATTAACGGCTATTAATCAAGTTTACTTAGGGAATAGCCACTGCTATTAATTGCATGGGATCTTCTTAGTGTTTGGGTACTTGCCAGGTTCTTGTGGCCTGGTTTGGCCTCTGTTGGAAACAGGATGCTGGGCTTGATGGACCCTTGGTCTGACCCAGCATGGAAATTTCTTATGTTCTTATATACCGTCATTCCAAAATAAGATCACAATGGTTTACAAAGTCATTGTTCAGTTTCTGGGTCAATGTATATGCATGCATGGTATAAAATATCTATATCTGTACGTGTGTAGATGTATGCACAATTTTATATAAATGTGTGGACTGCACGCAAACGCTGCCTCTACCGCCTAAGAGAGGGGATTTAATAGACACATGCTAACACAATTACCAGTTTCCCCAGGACCTCCCCCTAGTTATCTAGTTCACCTTTTACCCTGTTAGTCCCAATCTTTAAAACCCCACTAACCTCGTTAGTTTTTTTGTTTCAGGACTTGCACGCCATCCATAGCAGAAGTAAAGTTATGCAGTAGGGGACCTCAGCGCGTGCTTGTGCACATAAATACTTACGTGCAGGCTTCATTGAGAAATCTAGGAACGCCCATGCCCTGCTCCTATTTCTCAAAAAAATGTTGTGCGTGTACAGGAGATGCATGCGTACTTACGCACGTCTTACAATTCACGCGTTGTGCGCCGGTCTGACTTCTGCGCATATCTCATGGCTTTGGCGTGCATAGGCCTTTTTAACTTCGCCTTTTAAGTTTTTCCCCATAGGTACAGAATAGGAGAAAAGTCTTAGTGAATCAAGCCCTATCAGAAACAAAAGTGCCTGAGGTCTTTTTCACCAACTGTAAAACCAAGTTATTAACAACCTTGTAGCCTAGCTGGTGTGTTGACACATGAAAGAAAAAGGCTTACACAGGAAAATCTGTTTTATACAAAGCTATTCAATTTTAATGGCAGGCATTAAAGGAGCTCTCTGTCCTACAGAGCCAGTGTTATTTATTTGATGTAGCAGGATTGTTCTGCTCCATCTGTATTCCATTACTGTTGTTATTATTATTATGTAACCCTAACTTAGGGTATATAAAATATGACCAGTTTCTGGCAGTCCATACTTTCCATTGGTCACTGTGGGAGGACCTGTGTGCAATGTTTGCCTCCTGCCAGCAGGGGACCTCAGTGGGCCAAGTTCTCTGCTGTTTAGTCTTCCAAGCTCTATGGCTTGGAGGTCTTGCTGGCAGCCATGTTCTTTGCACTGCCATACCTTAAAAGCCTGTCTCACACAGTGTACCTTTCCTCAGTTTGGAGTCTTCTGACTTTCAGGCCAATATACAGGTTGATACAGTAAAGTGTGCTCCGTCGGAGCGCACTGTCAGCCTGCTCTGGACGCGTGTTTTCCCTTACCCCTTATTCAGTAAGGGGAGGAAAACATGCGGCCCACCCGTGGCACCTAATAGCGCCATCAACATGCAAATGCATGTTGATGGCCCTATTAGGTATGCGCGCGGGATCCAGTAAGTAAAATGTGCAGCCAAGCCGCACATTTTACTCTAAGAAATTAGCGCCGACCTTTGGGTCGGCGCTAATTTCTTCCGGCGCCAGGAAAGTGCACAGAAAAGCAGTAAAAACTGCTTTTCTGTGCACCCTCCGACTTAATATCATAGCGATATTAAGTCGGAGGTCCCCAAAAGTATAAAAAAGTAAAATAATAAAATAAAATAAATTTGAATTCGGCCCGCGGCTGTCGGGCCGAAAACCGGACGCTCAATTTTGCCGGCGTCCGGTTTCCAAGCCCGTGGCTGTCAGCGGGCTCGAGAACCGACGCCGGCAAAATTGAGCGTCGGCTGTCAAACCCGCTGACAGCCGCCGCTCCAGGCCAAAAGGAGGCGCTAGGGACGCGCTAGTGTCCCTAGCGCCTCCTTTCCCTCGTTTGCACCGCGTCGCCTAATTTGCATGCTGGAGCATACTGGATAGCTCGCACCGGCGAAGGGCCGGTGCGTGCGCCGGGAGAGCGGGCGTTCGTCCGCTCTCCCGCGGTTTTACAGTATCGGGCTGATAGTAATCTGGGTGAAGAGAAACTGTGCGCTAGTTTTCAGCAAACATTTTTGATACCCAGATTAATTTATTTTAACTCCTGATGCAGTGAGCTAATGCTATGCTAATGCATCTAGAGCTAACAAATGCACCTAAAGTAAAATGTGCATTTGGCACAGGCCAAACGCACATTTTAACTTGGGAAGGAGGATGAAGGCATTCCTGATAGGGGATGTAAAAGGGGATGTAAAAAGACAGCAGCTACCACCTCAACTTAGCCAGATAAATACTGATTTATCCATCTATCTGGCGTGGGTCACCGCTACTTAGCCGGTTAAAGTGTAACCGTAAGTACTGACTTATTTGGCTGTCTGGCAACGTCTTCCCAGTGCCAGTTAGAGAAATCAGAATGTATCTGAGTTCCTGGCTTTTGGTTTTTTTACTTTTTTAACCTTTTTTTTTTTTTCATAGTGCTGGAAACTTAACCTGACCCAAGAGTTAACTTTCCAGTGCTTAAAAAAGGTACACAGGCTAGATGCAGTTTCCCTGAATCAGGGGAGGTGGTAATGCTTAATCTGCTCATTTGCATGGAATTTCCACGCGAGGGTGCTAAACAGAATGCCTGTTAAAGAATGGACATTTTCTGCACGCAAAACTCCTCGCTGCACCGGCAGTAAGTTTTGCATCCAGAAAATGCACAGTCAAGTGCAGGCAGAAAGGGGCGTTCGACTGAATGGCCTTCTTCTTCTTCTGTCTGTGTTTATTCTGTGTTGTTGATCTTGGTCTGTTTGCCCTGTGCATTGGCCTTAGTTTGGTGGCCTTCTGTTTTGTTAAATCCTGTTTGTTTGCTCTTGGCCTTAGTCACGTGGCCTTCTGGTCTTATCTGTTCTGTCTTTCTGTCTTGTGGTGCATTTCTTGATTTGTGAACACCCTTTTCTGATTCTGTTTCCTGCAGCCAGCTCTTCCTCAGTGGGTGTCCTTCTGCACCTGCTTTTGCTGTGCACACCTTGTTAGGTCCCGACGGCCACCAGAAACTAAGGGCTCAACCCTAGGAGGAAGAGGCTGGTTCAGGCAGATGAGCCTTTGGTGCTAGGTTAGTCCTGTCTCGCAGAAATCTGCTCTGTCTGGAATGCTGCCCAGCTCCTTCTCTGGGGCTACTTTATTGCCGGAACCCTTCCCCTGATATCAAGCTGGAACCACTGAACCCCCCAAGGACTGGCAATATGAATCCCAGCAAGTCAGGCATACATTTTTCTGGCCTCCAGCTGCACCAAGTCAGACATGTGCTATGTCTACATTTTATCGCTGAAACTTTAAAACCTGTTACCCAGGTTTCTGGCCTTGCTGGCCCATTGTGGACCTGTAAGAAGAGTCTAGTAATGAATCTGGCGTCTACAATAAAGTATTGTGCTTGCCAGCACCTGTGTCCTAGTGTGAGTAATTCACCAAAGCCTGCTACTTAGATCTGTGGCCTGGAAAGGCCATTTTGGGAATGTAAACTGTGTCTGATCAGTTTAGAATCTGCAACAAACTCTATAGCTTGTGATACCTTGACACCTGTCCTAGTGGCACAGGCCTTAGCTGCAAGTAAACCAGTATGTGCTTCATACTCCCTGCTAGCCTGTGCTGAAACTATTTTAAAGCAGGATGCCTCTGAGATAGCAGGAACTATGAAGCAAATAATGGGAACTTTGCAGAATATCTAGGTCATTTTAAACAGGATGGCTGCTGCTGGTCCTGCTGCAGCCAGTGTTGGAACCAAGCAGGCTAAGCCTGTTCGAGTTCCTGCTCCAGACTCTGAGCTAAATCCAGTTCCTGGTCTTGATCTTGACCCAGTACCTGCTTTTAATATCAGGTCAGACCTTGTTTCCAATCCTACCAAGTTGGATTCCATTCTTGATTCCAGGCTGGATCCCGTCTTTCTACCTGTTAAACGGAATCCAGTTCCAAATTCTAGGCTGGGCCCTACTCTAGGCTCTGAAATAGAAGAATCTGTGTCCTTTGCATTGATATTCCAGAAACTACACCTGTCCTCATTGAGGAAGGAAGAGTATGCTTCTGGCTGCATTTCTGCTCTACAGTCTTCATTCCAGCCAGCAGGAGCTGTTTTACATCCTACTCCAGAGAGTCTAGTACCAGCAGCAGCAGCAGCAGTTTGAGGCTGTGCTCCAGAGAGTCCAGTACCAGCAGCAGCAGCAGTCTGAGGCTGTGCTCCAGAGAGTCCAGTACCAGCAGCAGCAGCAGCAGTTTGAGGCTGTGCTCCAGAGAGTCCAGTACCAGCAGCAGCAGCAGTTTGAGGCTGTGCTCCAGAGAGTCCAGTACCAGCAGCAGCAGTTTGAGGCTGTGCTCCAGAGAATCCAGTACCAGCAGCAGCAGTCTGAGGCTGTGCTCCAGCGAGTCCAGTACCAGCAGCAGCAGTTTGACGCTGTGCTCCAGAGCGTCCAGTACCAGCACAAGCAGTGGCTGTTCTGCAGTTTACCCTGCAGACTATGCTCCAACCAGCTTCTGACTCCGTTCCAGGTCTTACTGCCCTCCAGGCCTTGTGTTGCAGCCTCTGCTTCCAGGCTCCGTTCCAGATGCCTTCAACCTCATTTTCAGTTGGGATCGGGAGGGAGGAGTGTTCCCTTTTTAGGTATTGGGGGGGGGGGGGGGGGGGAAATCTATGTGCAGCGTTTGCTTCCTGTTAGCTGGGACTTTCAGTGGGCCAAGTTCCCTGCTGCTCAGTCCTCCAAGCCCTACTGTGAGATGACCTATAAAAAGGCAAAAATACAAAACACATTTCATGTTAGGCAAAATAAAAAGCAAAATTAACATAAGAAAAAGATGCATCTCTTCCTCCACAAATAGGTTAACCATGGTAGAAATCATTAATGCTCCTTTGGTACAGTCTGGCTCCACTGTGTGAGAGCATCACCAATACTGACACCATAGGAAGTGTAGCTATTGGGAGCGAAAGCGGACGCGAAAAGGGCCTTACCTTTTCGCTGTCCGCAGAGTCGGCGCAGAGTCGGCCCCGGTGACGCCCCGAGTCCTCCTCTTCTGGGGCCGATTCCGCCCCGACTCCACCCCCATCCTGGTATCGCACGCGATAAGGGACTTTTCACGTGCGAGCAGCTTGGAAAATGAGGCCCTCTGTGAGGTTTGTGAAAGGGCAATCTCTGTTGCAGGACCCAAGTTGTGGAACACATTACCATCGTAATTACAGCTGCAAATAGACCTCAAGAAATTCAAAGTTGATTTAAAAACGTGGCTTTTTAAGTGCGCCTATGCAGAGAGCTGGTAATTTAACATTAGGCTTCTACTTTGTTTTTATTTATTTATTCATGTCTTTTGAGAATTGTGCTTCCTTTAACTTATGGTAGGATTTTTTTAATTTAAATTTTAGTCTAATTTTAACAGCTATAGTTTAATTATATTTAACTTTGTAATTTAAGCTGTTATTGTCTTTTATTGCTATTTATTGTATTTCTTTCTTTTAATGAAGTGTACACCGTTGTGAAGGCTTTTACTGATGTGCCAGTCAAAAAAAACAAATAAACCATAAACCATAGTATTGCGACGATACTATTAGAAGGAATCACAGAAAGCAGGATTTTTCTTTTTTCATGCACCTTTGAGCATGGCATACCTTTATGCCAGCCCTGGGCTGGCGTAAAATTTGCCGTGTTGCAAGGGCACATTGGCCATGCAGAAAATGCATTGGATCGTAGGGATTAGCTAATAGCCTCATCTACATGATTTTACGTGTGATGAGCGCTATTAGCTAAGCCCTGATTTAGATGTGCGTTTTGGACGCACTAATCTCCATATTGGTTCGGGGGTTATGGATGCATGTCCAAAATGCACATCCAATCGCGTATTAAGACGTGTGCAATGGTTAGCACCTGGTATTGCATCAGCCCCTAAGTTACCTACTTTATTAATAGAGAAAGTTTTGTGTCAATGTTTGTAGCCATTTTAGCCGAAGTTTTGTGGAAATATTTTTAAAAGCATCGCCAGAAGCCGTTATTGGCGTTTCAGCATAATATTCCTGTACGAGGATGATTTGTCAGTCCTATTACTATCGGTATCTTTCTTGGGTTAGGCTTAACAGTTAAAGTCTGTAAAGTTATTAAACATTTCAGCAAGCCCTTTTTGCTATTAATGTAATCTTTTGATGACGTACCAGCAATTTAAAAGGATAATGTCAAGATAATTTAGCGAGAACTCAGCTGATGTACTGCTTCAGGCTCAGAGCATCACATGATTCTTCTTCCAATATTTCCAAGTTCCCTTTCATTTTTTACACTTTGCCCTAGATTTTTCAAAATGCTATAAATTTAGCAGAAACAGCACCCGCGAAAGAAAAATTGGGCTAATTTCCTAACTTTTGCATTGCGTAGGTAATTTCTGCATTATGTTTCACTTTACCGCAACGTGCGATACCATACTGCGAAGCGCAATGCATCAGCATGTCACGCATTACTCACATCACGCATTACTAGCCATGGCGTTGTGCGCTATTTTTTTTTTTTCTATTTGTATATACCAGCTTTCTGCAGCCGCCTCATTGAGGGTGTGTCGGGACTTTGGAGAGAGAGAAGGTAGGTAGGTGTTGGTGGATAGTTGGAGGTTTATTGTAAAGATTACTGAGCAACTTACCTTGTTTTGTGTTTTCTATTCTGTTTCCCTTTTCCTTGGTCTCTTGTCTTTTGGTGTGTGTGAGAAAGTTTTTTGTAGTGTCACGTTTGTCTGTGTGTCTTTTTCTGTGGAGGAGTGAGGAGTGATGTGGAGGAGGAGTGAGAAGGCGTCAGATGGAGTGGTGTAGTGGTGAGGAGATGTGAGGAGGAGTGAGAAGGAGTGGAGGTAGCGGTGAGGAGATGTGAGGAGGAGTGAGGAGGAGTGAGAAGGAGTGGTGGTAGTTGTGAGGAGATGTGAAGAGTGAGAAGAAGTGGTGGTGGTGATGAGGAGGAGTGAGAGAGTGGTGGTAGTGTGAGGAGATGTGAGGCGGAGTGAGAAGGAGTGGTGATAATGGTGAGGTGGCGTGAGGAGGAGTGGTGGTAGTGGTGAGGAGATGTGAAGAGTGAGAAGGAGTGAGAAGGAGTAGTGGTAGTGGTGAGGAGATGTGAAGAATGAGAGAGTGAGAAGGAGTGGTGGTAGTGGTGAGGAGATGTGAGGAGGAGTGAGATAGAGTGGTAGTGGTGAGGAGATATGAGGAGAAGTGAGAAGGAGTGGTGGTAGTGGTGAGGTGGCATGAGGAGTTGTGGTTTTGGTGAGGAGGATGGAGAGTGAGAGGCATGGGAAGAGAGGAGAGCAGAGGCGTGAGGAGAGGAGGGGGAGGAGGGACAGAGAAAGAGGAAGGATGAGGGCAGGAGTGCTAGGGGGAAGGAGGAGGAGGAGTGGGGACAGGAGTAGAGATAAGGAGGAGGGAACGGATAGGAAGAGGAGGTGGGGGGCTCAGGGGATAGGCAAGTGAGGACGGACAGAGGAGGACAGCAGGCTAGGGATAGTGAGAGGGCAGAGGGGAAGAGAGTTTACTTTGTAGGGCAGGAGCAGGAATTGGGAGAGGAAGGGAGGGGAGATGAGGAAAGGAAAGGGAGGACACCTCTCCTGAAGTGGAAGTGGCACCCACTTCTGGCAGCCAGGCAGCAGGATGCCCTTGCCTGAGGGCTCTCAAGTTCAGCATCCAGGACAAAGAACTGATTATTGCTGAGTCCTGGAGCATTACCCAATGAATTTTGGAATCCGTGCCAGCAGGATCACCAAGGCATCCAAGGACCAGATCTGGCACACCATTGCCCAGGCAATTTCACGGTGGAGTGGTGTCCAGTGCACTTCAGAACAGGTGGCCCACAGGTACCGGGACATCAAGGCCCAATTAAAGATGAAGGTGTGCAGCTGTGGAGGAGCACCTTGCCCGATAATATGCCCATGGAAGAGCAGCTCATCCAGAGGCTAGGACTGGATGTTTTTGAGGGCATGGCTGAGCAGCTAGACACCACGCAAGCCAGAGCCAGTAAGTTCACCTCACCTGTAAATGGCAAGGCTGCGGAGGTTGTGCACATCATTTGGCATAAGATGCTCACATTGATTGAGATGCAAAGTGCGCATGTCATGCCAAATGTTCCATGTGTCTCCCTCTTGGCTTTGGTACTTGTGTTTTGTTACCCCAGGTCTCAGCCAGGACTCTGACGGTCCCAGTATCAAGTCCCAGGGACCAGCAGTGAAGCCTAAAGGACCAGTGGTGCAGTTGGACTTTTACATGGGCCCTTGTTTATGGACGTCTACACCCAGTTTAGTGAGGAGGAAAGGGAGCAGCAGCACAGCCTGCTTCTGGAAGCCCTGGGCTCAGCCAGTCCACTTGATGTTGGTTTGAATATTTCAGCCTTAATGGAGGAACCCAGCCTGCAATGGCCTCACTACAGCATACCACATCGGCATCGCAAGGCAACAGACTCTGAGCTAGACCAGCCCACCAGCCCCCTCATGCCTCTTCTGGAGGCTGAACCTGCATCTCAGCACATGTCAAGTACTGAACCTGCACCGGCCACAGCACCAGCACTGTCACCACCACAGGCTTCCATGCATGAGCAGCTGGACTGGCTGGAAAGGAGCCATCGTGTCCAGCTACACCACATACTGGCAGAGCTAGTACACCTGATGAGGGCTGTCAATGGGAAAACCCAGGCCCTGTATGCCCAGATGGCAGCACAGGCAAAGACTCTCTCAGCAGTGGCAATATCAATAAATAACCTCACCATTGCATGATGGAAAATTTACAATGAATGCCATAGTCTGCCCCTGTGCCTTCCCCAGCATCAGAGGTCTCACACCACTCAGCAGTCCCTAGCCCAAGAGATGACCCAGGGGTAGGACCCCCCCCCCCCCCCAAGGACATGCCACCCCCAATTGGCAAGCCACAGCATGGCAAAGGACCATGAAGACCCGCAAACAGCTGGCTTCTTTGCCGAAGAACCAGACTTGTTGGACAAGCCTGGCCAGGCCTCTGTACAGAGTTCCTGTGCCGGCTAGATGGAAGAAGCCTGCTGGGCCCATCCTGACTACAGAATTCCTGTTCTCGCTTGATGATGGGTATGGTCTGTGTACCACTGTTGTCCTCCAGGCAACTTCTAATGCCTTCCTCAATGCTCTGCCCGTACTCCAGCCTTGAGGCCATCTCCACAGTCCAGCTACTATCTCTTCTCATCATGTCTCATCTCCTGCTCTAGATGCTGGTGTCTCATCTCAACTCAGTCTGCTGCTGTGTCTTTTCCTGGAGCTGCTACTTCCATGTTGCTGTATCTTCTCCTGGGGCTCCTATGTCCATGCTGCTATGTCTTCTCCTGGGGCTCCTGCCTCTATGTTGCTCTGTCATCTCCCGGTCCTCAGCCTCCATGCTGCACTCTTCTGCCGGGCCTCTCCTTCCATGTTGCGCTCTTCTCCTCGTCCTCGGTCTCCATGCTGCGCTCTTTGGTCCTGGTCCTGCTGCCTCCTTGCTGAACCTTATTGCCCTTAGGCTGTCCCCCTTTTGAATGCATTCTTTCTACATGGACTGTCTGGGGCCTTCACTTGAACTCTGCTGTCTTGGCCCTTAGGCTGTCCCCCTTTGAGTGCACTCTTTCTACATGGACTGTCTAGGTAATAGTCCTTTCCTCTCTTAATTTTATTTTAATCTTCTTTTATGTCTATTGTAATGTCTATTTTATTTGTCAATACTGATTATGAATCTTTTTTATTTGTAAACTGCTTAGATCTGCAATAGTTCATATAGGCAGTATAGAAAAGCTTTTAAATAAATAAATAGGGCTTTCTGCAATC
This sequence comes from Rhinatrema bivittatum, assembly GCF_901001135.1. Lineage (NCBI taxonomy): Eukaryota > Metazoa > Chordata > Amphibia > Gymnophiona > Rhinatrematidae > Rhinatrema > Rhinatrema bivittatum. Next base: position 311,583,322 of record NC_042620.1, on the reverse strand, counting down.
ACATAGTAATGCTGCCATCACATAGTAATGCTGCAATCAGCTTTAACATTAGAGCTGTACTGTAGCTACTGGGGATGCCATTTCCACTTTCTATGTTCTTTGCTGCAATTACGATTGTCCCAAATGGATAAGATGCAAAGCCAGTATATGTAATGATGCCATTTCTAACATTGTATGTATAGGTCTACACGCAATGTGCTGTTCAGTTCATTTATAATGTCATGTGCTATTTGTTAGCTTGTCCTTGCAGAATGTGATTACCAAAGACGTTGATTTGCTTTGAATCTTTTGACTAGATTTGTTCACTAATAAACTGGTAATAGGTTTGAAAAAAATACATTTTCTGGTTGTGTCTTTTCATTGTTTGGTTTTTGTTTTAAGGGTTCACTAGGTCCAAGGTTTGGCCTCCATATGACCTTGCATGCTAGAGTGGCCTTGCACATTCCAACTAGCCACTTGTCTGGCAGGCAAGACCATATGGCCTAGGCTTATAACTGAATGCTCAGTATATGCTCCCAAGGAAGACAGCAAGAGCTAAACAAGAAGTTTCTTACTGTGGAGCTTCACTATTGACTCCTATTGCCTTCTTCAGACAGCATATTCTTAGGTAAGTCTTAGGTACATGGGCCTGTATGTGAGATGGCCACTAGCTCGCTAGTGTTCAGCTCCATACACTGTCTGGTACAATAGGTATTGAAATGCTTGGCTAGAGATGCAGTAGCTGCGGGGCCCTAATGGGTGGTAGAGCTATATGCCGGTCATAATGCAGACTAAACAAAACATTGGCCTCTTCCATTGTGAAGATATATCACCTCTGACCAAACAATGGCCCTTCTCTCTGGCTCTGGAACCAAATGCTCTCATGACATCACTCTTTTGTCAGAGGCCTACTTGAAAGTAACAGCAGCGAGAAGTGTTCATCTGTAGGGAGCTGAAATGTACAAGCTGCAGGTGGCAGGGCCAGAGAGTACATTGTGTACATGTAAAGCTTGTGAGGTGTTAAGGGGAAGTTACAGTCATCATTACACAAGACTTTACCTTGGGTCCCCTTACTTATGTCCTTAGTGCAGTTAAAATGATATGCCGACACTGTAAGGTGCATGGGAAAACAGGTACTCAGTGTTGAGCACCCACTTTCCCAACGCACACCCAGCCACCTCTCCTGGGTGCACGATACTGTATTTAAATGAGGGGGTTGTGTTAAAAAGGAGGTGCTAGGGACAGCAGCACATCCCTAGCGCCTCCTTAGCAGCGGAAACCGAGGAGATGTGGCCACCACTTCTATGGCTTCCTCATTTCTTAGCTACCTGGCCTTGATCTGATTTCGAGAGTTGGTGCCATTCATGTTCCATACCCTGCTGAAGTCCCAATAGACCTATGGCACTATGTCGCCCACATGTGAGGCCAAGGACATATCCAAGGGGCAGGGCCAGCCAGCCAAACACTGCAAGCCAGGGCAAGCTCTGTACACTGTGTTGGCAAGCCTACACGAACACTATGTAGAGGCATGGCACTTTTACACTCACAATTAGTCAGAAAACCTTAGGCCAGCCACATGTATTTGTTGTTCTCTTTACTTGGAGTACACTTTTTCTAATACAGTCAATTGCAGCATTGACAAGATGAAGGCTAACTAGGCCTAAGTGGTTTCTTTACACACAGACCCAGATAGAGGAAGCCAGAGTTAAATCAAGATTCTCAATTGGAGAGCTGATGCTAACACTCTGCTCGGCTCTCTTACATGTAAGGGGAAGGGGTAGTTGAATACTAACAGGCAAAGTAGCATTGTCAAAGGTTTTGGCAAAGCTGGCTGCCACTCAGCATGGTGTCCTGGGCTTCTGCAGGGGGGACATGGGGGATCCTGGGGTAGGTCCTGAAGTATCTCTATTGGTAGACCATGGCGTAGAGCGAGATTATGGAATACACAGCAGAGCAGCTCTATATCTGTTACTCTGGGTAATGCATACATTAAAGCTCCCCCAGTTTTGTCCAAATAGTCAAATCTACTTTTCAGAACTCCAAAGGTACATTCTATGACAACAAGTTGAAAATAAGGCCTCATTGTACCTCATCTCAGATGGCGTGTTGGGAATAGTAACAGGAGTGAGAAGCCTGGTCCGGCAACCATATCCTGAATCTCCTACGGCAAAGACAGAATTACTGCATCATTCAACCCGCCTTGACTTGGAGTTATCAATGACAAGACACAGCATGTTATAAGACAGTCTAAGTTTACCTCTGTGTTAGATTGGCCCTTCAAATACTATTTCCCTCCCCTATGTCCATGCCACTTTTGGTGGTGAGACTATATGAACAGTTTAGGATTTGCTTATTCTGTGTCAGCTCTTCCAGGAATGGCTAACTGCATGTCGTGTTCCAACCAATTGTGTGCCTGTCACTCATAAAGAAGCTATCAGTTTCTAGCCCTCATCAAACCCTGGAGCTGTACATCACAGCTGCCAGACATGTCCTAGCTGATAACCTTCAGCTAGGACACTTTGGAGTTCTGAAAAGTAGATTTCACTATTTGGACAATAAATAAATAAAACAAATAAATAAATAACCTCGTAGTATGATAGTGCAAGACCCAGGCTGCTCGCTGAATGTCTTCCCAAGATACACATTGGTCTGACCTGAAACACTGAACATGCTAGTCCAAATCATGGCCATGTCGCAGCTTTTGTTTGACCTGTGTGATGGTCAAGACAAACTGAGGATGACCGATGAATAACCGGCCACACATGATTGGGAGTCCCAGAAGAGTGGATGCTAAAGGAATGTGAGTAACCAAACACATTTCTACTGCTGGCAATGTGAGGCTAGGAAAGGTTTGTTAAGTGGAGCCTTAGAAAGTGTGTAGTGGCTGCCCACTCACAAAGCTTTCTGGCAAGTGCATCGTGTGGACACACAACATTAGCAGGTTTCTCCATCATGGCAAAGAGAAAGCCAGGCCTTGGAACTCTGGCGTATACATCTAACAGTACAAGACATTTGTCATTTAAGCAATCCTGTAATCTCCCCCACAGACCCTCCCCTCCCCCCACCCATGTCCCAGTCAGTTGATGGAAACAGAGCCTGAGAGTAAATAGAGAAAGAAGCATGCGTCTTACCTATGATCCAACTATCACCATAGAGGCCGTCCTCAAAATCGTCAAAGAGGCCCGATTGGCTAAGTATAAAAGAATCATGCGCAGATCCCAGGTACCTGACCACAACATCGAGGAAGAGCAGTCATGCGTCACAGAAAACTCGCACGTTGAGGGAGTGGAAGATCTTTCTATTGCGGAAGATCTCCCTGTTGCATGGTGGGATGATGGCTATGTGAGTGCAGTCGATAGCTCCCACTACACTGGGAAAGTGAGCAATGGCATAAAGCCTCTTGATATCCATCAAGCCCTGCCTGTCCTGAGGGAATGCTATGTAGCAATTAATGTGGTCAGTTATAGTTGTTATAACCTGGCCCAGCAGCATGAAAAAGTGCTCTGGGCCATTCCCCCAATGACCCATACTGTGTGGAAGGAGCTGGATGACAGGACATGCAGATTGGCCAATAGATTGGTGAGGCCAGGTTATGCGTAAGACCGTTAAGTGACCAAATCCAGATCCCTTCTTATTTCCGCATATAAGTCCAGGATAGCCTGCGAGCTGAGGCGATACTTTCCTACCACATATTCTTCTAGTATGCCCAGCAAAGAGGTTTGTGGAGGAAAGATGCACTCCCTGTATCTCCTCTACTGTGGCTGCCTGTGTGGGAAGTACTGTCGTGGGCCCCGACACCCTCCCCATGGGGCCAGTAGCTCAGGCTCTGCTGCAGGGACTTCCCTAGGAGGCTTTGGGACTTCCCTGGCCTGTTCTGATACTTGTGCTGGTTGTTCTTCTTCCAGTTGTTGGTTGCAGCGATCCTTCTCAAGCATCCAGTATTCTCTCACAAGTGCACTAGCCACAAACATTATGGGTCTAGGAGGGCAAGCCAAGTAGGGACAGGTGTTTTTATTGGCCCAGGAGGGCATGGTAGGTGTTTTTGCTAGTAGGCCCCATTTTAATGTGCGCGATAATAGCCTCGATCTGCACTAAAGGCTGTACACATACAATAAAAACCTTTACCCCTACTACCAAAACAAATATGTAAAGTTATTTCTGACATTAAATCCTGCGTTTTTCCTCAAGTTTTTAATGTCACTAATAAAAATATTGAAAAAGAACAAATGCTAATACTGAACACTGGGTTACCACATTGGTCATGTTATCTTCACCAGAATGGATTCCATTTACCAACAATTTGTGTCCTTCCTGCCTCTCAACCAGTTCATCACCCAGTTTAGAATTTTCTGGACTACTCCTATCCTGTCCAGCTTGCTTGCAGTCTACTTTATAGAACAGTGTCAAAAGCCTGACTGGATCTTCATGGGACTACATCTGATCTCCTACAATCTCTCAGATCTTGCTCAGTCTTCACGGACAAATTGAACAGAGTTGCAAGCACATTCTTGAACTCTTTCAGTTCCTTCGGATGTGCATCATGGCATCCCATGGCTTTATCCCCTCTCATTTGTGTACGTACTTCAAGAAACCTCCTCCTCTGTAATTTGGGTTGTAATCAGTTCACATTTATCAGTACCATTACCTACCTTAGGCCCGTTGCCTTCCCTTGCTTGTGTAAATACTGAGAAAAAGAACTTATTAAAGATTTCTGCTTTTTGATAGTCCTCTTTGGAAATTCCCCTGTCTCCCGTTATCTTACCTGTGCATTCTGTGGTTTCTCACTGCTCCTCTCTCTATTTAAGGAAGGTTTTATCTCTTTATCAATTGGGACATTTTCTCCTTCATTTTGATCTCCTAGCCTCACCTACTTTTTTCCGATAATTCTACCTGTGTTTTTCATATTTATATATACTAACCTCTGTTCTTACCATTTCTGCTATCGTGGTAGAAAACCATATTGGTCTCTTTCTTCTTTTTACTTTGATAACCTGCTTTGCACAGAGATTTGTTGCCTTTAGAACGATCCCTTTTATTAGGGAGATGTTTCCAGTCATTCCAGAGTCTGACTCCCTCCAAATGAAAACTGAGGAATTCCTCACCCCAGCGTTCATGCTGCCACCGGATGCGGGATTCTTGGCAACTGTAGCTATGGAGTGAGAGGCCCTATCGCCAGACGTTAATGCCACCTTAAGTCCTGGTGCGCCGACTACTCCTCTCCCTTCTTGGACAATATCTACAGGGGACTCCTTACCGCTCTCTGAGTTGAAGCTGAACTCTAGTTTGGTGTTTTTTTGGGAATGAGTCCCCTGTTGCTGCTGTGGCTTTCTCAGCTGGTAAGCTGGAAAACCCTTTGGTGTTAGCAGGGGGGGGGGTCTTGAGTTCCTACGGGTGCAGATGATCCCCTGGTTAGACCCTGAATGCTAACTTCGACGCTGGAGTAGAGTGGAGAGGAACTTGGAGAGGGTTCTCTCCCACAAAACAAAGGTTTGAAGAATGGCTTTTTTTTTCATCCTACATTGCAGAAGCTTTCTGTGATTACTTTAGATTCATTGTGGTCTTGGGAAAAAATCAGTTTCTTCCTTAGTTGATGTAACTTCTAGTTCCTTTTCCCATATTCAATCTTCTGAGACTGATCTCGCACTGTGGAAAACTTGAAGAGCTGGAAAAGCAAGTAGTTTCAGTTCAACAGGTCAAGGGACTTTGGTTCAATCTGAAATGTCACGGCTAAACGGTGAAAAGACACCCCACAAAGGAATATCCACAAGAAAGAAAGGGGGTTGTTAGAATGTTCAAAGTCCACAAATTTCAAGATTTGCAAAAATTTCCAATTTTATTTAAAGCAAAGGATGTGGACTTTGAACATTCTGACAACCACCTTTCTTTCTTGTGGATAGTCAATCTGAAATATTTCATTCAAATAAATTGGAAAATGTTGAGAACTCTTCTCTATTTAAATCTTAGGATTTTGAATTTTCCTGTTTTTGATTTGATCTCTCCCATGGATCTATTTTAGGAATACATCTTAGAGGTTTTTAAGGTACCTACTGAAGCTACTACTTCCATTGATAAAGCTTATTATATAAAGCATCAAGCAAATAGTAACCCTGATGATCAAGATCCAGATCCAAATCCAAATTTGAATTTAACAAAATTTCTGGAAACTTCAGTGGATATTTCAGTATCTAGACGTGAGAATTTGCTTGTTTCTTTTGTCTTCTCTCAGGACCATGACTTTGTTCTTAGAATGTTTTTCCTTTATATATCAGCTATCTTTTATGGTCAGCAAATCGGTATATCTGGATATTACTCGTGTAACCCAAGAGCGACGTAAAAAAATGTAGCTATGCATGATGAGGCTATTGCCGGGTGTAATTTTTATACTTTGTTATCCTTGTAAATCCATATTTTCCCATTTAGGATCTAGATTTATTATGACCCTGCTCATTTTAGATCTTATCTTGATGCTCATACCAGTTCTGTTTAGCTTCATTTGACTATTAGTCAGTTTGTGATTATGTTGAACTCTGTCCTATTTCTTCTATTTTTTGCTTTTTATTTGTATCACTCATTTTATCCTGAGCTCCCCCTTTATTTCTTTCAAATAATTGCGCTGGTAGGCTGATTTATATTACCTCTTTCGATTGTGCTTAATATTAATACTATGTAATTATGTTTAGCCAACACGTGTTTTTTTCAGTACAAGTTTATGCTTGTTTATTGTGAAGATTCTAAGGTACATATAAAAACAAAACTTTCCAGGCCTTTAGGCCTGATCCCTCAGTCTGCCACCCCCCCCCCCCCCCAAAAACAAAACATTTGAAGTACTTGGTACATGCAGGTTGGTGCCCAATTCCCCTACCCCCTACCCCTGTAACTCTCAAAATTAAAGGAAAAACAGACAAGTCCTAGTGACCTGAGGCTGGCACCCTCCCTCCATGATATTGAAATGAAAGTCACCAAGCCCACATCTCACCCTCCCCACTGCCTGGATTCCCCACCCCCCCGAAACCCAAGCTGGGAGTTGGTACTGTCTTACCTGTGCCCAGCCACTTCTAGTGTTGCTTTGACAGGAAAGCCGAAAGCATACGCTCACAGACTCTGGCAGCAACACTGTGAGCGCGCGGGAGTGGCCGGGAGCAGATAAGACAGCACCAGCTCCTAGTTGGGGTTTGGGAGAGTCCAGGTGAGTGGGAAGGGTGGAGCAGAGGTTGTGGGTGGGCGGGGCTTGCTGCTTTTCATTTCAATTTCAGATAGGGAGGGGGGACTGGCCTCAGGTCATTGGGGGCCTATGTCATTTTTTTTAATTTTGGGGGTTGGGGGATATGGTGTTAGACCAATATTTTTTTTTTAAAGCATTTTGGGGATGAGGGGTGGGAAGCTGGGTGATTGGGCCTGAAGCTCTGGAATTATTTTTCCAATTACCCAGCTCTGTTGCTATTCCGAATAGAGTCAGGGCAGAGTTAAACTTACCTGGATACCTTTAAACTTTTCCAGCTATGTTCAGAATGTATCAGTTAGGTTTAAAGTTATCCGGGTAACATTTATCCAGGTCATGTTAACTAGAAAACTTTAGGAGCGCATATTAAATGTGAAATTTGTCCTGCTGAATATCCGTCACAAGTTATCTGGCTGTGTTTCTCATTGTAAACTGCCTAGAACGGTTGAACTGATATAGGCAGAACATAAGAAGTTTAAAATAAATATGTAATGACCCACTGGGTTCATTACTAGCCGGGAAGATAGAGAGGTGGAGATAGTGGGAAGGCACCATTTGGTACAGCTCTTCCCTTCAAGGGTGCGGGGGATGGCCATTCCCCCTAGGAGGCAATAAAAGCAGCTCCCTGAGAGACTGGGAGGCAGTACAGTTTGGGTTTTGAAGTTAGAGGAGATGCAGGTTTCTCCCGTGTTTAGATTTTTGGGCCTACCACTGGGACTCAGGCAATTCTTGCTTGGTGTCCCTGCCAAAGGTCAGGGATCTGCCCTTCCCGTCCACTTACTGGTTGATTGGGTTGTTTTGGTCTTTGCGATTTTTTTTCTTGGTCAGAATCCTGCGAGACTCTTGGGTGTTGCCTGGAGAGAGATAATGGGGAAACCTCTCCCTGGGGAGCCCTGGATAGGGAAGACCTGCCCCCTCTGCAACCTCGTGAAGGACAGAGGAGTGCTGCAGAGGACTTCTGGTGTTTGGAATCAGTTTTTTGGGTAAAAGACTTTTTGGTTGGAGGAACTAGGAAGAATTCCTCCCCGGAGAAACAAACATCGAGAGCTGTGTGTTCTAGTATGGATCCCTTCCATTGTGGGATATGTAAGATTGAGAGAGATCAAAATAAACTGGAGAACTATGAGTAAGACCAAATTAATGGCTATTGAAGACACCCACTTGGGGTCTTTGCCCCTGGGGAGAGAGATTGGGACTCTGTGCAGAGAATGAATTATCCTTTTATTTTTTATTTTTTTTAAATATCAGGTTGAAGTTCTTGGAGGAGAAGTCCATTAATGGCTAATAATCAATTTTACTTAGGGAATAGCCACTGCTATTAATTACATCAATAGCATGGGATCTTCTTAGTGTTTGGGTAATTGCCAGGTTCTTGTGGCCTGGTTTGGCCTCTGTTGGAAACAGGATGCTGGGCTTGATGGACCCTTGGTCTGACCCAGTATGGCAATTTCTTATGTTCTTATGTTCTTATGAGACCCTGTCCACTTGAGAATCTCATTTTATCCATGCCCTGGAGGGTGAGTGAGTGTTTCACTTGCCCTGGTAGTAAGAGACCCTTGCACAGATAGAGGAAAGACTGTAAACTGAGAAGACCAGCTGTGGTGCTAAGGACTGTTTTGAACTGTGCCATTTACTCATCTGCTTCACTCTCAGTAAAGTTACTTTTGGACCCTCAGAGTCTCTGCCTGTTATTGACACCTGCAGCAGTAACAGCATTAAAAGTGTTATACCTCTCCCAGGGAAACGAGTTCCAAACACACCACTGTCACTATGGGCCCAGAAGGAATTGGTTTTCTTCCCCCCACCAACAAAGGATTCAAGCCCTGAGGAAAGAGACTGTGCAAGAGCTAGCCTGGGTGATCTAGCCCCAGGAGTACAAATTCTTTTATGGCCCCTGTGGTATATATATAGTAGCCACCCTAAACAGGGGCTACAAATAAATGCTAGCTGTTTCCTAAAGATTGACCCTACAATATTTCTTTGCCATAATGTGGGATATGATCCTTGGTTTCCCAACCCACTAGGCCACTCCATTCTTTTCCACTGACTCCAATGCCAAATCCATTTTTTTGGCAATCTAGTTGGAGTGGATTTTTTTTTTTCTCAACTGCTTCTTCACTTCCATAATGTCCTTATCACCAACGGCCCTATCATTGAAGATGGTAGAATAATGAGAGCTCAGGCTAGTTACTGGCAGCCAGCATACATGTAGGAAATCATATCAATCACCCACAGCGTTTATATGAAGTCTCCCAGTCACCCGAGGTTTGCTTTTGTGCCTTTCAGCTTTATTATTTCTGCTGTTTTGGTCACAGCAGTGCAAACGAGGAAGGGAAGCAGAGAAGAAGGTAACACGGCCACTACGGTTCTTTATCATCTACAGGTGAACTTCTACACATAAGCAAAGAGCAAGGACGGGACTTGGCGAGAATGGAGGATGCATGAGAGGTCAGGCACTACCGATGCAAGGGAGCCATCTGCCTGCGCTACAGGTTCTCAAGCAGCCAGTCGAGCACCGGCCTCGGGGTCACGTTCTGCTGTCTCAAGATTAGCTGGTTCATCCAGTACCTAAGAATTGCTTGAAGAAGAGTACCCACCTTAATCTCTTTCTCTGCAACTTTCTTCATTACCAGAGGAAGCTGTGAAAACAAAAAAACCAGTGGCATTCCATCAAGCAGAGGACTAGGTGCATGGTCTATACTCCTGTAGATCTAGAAGGGGGTGAACAATGCCAGCTACAAGTGGAAACATGTTCTTTTGTTTCCATGGTCACCTGCAGCTCTGGAACCCAAGCATGTTTTGCCTGGGGGTCCAACTCCAAGGACCACCAAACCGAATCGTCCCAAACCCCAGCTTTCTTTCTTTCTTTATTTATTTGTTGCGTTTTATATACCATCATTCGGGAGAGCCATCACAACGGTTTACAAAAATATACATTTTTTCTTAACAGTTGTGTAACAGAAAAAACAATGTGAACGTTATACATTTTCTTAGCAGTGGTGCAACAATAAAAAAACAATTTGAACAATATCAGAAATAAGCATATCAAGTCCAGAGAGCATTATTAGGTTGGAAGAGGAGGGTATGCAGTTCAGGGTGAAGAGAATGTATTAAGAGGTTAATAACTGAGAGTTGGAATGATCAGACGTCTGAGGGTCAGTGTAGAATTTGCGCAACATTAGTGTTTTTAGGTCCTTTTTGAATATT